>NC_134709.1:45412399-45712399 GCF_043290135.1 Rhipicephalus microplus
TTTACTGTGCTTCGAACAATTTTTTTTACAGCAAAACCAATTGCGGATCTCTTCTTTCCACTGATCAAACAACAATATAAAATTCTGAAAAAAATTTAAGAGGTCGACCAGCCATGGTTTGTTCAATCTTACGTGGAATCACACCTTTTTCTTTTTTTTTTTTCAGAACGAATTATTGGGTTGTGTGTAAACAAGACCAGTCACTAAACTGTGGATAAGCCTGTAGCCTTAGTGCGAATGCTTTATGAATTATTAAGAATGTTCCTTCTAGTTTGGAAGCATGCTTTGCAAATTAATTTCAGTTTCATTTATTTGTCAGTGTGCCGTAAAACATTACGTTTTATCTGTTCCTACATAAAGGAGCTGTTGTAATAATGAAGCAACAAGTTTTTTGTTGAAGTGTGCTTTTTTATTTTTGTAGGACCCCACAAAGACGCACTACGTGCCCACAGTCACATTCATGGGAAATGTGTTGACATCTGATGCATTTGCTGTGAGGCTGGAGGACATCGAAATTGCAGAGAAGAGCCTCTTGGCAGCAATTTCCACCCAGATGGCACTATACTGGGCTACCAATATAGTTTTTGATAAAAAAGCTCAACGAACGTTTGACGTTCTATCCCGCGCTCTTAAAGTGAAGAGTGGCCTACGGCCAACACCACTAGTCAGCGTAACACTGACCACCCTGAGCCATTAATGAATAAAGTTTTTTGAACGAATAGATGTGGATTTCTTATCTCTCCTGGAGCCTCTGTGCCAGACATGGCGCAACCTAATGAAAATCATGTTCTTGAAAACTTTTTTTCATTTGCCGCTGGGAGAGCTTGACGGCTGGTTTCTTAAAGAGCACTCGCACAAGTAATGAACTACATTGAGAGACATCGATCATGAGCAACTGCATGCGACTCTGATGAGGAACGTTGTGAAAGAGTAACCATCGCTCTCATTGGCGTGGAATATCCATTCTTCCCTGCGGGACTAATGGGAAAGAGTAACAATTGCTCCAATTAAGAGCACTCAGAGAGAGCAAGTGTTACTCCTGTGAGAGTATTCACAGAGCATATTACTCCTTGTAAAGAATAACCATCGCTCCCCGGGGAGTATTGATAAAGACTATCTGTTACTCCATCAGGGGCATACGGAAGGACTAAGCGTCACTCCCATAGGAGCATTGACAGAGAGTATCCATTGCTCCTTCTAAAGAGTAACCATCACTCCCCTGGGAGTATTGAAAAGGACTATCTGTTCCTCCATTGGAAAGAGTGTCACTCCCATAGGAGCATTGACCAAGAGCATCCGTTCCTCCTTGAGGAGTTTAGGAAGGGAGCAATGGATGCTCTCATGCGGTGTAATTGCAAAGAGAACTGTTGCTCCCCTGAGAGTATTAAAGAAGACTATCTGTTCCTCCTTTCAGGAGTATTGGGAAAGAGTAACCGTCACTCCTGTGGGAGTATCAAATAAGACTATCCGTTACACCTTTGAGGAGTATTGAGCAAGAGTAACCATTGCTCCCATGGGAGTAGTGACAGAGCATCAGTTGCTCCAGTCAGTTACTCTCTGAAAGAGCAACTGAAATTGGGGAGTAACGGTTCCTCCCGTCGCAGTTACTCCCGAAATGGTGCAATGGGTGTGGCAAGTCAGTTACTCCTCTAAAGGAGTAACCTCGACCCCCCTTTTCCTCCTTTACTTTTTAGAGTGAAGAGCCTGTACAAGAGGGGAATCAGTATAACTAATTGAGAGATTGTGAGTAGATACAAGTGTATCTATCGGCGAAGTACATGGGAGATATTGTGTTTCATTTAAGACCTTAACATCGACATGCGATGCGTTTATGAGAACTTGATCATGGGGGTGAAGCTCAGGGGCGACTCCAGCAACAATGGACCCAGCCAAACTTACTTCAGATTCGGAAGGAGTAAAGTGTGGTTCATTAACAGGCGCGGCCTGATCCTGTAGGGTATCTGTGCTACATACTTCAGCAGACTGTTCTACAGAAGCACCGGAAGCTTGTTCATTAGTTCTCGTAGTTGCAGATTGCAACTGTTGAAAATGGGACCTCTTGCATTTGGAAGAATACGAGGACATTGATTGGGCAGAAGGAAGACGTTTGGTGAGGCAATAGGTGCATTGCCTTATTACTGCAATGGAGTGAGACCTGTTGTGAACTTCGGGTTTATTTCTGGAAGTAACCTTCCCATTACAAATGTGGCAGGTATATGGACTGATATTATATGAAATGACGTATTCCATTAAAAAAAACCACGTCAGCCGAAACGACAAAAAAAAAAACACCCAACAAGTGTGATGGCCCAAAGGCACAGCAATGAAGTGAAATAAGCTATAAATTATGCAGTCTTATAAAAGTGCACAAGGCACCCGTCCTGAGATTGATATAATTAACCAGTCGTTTGATAAGTGAAGTGGCACAAGTTCAAAGTGGCAAAAATACAAAAACACGGCACTGGCTTAATACATACATTGGCTGGAGTTGGTTAATGTTGACCAGTGATTGGCCAATACTTCGAAATGACTGCCGAGATTGTGGTTATAAGAGGGAAAAGAAAAGTAAGCCTTGTAACTGTCTGCATGAGCGTGCCACACCTCAACAGTAGCTGACAAGGGATGGGGGTGAGGAGGGATTAAAAGGATAGGATTATATATATATATATATATATATATATATATATATATATATATATATATATTGTTACGTGGAGAATAACAGTTGTCAGTATATATATATATATATATATATATATATATATATATATATATATATATATATATATATATATATATATATAGTGAGTGTCTTCTGTGAATCCAGTGATGAATAGAAATTGGCTTGAGCGGACAAACATGCGAAAACTTTTATTGCTCCTACGTTTCGGCCGAGGACTGGCCTTCGTCAGGGGTTCCCTGACGAAGGCCGGTATATATATATATATATATATATATATATATATATATATATATATAGAAATTGGCTTGAGCGGACAAACGTGCGAAAACTTTTATTGCTCCTACGTTTCGGCCGGGGACCGGCCTTCGTCAGGGAATCCCTGACGAAGGCCAGTCCTCGGCCGAAACGTAGGAGCAATAAAAGTTTTCGCATGTTTGTCCGCTCAAGCCAATTTCTATTCATCACTGGATTCACAGAAGACACTCGCTATATATATATATATATATATATATATATATATATATATATATATATATATATATATATATATATATATATATATATATATATATATATGCGCTAGGACAGCGAGCGACGACGTAAGAGAGATAGGAAAGAGGGAAAACACGGTCACAGGAGCCCGAGGACGGGGCACCACTAGCGAAAGCTCTTGTCGGCGTCAGGAGATGGCGTAGGGTTAATCCAGTCGGCCAGAGCTGCGCTGTCGTCGGAGATCGCGAGGACACAACCTGTCGGCACGGAATCGAGCGAGCTGATGCTGGTCTAGCTGTGTTGGCCCACATGATAATGATTATGATGAGTTGATGATTACGGCGATGATTCAATTGAACATGAACATTTCAATAAGAAAGCTCCTCGGTTCAACAACTCGTCCCTCGTGGTCTGGAATGTTCCCCCGTTTTAATACTGCACAAGAACACTAGCGGAGATTTGTATATGGGGAGGTGGTAGTGTAGGGTGACATGATGGCGGTATATGTGTTGTAACACAGTGTACTGCGGGAGTGCATTGACTGAAGCACGGTGTACTGCGGGAGCGCATTTACTGCAACAGTTTACTGTGGAAGTGTATCAACTGCAACCGTCACCCCCGGAAAATCTTTTCAGGCCTGCGCCCAGCAATTTGACGTCATTTCCGGCCGGCCGACTCTCGGGGAAGCCGCAGCGAGCGCAGCGCGGGCGGCGGTGGTGACGGTTCGGCGGCGTGGTGTTGACGGTGTTTCACGTTTGTTGCTTTCCGTTGTTGTTTTGCGGCAATTTCGTTTCCGTGCGTGATGCTGGAGTGATGCGACAATGCCGAATAAGTGTTGTGTACCCGGATGCACCGGCAACTACAAAACAGGAAAGAAGATGCAAGTGTTTTCCTTCCCTAAAGACGCCGACGCTCTCAAACAATGGCTACGCGCCATTCCTAGGAAGGACTTCGTGCCGACTTCGTGCACAAGGTAAGAATTTGAGATGCTCTTGTTCTTAGCTTGTCGTTGCTTGTTCGGGTAGAAATCACCTATGATGGGAAATACTTGAGCGTGTGGCCGCCGGGCCTCGCGAAGCGCTGACGCCAGCAGCGTTCGCAGCAAGGATGGTCAGCTGCGCTTTGTTCACTAACAGTGCCGTGGTGTCGTCCATTCTTGCAAGCTCTCGGTGGAAGCGCTTCGTGGAGTGCGGTGACATCACGCTCCCGTGTTTCCTTTCATGTTGCTTGTACCGCTTAGCGCAGCGCTTTTATTTAGATGCTTGCGAAACGTAGGTAGACTTTGTTTTAGCTACACGGACTGTAAACGCGGTCATGCAAACGGGAGCGCATTTTTTTCTTTTGAGAAGTGGCGTCTCAGACGTTCTTGAAACGTTTTTGCAGGTGTGCGCGAATCATTTCGACGCTTCATGCATTGAGAAGACGGCATCGTAGACGGATCCAAGGACAGGGAGAGTTATTGAAGTTGCACTCCCAGTACCACGGTTGCGTCCTGGATCTGTCCCAACGGTATTTTCCGGCTGTCCGTCCTACCTATCAGTACGAGACCAGAGCACGAGAGAAATCCCTGACGCCAAGAGGAGCCGACAAGAAGCCTCCCAACTCGCCCGTGCTGTAGAAAAGTCGCTGGCGTCATATGAAGCGGAGCAAAAACGAGACCGGTTTTCGTCCCTCGAAGAACTAAGGGCTCGCCTGCAAGGGGTGTCAGTGTCTCCAAAGTGGACTGTGATTCATAAAGAAGAGTGCTCCATGTTTTTGAACATTATCGACTATCGTGAACCTTGTTTGAATGCGTCATTTACCGTGTTTGCAAACCTTGAAGTCTTTGCCTGCTATCAAGGTTCACCAATCAAGAACCTTGGTAGCGCTGTTGTACCAGACTCAGTTCAAAAAGTAAGTTCCTTGTTGGAAATTTTGAACAACCTGTCGATGCTGTCTGAGGAGCGCTGCACTTATTGCCACCTGGCTCAAGCAATACATTCCCTTGTTTGAGCCTTGTTTCCAGTTTTGTATCTCTTTACAAGTTGTTAGCTTTTAAAGGTGCTGTACTTTTTTCTTTTTTTTTAACTCGAACTGCCTCGGTGCCCACTGTAGCAGTTGTACAGTCCGTTTTGGTACCTAAGCTGTGTACACTTTCCTTGTGCACTCTGTGTACAGACATGTTGTGCACTGTGATTTGTTTTTTTTCTTAGATTTTTGTTTGATTTTTTCCCTAGGACATGCACCTACCTGTGGCAGTACAATTACTTTTCTTTCTGTCATTTATCATGCTGTGGACCACAATTTAGTCACCAGTGTTCTTTTGTATTGTATTTTTTGGCAAGTGTTTGAACCTGATACCTTGTGTTGCTACTGCTACTATGATAAACGAATGGCATGTTTTCCTCTAACCTACAATTTAAATGAAAGTGTGCTTTTTCTGTTCCAAAGCTCGGGGATGTTTTTGCTGTTACAATCTGTTTTGTTTTCTGAGTTTTATGTGGCAAGATATTGTGTTTTGTACTTTTGGCATATTTTCAGCATTAAGGGCAACATCTTGTGTTGCCTGTCGTCTGCCTGGACCGAGAACAATGTGCACTGTGATATTTGTACAGACGGCGTCTGGCTGTGATAAATAAATACGCATTATTCCATTCACGATATTCATTATTTCTTGATACCTTGATAAGTTCCCCCGCAACGGTGGCTCAGTGGCTAAGGCGTAGCGCTGCTGAGCACTAGGGCGCAGTTTCGATACCCGGCTGCGGCGGCCGCATTTCTGATGGAGGCGAAAAGCAAAAACGCCCGTGTGTACGAGATTTCGGCACACAATAAAGATTCCCAGGTAGTAAAACTTGATCCTGAGCTCTCCCCTACGGCGCGCTTCATCGCCTGCGTTGCGTCGGCGCGTTAAACCATACAATCAATGGATACCTTGATAAATCGTGCGGACATGGTGTCAAGGAACCTCGCCCGAGTCGGTAGGCGTGAAGGGCGCTCGCGGCTGGCGCAGCCACCCAGCGAAGGGCGGCCGGCCGGCCGGCGCGATGTGACGTCGTCGACGTCACGTCACGTGACGCGCAGGCCTGAAAAGCTTCCGGGGGTGACGCTGCAACACGACGTACTGCAGGCGTTTGTTGTTTGCAACGCAGTGTACTGCAGGGCGTACTCATTGTGGGGGTGAATGTACTGCCACTCAGTGTATTGAGGGGATGTACTTACTGCAACAAGGTGTACTGCGGGGAGTGTGCCCATCGCAACGCACGGCTTCCGAGCAGGGTTAGCGGATGTAATACGCACCATGGCCCTAATTGAAAAACATGGCAGCCATGACGTGCGTTTCTGGACCCTGCGTGCAATCGCTTCTGGCGCCCACGGTAGCAGCAAGAAAAAAAAAAAAAATAATAATAATAATAATAATAATAATAATAAGCATGTCCTTCGATAATGGTTCGCGCTAATAAGAGGCGAGTGGGAAGACCTGGAACGGTAAAAGAAGCCCGAGGAGAGCGACTGGCCCTTGTGCCTCGAGGGCACAACGGCACCTCGCTGCACCCTCCAAGCGGACGCCGCCGCATCGCGTTCCATCACGTAGGCGTCGCCGGCCCGTTCTGCCAGCCAAAGGCTGGCCTAGAGGTGCCGCGAGGTGTTTAAAGGGGCGGATGACCTCGGCGCTTTAAAAGGGCCGCGCGCATTTCAAAGCAGGCGGCGCGCGCGCAGCTCCGCAAACGACCACAAGAAAAAAATAAGAATAATAACAAAAACCGCACACACACCACCGATTTCCTCCTTCCCCAACAACACCTGTCCCCGGCCAAGACAGATGCCTCCTCGCAATCCAAGCGTCCCACTCGCATCGGTCCAGCCAGCTGACTCCCCCACTTCACAGCCAACTATACACTGTTTCCGTAGAACCGTGCAGCGCTGCGGAAACTGCGGGACTCTTCGAACCAATCAGGATGGCAATCGCACCTGAAGTGTGCCCTCCCACACCCTGTCTGCCGAAAACACTACCTGTTACGACATTTACGTTATATAAGCAAAGGGGTTCTGATCCTCTGGAATAAATATTCGGGGAGGGGGGGGGGGTTCAGTTAGTATCTTCCTCTTGAGTTGCCGCTGGGGAACAACCTTCGCAGGTGTATCCCCCCCCCATATATATATATATATATATATATATATATATATATATATATATATATATCAAAATGCATGTTTCCTTTTGTCAATTCGCTAAATTTTCACCTCTGTTCCAAATAGAGGCACTACACGTTGCTTCGCACATACACGATGCACGGAACTAGTATAGAGTAATAGCTCTACCGCGTTCGTGGTGGCCTTCCGTCACCTCTTCTTCGCACTCTGCGGGGGTGCGTGGTGTAGCGTGTTATGGCGCACACAAAACAGGCGACGCCCGCATAATTTGCGTTTCGTTTCGGAGCTTTCAGGCACAACGGCGAAGCGTGATGTAAGGGCACTTCCGCGTGGTCTCGAACGAGCGCCTAATTAACGCGCCCGAGTTGAACGTGTTCCGCTCGACGAATATGCAAATCACGCATGCAACATACGGCGCGAATAACGTAACGAAAAAAAAAAGAAAAAACCTCGACGGAATCGATAACTTGCCCGTCCTAAACTATCATAAATATCCCCACCTATAGTCACTAGGTGGCGATATTCATGATAGTTTACGAGGGCAAGTTACCAATTCTGACGCTCTTATCTTTGGACAAGGAATTTACTAGGCAAGCCCGCCCGCTCAGCGTGAAAACAACAAAAGCCTTCAAACAAGCCACCATAACCCTCGCCTTAGATGTCTGGCAGCGGCAGTCGCACGTCGGCGTTCGTCTGCACTACACTGCGCTCTGCAATACAGTGAACTCCGTATTGCTGCATGTTTTCCTTGCGTTAACTTTGTTGCTTCGTCGCACGCCTCGAAGAACATCTCTGAGGCCACGTACAAGGAAGCGCGTGTTTGAGATCCCTTCCGCCATGTGGCGCAACGATCCCAGCTGCTCACGATGTTTTAATGAACTCAAATGAATTTTTTTTTGTTTGTTCAACTATCCAGGCAGTTAATTGGCCTTACTTGGCATTATGCTCCGATGCCGATATAACTGTTGACTTGAATCAGAATCACCGATATTCATTATGTAGAAGATTATTTCGTGAATATTCGGAAAGCCAGAAGCAAGTGGTGCACCGGAAGTGACTGAAAGGAAAACGAGTGTGGCACTAGGAACTTCATTGAAAAGTATAAATGTGCGAGAAAAAGTGTCTTATGCGCGCGAGAACCACAAAAATGATTATGAAGCGTGAAGCGTTGCGA
Organism: Rhipicephalus microplus; assembly: GCF_043290135.1. Lineage (NCBI taxonomy): Eukaryota > Metazoa > Arthropoda > Arachnida > Ixodida > Ixodidae > Rhipicephalus > Rhipicephalus microplus. Next base: position 45,420,883 of record NC_134709.1, read on the forward strand.
AGTAAATCTGAACAACCTTGTATGTAATGTCCCTATGGGACTTTTGAGGAATCAATAAACAATAAACAAATACGTTACCTTAAATAACTTCATGACCATTTTCATATTGCGCGAATGCGAGCAATTCTATAGAATTGTGGAATGCTTTGTCTGGGTATATTCGATCTTCGTCACTTGATGACTTCTTGTTGTATATTACTAATCAATGATGTTCAGGGAATTTTGTTATGCTCTTTTGTGTGTTGTATTTCCCCACTTCCGCGTTGCCATTTCGTGCATTGTATTCGCCCCCTCCCGCGACAGCCCTTTGGGGCTGCAATATGTTGAAATCAAATAAATAAATAAATAAATAACAGAAGACCAACTGTCTTTCATCTCAGCGTGACCACCCATCACACGCGGTGTGAATGGGAAGCTTCGCGGGAAGGATGCCACACAATGCACGGAATTTCGTCCTCTTGAGCACAAGTACACATCTTTTGTCATTCTAATGGCGGATGCGAAAGCCCTATACAGTGTTCGTTTAACTGCAGAGAAACCGTGGCGCTTAAGCGCAGGACTTCCTCGTCACGAAATCTAACTGCAAGTTCAAGCCCCCCCCCCCCCTTTTTTTTTTTCACGTACGTTCGGTACGACAGCAGGCTATTCGCCTTTACGTGATTCGATAGTTTTTTTTTTTTTTAAGTTGGATTTCTCTGAATTTTCGACAGCAACTGCTTTGACTTATGACTTTAATACAGCTTTCGCCCATGCCGTGGAAGACGCGGAATTCATGCACGAGTCGAACATCAAGAACAACGACCCTGACGACAAACGCATTTTGAGACACCCGCATTAAGACTAACTGCAAGTAACTACCTTTGATGTTCGAATTATGGCCCGCACCTGCCCAACACAATGCGTGATGTCGCGGTGAGCAACGACTAGAAGGCGTCCATTCCCGTGGTTCAAGCGCCACGTGGTAGACCGAAAGCAGGCTTAGATGTTCAAACATCTGCATCGTACCATCTCGTTCCCCTGCCTCTATCGACGAACTGCACTGTTCCCCCGAATCGAAAGAGAACATCGCTACCTCAAGAGAGCCTCGCGAAGCTACGCCGGTCCGAAATTTGGACTAGCAAACCTCGTATCCGGACATGTCGCTACAGTGTACTAGTACACTCTAACCTCGCTCCACGCCGCTGCAATTTACGGGGCGCGCGCTGCGCAGAAAACGGAGCTGTCTGCGCAACCCAGCGATCGCAACGCCCCCTGTTCGACGGCGCGGCGGCGTCCGACGCTATTTTCGGGGCCACTCCATTCCGCCGAAGAGTCGCGCGCCATGGGCTCTTTTTCTGCCTGTACCCCCTCCACCTTACGCGAGTAGCTGTCAGCCTTCTCCCAACAGCAACGGCTGCTGCTGCTGCTGCAGTTGCAACCACGCCCATAGAGCACCACGTGGCGGGCTTTCTCTTTAGGCGTAACGTTTCCGCGTGGAGAGCGATAAGTGCGGTCGGAATACGCGCTACTCGGAACCTTCCTCGCTATAAACGAAGTCGTCGGGGAGTAGGAAATTGACTTCGCTATCCGAACGGCACATCGCCAAAGGCGTACGAGGGAGGCTGATAAGCGAGTCCCATATAAAACGCAGGGTGCATTTATCACCGACACAAACGTAGAAGCGCGACCAGAAAATAACGGGTCAGAACGACCGTCCAGCGTTAGCACGTTGAATAGCGGACTGCATTCGATTCATGCATGCGCGCACGCTTTCCGGAGTGCGACTTAACAAGCTCTTGTTACGAAGGCCGGTAAAAACGGAACAACGCATAGTTTCTGAATGGTTCGCGTTTGAATATAGTGGAACCGAAGTGACGTTATAAAGGGTCAAAGTGTACCGATTTCTCCTGATTTTATGTACTATAAATAGAACAGATGTAAGCACCACTTGTTCTTCCAAATAAAAAAAAAATGAAGCTGAGACGAACGCGAAACATTACGCGATCAGTGAGAGTTAATATGACGCACCAATTACCAGCATGTGGGGTGCAGCGCAATTAATGCGGCTGATGTAGTAGCCGCATTAATTGCGCTGCACCCCACATGCTGGTAATTGGCGCCTCATACTAACTGTGAGATACTAACAGACGCACGTTTACACAAATCCGCTACTTCGAAGGTGAAAACCATGCGCTGAGGCTGTACGGCGTTTTCGCTCCTATATACGCACTTCTGTGAATTTTGACGCTCCATCGATCTGTTTTTTTTTTTTTCTCGTTTCTTTTTTTTTGGGGGGGGGGGGGGGGGTGATGCTACGGCATATATACCCTTTACCTGGCAGTAACGGCGTCAAACGCCTCTTAATCCCGGAGTCTTTCGTTCTGGTTACATCTGTGGCTCCGGGCTCCCAAGCTATAAACCAATCGACAGAAGGCAGCAAATTACAAATGAAAATGGCGGATCACCGCTAGGTCTTCTCCCTTTGAGTGAACGACACGCGTACGCCGCAGAGAGATCAGAAAGGACAACTGCCGATAACAGCTCTGGCTGAATCTCTACGTCACGAGACGACAGAGCGCAACGATTGGTGGTGAGGAGGAAAAAGAAACTTCATGAAGAAAGAGAAAGTAAATGCAGGCAGTTGAGGTCGGGCCCTCAGTCCAGGGCTCCCTTGGAACGAGGCGCACACTGGGCCTGGCCGAGCAAGGCTATTTGGCTCACCCTATAGCCTCGTGCGCAAGCCACGCCTCCCACTACGTATACGTTACACGTGCGGATGGTTGGCAACGTGCGGGCTGCGTCTCGGTGCACTCCATTGTTATGTGGCTGAGTGTCGGTGTGTCTGGACACCATGAACATGTTTCTCTATATTGTGTAGGACATATTCTACTTAGGTGGCACACATTCGGAAAGCTATTGGTTTGTACGCGTCTCCAATCCCTGCTTCGTTGGCTATTCAAGTCTTTATGTGGAAGGCTCTCTTAGTTGCTCCCTCAGTTGGAGAAGGACGTCACGTGGACTGGAAAGGGGATTCGACGTCAGTGCGTGCCATCGCTCGCGGTTGGTGAAGCCACGGTCTGCCATGACACTCCACTCCGGACCTTCGTGAGCAGGACGCCACACAATGTGATGATTGTCACCACAAAGGATCACCACATTTGTGGAAGAGGCAGCGGCGAAGGGGCGAAGAGCGCCGAAAATTGTGCTATACGCCGCCCCGTACGCGCATATATACACTACGGTTTGCATATACAGCGAAGTCCGCGCGACGCGATTCGCCAGAACTTGAAGGCGTTAAGGCCGTCAGACGCCGCGCCCTCTCCCTTTAGAGAGAGTGGTTGCGTGGCTAGGCGGAGCTCAACACCTTTACACGGTGCCACTTAAAAAATGACAGGTGCGTGCGGCTTCGCCTAATCCTTCCCCAGGAACGTTTACCCCCCGTATACACCCTCGGAAAGAGCATAAACCTGTTATGGCGAATTCCATTGAGAGAACAGGAGTAAGGGTGCCGAGCAGAGAGGAGTAGGGGGCAGAGCACTGAGAGCCGCGTCACTCGACCTGCCACTGGAATGCGGCACACCTCCGCAGAGCAGGTGTGAGGGAATAAAAAGGCGAGTGAGGAGAAAGGTTGTGCATCCCAGCGTCCTCTGCTGCAAAACACGTGCGGTCTGATCCGGACGGGCAAGGAAAGCACGTGTGGCAGTGGTTGGTACAGCGCACTCGCTTGCGCGCTATCCTGCAAAGCTGCTGCTTCGTATACTACTACATGATGGACTCGGAAGCTCAGCGCATCCTACTGTCTTTAATTCAACACCAGGCACCATCTAGTACGGAAGGTAAAGTGAATTTGATTGCTTTTTATTTGTTTCAGCGCACTTGTCGCGCATGCAGCATGCAATGCATTCTTGCGCGCGTGGACCTAAGCCCACTATTCTTTATCATATCAGAAAAACACCGTGGATATGACAGCTTTATCAGACTGTTCATGCAGTTACCAGCTGCTGCTGTCATCAGCAGTTAACAAAACGTAAACAATTCTAGAAGTACTGCAGTACACTATCCTGTTGCCAAGTTTCCTTGCATGAGTAATTAATCCTTAATTCAAAACAAACTTACATTGCAGACCCCTCCATCAGCAACAGAATGATTCGCAGCGTTTTAAGAAAAGTAACTGCGAAGTGGCGTGTAGCAAGTGTCACGTGGGTGCAGCTAAGTATTGCACGCAGTAACAATTTATTTTTATTTCTGATTTTTAAGTGGCTAATGTCTCCAGACGGCAGATCAGCATCCCACGTGATACGGTGAAGCCATACATCTCCTCGGAAGCACGATTTCTTATCGCAGGGTCGAGATGCTACGTATGATAAGCGATATTTTTTTTTAATTATCAGTGATTTGTGCAGTGTTTCATGCAGCCCTGTAACATGATGAATTGACTTTTTTAGAATTTGTTTTTTGCTTGCTCTAATCCGCTTACCTTCGAGTGTAAGGCATCCGAGTTTGCATAATGTAGCTGACTACTTGAGAAACCATTTTCATTATATAACTGATTTGATTACATTTCCATCATTGTGTGAAAACAGATGCAGTTCTGCGTACAAATATGGCTGGCGATGTGCCAAGGCGAGGGAGCGAAGAAATGCGCATGGAGCTCAGATTGCCATGCGTTGAAACAGGAGGTGGTAAGTATTAGTATTAACATTATTGCGAGGCACTACATTTACTGCTCATTTATATTTTTTAGATGGCACAGATACTCTGCACCTGCCAGCTCCCACTGCATCAAGATCAGCTGACGGGGAGACTGGTGCTCAAAGCAAGCCATCAGGCTCCAGGAGAGGAGGTGGAGGCAAGTATATTAACACTGAGTGTCTACAATTGCCTCAGCAAGTGTTCTTGGGTAAATCTAACAAGCATGCATCAGAGCGTGTAAAAGTGTACTTGTAGGAGTGATCCTTAAATGACAAAAAAAAAAAGAGAGCATGGAAAGCAGACCACTACAATTACTGGAAGACTGGCACAATTTGCATATTGCATTTACATGCACAATACCAGAACTTATCACTTATGTATGTTTGCTAGTCTGCGCAAATGCTTGTTTTGTTGATTAATGCTTGCTGATTGATAATTAAGCTCAAGTGACCGTGCTGTGTGTTAAATTATTCAATTATAAGTAATGCCTGCACAATGACCGACAGTTTCCCAATAAACCATTTATGTGTTGGTTCTTTCTTATTCTAGCTGCTGAATGGACAGAGGGGCAAACAAGGCTGCTCCTAGAGTACTACCTCAAATATTTCCCTCAGATTGGCCCATTTAAAAAATTCAAAAACAGGAAGCAAGCCTTTAAACAAATATCGATGGACATCGAGGCTGTGCTTGGCATAGCCAAAACCCCAGAACAGTGTGAAAATAGGTACAAAACAGTAATTAGGCGTCGGAAGGCGTCTTCCGACCATAACAAAAGGTCTGGTGCTTCACCCACCCCTGTGCCTTTTGACGACGAGGTGAAAAAAATTGAAAGCATTGATGACAGCATTGAACCGGAGGTAGAGCGAGACGCCTCAGGGGCTACATTCAAAGCCTCGCCCGAATCTCCGGCCGTGTTGTCACCTGCCAACACCACTGAGGAAAATAAGACGCAGTCCTCAAATCCCGACACGAAGCCACGGGTAGGAACTGCACGCCTGGCACACATGCAGTTGTTTTTTACTGAAATGAGGGCACTGCAAGAAGAAAAGGAGGCTCAAAAGGCGGCCAGACGTCAAGAAAAAGAAAATCGAAGAGCTGAAAGGCAGGCCGAGCGACAGGTGCTTCGTGAAGAGCGGCGCAAAATGCATGAAGAAAAAATGGAGATTCTCCGTCAGGCCTTTGGACTTCCAAAATAAAGTGGTAGTTTTAAATAAATAAACGTACTACCCAAAGCGATTACTTAGTTTCAATGTCTTTTATTTTCTAGTTTGGCACAATACACTACCTTGAGAAAATGCAAATGGGCCAACAGGTGTGTGGTAAGGACAATTTTTCCCAACCTTGAAGGTGTTTTAACGAGTTCAGCTTTTCAGGTGGGCCTTTGGTAAGCATATATTTGCTCACAACTGCATAACACGTAAAGGAATTCCTTGTTTCATGGCTGCTGGTTCTGCAACCCCATTTTTATCATCAAGTGATCTCTCTTGATGCTAGCCAAGCCACGTAATAGGCTATCCTGTTGGGCTACACTACTGCTGCTTACTTGAACTGCAGAAGAGCTTGAGTCTACATTTGTTGTTTGTGAGGTAAGTGACAGGTCTCGTGACAGGTTCTCTGGCAAATCTCCACAATCAATGCAGAGGTTGTGAAGCACACAGCATGAAATGATAAACTTGGACATGTTATCCACTGTCCACATATCCAACCTGTGCAGTTGTCTGAAACGATTTTTTAAATCGCCAAAAGTATTTTCAATAAGCACCCTTGTCCCGGAGAGTCTTGCATTGAAGGTTTTTTTGATGCTGTCAAGATTCCCATAGTCTCGAATTGGTGTCATCAGGTACTCCCGGAAAGGATATGCAGCATCCCCCACTATATGGTACTTGCTAGAGCACAGTTGTGGCAAAACACTTGAAATCCTGGACCGACGGAAAATGCGTGCGTCATGAATTTTGCTTGGGTAGCCAGTGCTGGCATCAAGAAACCTCTTCTTGTTGTCACAAACACCTTGAAGTGTCAAGGATAGGTAATGGTGCCGGTTTATATAAACAGATCGCACTTTCCTGGCTGGGCACCTGATAGGCATGTAGCTTCCGTCAACACACCCAATTGTGTCTGGGAATCCCGACAGCTGCAAGAGAAAAAAATGTGCACACACATAGTCAAATAAGCATGGCACTAAGGGTAATGAAAGGTGCCAATAACATGCGGAAAAGTTTAAAACAAACTGGAGACTTGAAGCTCATAACGGCGAGTGCAATACACTACCGGTACACATGATTGAAATTAACTGGCTATTTAATTGTGAAGCATCTGGGAAAAATAATTGTAATAACTTATTTAAAAGGTGCATTCTGGCACTAACTAATTCATAATTGTAATAGTAGAGCGGTAAAGAACACATGGGACCGCACGAAGGGGAATTAATGACACATACAGAGTACATACAGAGTGCACAAGTAACTGAACTCTAGGTTTATTCACTGTACATGCAGGACAAGTACTAGATGTACATCACTAAGCAGAAGATGGGAAAATAGAAGAGATATGAAACAGCATCACATGGTCAAAACTACTCAAGAAAAATGTCCGATTGCTGACAGCATTTGTAATACACATGAAGGAGGCTTGACTGTGTGGTGCTCTTTCATATCTCTTGCATTTTTACATTTTCTGTTCATTTGCAGTTCTGATCCTGCATATCAGTTGCTTTCAGTCCTTATTGTGGTTTGAGTAGGTGTAATTCCTCTTAGTCTGGTCCCTTGAGTTGTGTAGAGCTGTATGACATTGGTGTGAAAAAAACTGTAGTTTATACCTTAAATAGCATGTTTACAAAAGCATAGTTACCTTCTCAAAATCCACAGCAAGCTTCTGCAGGTCACTGGGGAACTTGATTACATTCGGTGCTATGTCGAGCAGGAATGCAGTTACTCGGCCCATCATTCTGTGGTGAGTGCTTTCTGCGACTTCAAAGCGGCCAGCGACATCTCTAATGCATGCTTTGTTGGCTGCATACCTGAAAAGGAGAGGATACTCTAATTAAATAATGGAATTAAGCTTGCTGTTGCTGTCAATGACTGAATAATGGTGTTAACAATGCTGTCGCTGTCAATGAAGCAAATTAGCAAGACAACTGAAGTCAGAAAACACGATTCCACCTTTTTGGGTGACACCTTAGAAACTCAAAATATTTGATTAGTAGAAGCACTATCTAAATAACAAATTCTAATTTTAATTCGCGCATTACATTTATAAGTGTGGAGATGAAGCTCACTGTGAACCTGCTGACACAGCCGATTTGAAATGCTTCGTGAGCAAAAGTTTTCATGGTTGTTTGTAATGATGCATCATGAATTATGCTTTGCCACTGATTCTAGTAACGAGAATTTTGTGAAGCTCAGTGTGTAGGTGTACAAACTACGAAAGCATTTCACAAAATACTATAACTCTATTACGTTCGACACTCGCTAGTAGCATTTAACAAGTTTAAAGCAAGGTGGTCCAATGACATGCTGCGAATTAGGTACATTTATTTGCAATATTTCATATGCCTCTAACCCACTATAAAACGGATTATGCAGTGACCTGATGACAGCGGCATTCCTAAACGTACGGACACTCACCAAAGAAAGGAGAGAATGTGTTCTTCAGCCGACTTGGCAGGCAGGCCACCATGATCACTGTTCTGAGGGCAGTGCGGTGACTTGGCGAATTCTGCTGCCAAGAAGTCCACGACCGGCCGCGTGACGCGGAAATTTCTTTTGAACTGGAAGAAAACAGGCCTTTAAGCAACCTAATTAAAACAGAAGCCGAATGACTCACCTCCTCGTCGGAGTAGCTAGCCACCGTCTTTGTAACATATGCTTCCACTTTCGGCCTTCGCTCTGGCAGAGAAAAGAGCTGCTGAAACGCTGCTGCATACACTTCGTCGTCATCGTCGCTGCTGCTTGAACTCGACTCGGACGTAGAGCTCCAGCAGCTATCGCTGCTGACATCGTCTAGCTCGTCAAATACTTCGGCAAGACGACGACGTTTTGCTGCCTCCGCCATCCGTGAATCTGAAGGCAGGCAAGGTGGACGTTCACTGCCAGAATCTGCCGCTACGACGTTAAAATCGTTCGAGCCCGAGCACCACGCACGCTTCGCTGCCGCCATAACCGCCCGACACGACGCCGCAAAATGTAAACAAGTGAGGAGGATTGCTGAGAGGGTATGTCCGGACATGACGTTCCAAACACGTGGTTTCCTGCGTTTTCCACTCACTCCGCTTTTTAAGAGGGAGCAGACAGAACTGCTCCTGGCTGCTCTCGGCGCAGCAAAAGCGCTCTCGCTCTACCAATGGATGACAGTGCTCCTACTCCTGTTCGACCACTGAAACACGCCGCCTCGGAAGAGAGCACTTTGAGCGTGCTTTTGAGTGCACCTGCTCTCCCAATGGAATTCGCCATTAAAAAGAGCCTTCGCCGAGTAGTATGCGGCATACACGGACCGGACTCGCTCGCTGGATTTCGTGCCGACTGGTCGTGCCCCCGCGATCTCCGACGACAGCGCACCTCTGGCCGACTGGCTCCACCCTATACGTTATCTCCTGACGCCGACAAGAGCTCTCCACGAGTGGTGCCCCGTCCTCGGACTCCTGCGACCGTGTCCATCTTTCCTATCTTCTCCTTACTTCCGTATGTATGGGTCTCTCTGTCGCTGCCCCTCTCTCTGTCCCTATCCTTTTAATCCCCCCTTACACCCCATCCCTCACGAGCTACTGTTGAGGTGTCGCACTCTGATGCAGACAGTTACGGGGCTCACTTCTTTCTTTCTCTCTTAAGAATCACTTCACTTCCTCCCACTACGACAACTATCCGCAACCGAACAACGCAAAAACTGTGTTCAGAAACGCGTTGATCGTTATAACGGAACAAGTCTCCGTAGGGACGAGAATAACACTCCGTAACGGGTCGAAATAAACGGCCTTCACCACCGGTATGACAGCGAACCAATAAAGAAGCAAGACGTGCAAGGAGCGCAGGCGTATGTATGCACTCTCAAGAGAAGGTTTGCTGCTGCGTAAATACAGCGATGTCTTCGAGGAGCGAGAGGAAGTGGCGTGAGGGGGGGGGGGGGGGGGCACCGATGATGAACCGGAATAGGTCACGCCAAAGCAAGCTGTTGCCGCTGCGAAGCATCAGCGGAGAGGCGGAGTGGCACATAAAACGTCCGACAAGTACGGCGACGTGCCTTGGCACGACGCCAAGGATAACTCGCGTAAGCTATGTATATACTGCGACAGGAACGCTGGCTTCTGCGTATGTATGTATGCATGTATGTATGTATGTATGTATGTATGTATGTATGTATGTATGTATGTATGTATGTATGCATGCATGTATGTATGTATGTATGCATGTATGTATGTATGTATGTACGTACAGCATCGACTGCACTGCAAAGGCTATACGCACGCGCAGTAGCGGCGCGATATACATTCTAAGAAGTAGGAGGAATAGGGGTATCGAGGTTGCTCCTCCAGGGGAGTAACTAACCTACCACTCCCATTGCACCATTTCGGGAGTAACCACGCTCTCGCGGTTACTCCTCAAAGGAGCAACAGGTGTTTCGCGCAAAGTAAAAATCACGTTTTTTGGTTGACTTATGCAGCCTTTCGAAGTGCTTGTAGGCATTTGATTAGATGTACAATCTATGTGCAAGCAACACATTAAAAAGTAAATTTCGAAAAAATTTGCAGCAAACACACGGGATGGGAACTCCCGACCGCTCAGCCAGCATGCACGTATACACTAAGCACTGCACCGCACCACGCTACCGTCTCAAAGGAAACAGGCTTGTGTAGGCACTGATGAGTCGTTTGCACACGGCGCCACCATTCCTGCAGTTGCTTCGAAAAAAAACGGGCGCTTAACTCCACAAGGAGGAAAGTGCCCCTCTTTTGCCGTGCGCAAACTTTTGCGCACATTCCGTCTTTTTGGAGGAGCGAAGAGCCCTTTTAAAGGTAACTGCGCAGTTATACTCCGGAAAACGTTTCAAGAGTGTATAAGAACGATTCGCTCGACAATAAACTCGAGTCAGTGCGCGCATGGGGGAGTTTTATAGGTCGGAGGTGTTCTTTATTTTCGTCTCCTTCTCTCGCAGAATACCATTTCGACGAGCTGTCACGCCTTGCCATAGTGAAAAGAAAGAAAGAAAGAAGGAAAGAAAGAAAAGAAAGAAAGAAAAACATATCCACTACATCGACGACTGCATCATCGTCGACTGTTACTTAGCACCACCTTGCTTGAGTGATATCCACCGTGTTTGACCTGAGACAGCTTATGTTGTTTGTAGGTTGCGAATACAGCATTTCCAGATATAGAACAACAAAGACTATCCGAAAATAATAAAGAAAAAAAACACACAAAGTGGTGAGCCCCACCAAGGTAACGCGACGTAGCGGAGCCTTACCGTACGCCCCCGCCCCTTCTCTTTCCACGCAGACTGGTTTTCAAGGCGCGATGCTCGGTGTGTACGAGCTATAGTGTGTCGTACAAGGCCAGTGTTTCGCGTCACTTGAAGCAGCGCTCCGTGTTATCTGTTGTGCACCCGGAGATTACATATGTCCATGGCACAATAAAACAAAGCCCGGCTTTCAGTATTAGGTTACATAAGTGCCCCGAATGCAAGCATATAGAAGTGCCAGAAAAAAGTGTAGTATGTCCCTGACGTTAATTTAATTGCGTGGACGTTTACGTCCCAAGACCACGGTATGACCATGACGGACGCCGTCGTGGAGTGCTTCGGAAAACTTCACACCACCCGGGGTTCTTTAGATGCCACCAAATCTAAGCACAATAGTATACCTCGGCCTTCATCACTGGAACGAGCAGTACAGACAAGCAGCACGCTGAGGTGAGTTCGGCCATGTACAGGTTGCACCAGGGGTAATGGTCCCGGCCGCGTAGAGTTACAGAGTTGCACGTTGGTCTGGCTAGTGGCTAACAACCACAGCAGTGCGGCAAAGCGGCACTCCATTTTTTTTTTTTTGTTTTTTGCAGGCGACATTGACGACCATGTCGGTGATGCGATCAACATGTTCGGCGTGAGGAAAGACGGCGTGATTTACTCGACTGTCGATGACTAGTGTTAATACAGTTCGCTGCAGCGGGGTCGTCGGTAAATACAAAAAAGCGGCTGGAGCGCCAGTTTTCCCGCAACGCGCGGTATATAGCCATAGCGGTGTCTGGAAGAGAGACGCGCCACTATAGGCTATACCTAAAGGTAGCACGCGCATCAACTCTACGGCCACGCCGGCATGACGTCTCTTATGCGCAAATTCGTGAAGGATGTGAGTGTCTCCGGAGCCTGAATCGGCCAAAGTCTGTCAAGAGAGTTAGACATCCTGCGAGGCGGGCTGTGCAGAGAAGGTCAGCCTGCACCGCACTAGTATCGCAGAGAAAACAAATTTTTTTTTTTTCTTATACGCACGTAATTGTGTGAAACGTGCGCTGACAATATAGCATCGTGAACTTATTTACAGCGCAACACGAGAAGAAAACACAGGACAAGGAAGGAGCAAAATAGAAAGAATCATTCGTTCCAGAACCACAATTTTACTAGGGACGCCGTAGTGGAGGGTTCCGGAAAGTTCGATTCATCGGGTATTCTTTGGCATACACTCACATCACACAGAACACGGTGCAGTTTTTTTTATATCCTTTTTGCTCCGCACGCCTTCGCATCTTGGAGGCCATAGAGTTTCTCACAATTAACTAGAGGGGCACTCTGGCGCTGCGATCGTTCAGCGACCATGGGAATGATGGGTAGTACACACATTTGCCTAGTCTTTGTACTTGCGGGCGGCGAATCGTACTTGCGGCTTCGTTTATTACTGGTTACGGTTTTGTTTTGAAAGAAAGAACGAACCCTTTTGAACTTAGTGACTTGATTCAAAAATAGTAAGTTTAAAACAATAAGGTTATGAAGCGCAAACGGTGAACATTTGCTAATTTATGTTTTCGTGAAAAAAAACAGCTCCAAGCCACACGAAGACACACGGAGCCAGAAGCAGGCCAGAAGTACGAAAATTAGTCAAATGTGTGTACTACCCATCATTCCCATGCTCGTTGAAGCGCCGTGTGTTGCAACTCCCATAGACACTAGCGCCAGAGTTCCCTCTAAGTAAGTATTGTGGGAAACTCTACGTTGGAGGCCTTTGTTTTCGCGATCAAGGTAGTCCCATAAGCCCTCCGCAAGAAAGCTCTACCCCCCCAAACAAAACGACAGCGAATCACCGAGAAAAAAAAAGGAAAGAAACGGATTGATGGTTGTATAAAAATTTTAGGCGCAAGAAGTTATCTCCGATGAACTCACGGGTGGGTACGTGGGCGCACGAGGACGGCAGGGGTCGTTTTTTGGAGGAAGAGGGGGAGGAGGGGGGCACAGCAGGTCGCGGGTGCGAGCAAGCGCAAGAGGACGAAATTAGCCGCGCCGCCGTAAACGCACTCGGGGCGTTTCTCTGCCGTGCAAGGTCACAAAACTCGCGCGAAAAAACAGGAAGGTCCATCCCTGGAGCGGCTGCGCGGTTCCGAAATAGCCAAGCCGATCCGCGCGCCCCCGTCACGGCATTGAAGTACTTATTATAGAAAGACGACGTCAAAGAGATTCCACGGAACGCGCCGAAGAGCGACGAGCGAGGCCTATGTGAATGACGGGCGTAAAGTTAGGTAGTATATCATGATTGATTGAATACAGATGCCTCTGACGTATATACCTACTCTATGTGTGCAAAAAAAAAGTTTAGGCACCGTCCGTCAACATACTGAGGCGCTCGTAGCGACATCGCGGCGCGTAAAGGCTCCGCCCAGCCCAAAGCTCGCCACCGTCACCTATGGTCACCTAACAACTGGCACGACAGCTGCAAAGCTGGAGCCGAAAACAGAACTAAGGAAGTTTTCATAATGATAACTTTTTGTAAACACTATCATCGATAACTTCGTCATCATATGTTCATCATTTAAAAATGTAACGGCTCGTGAAAGCTTTTGTTGAGTTGCATTTCGCGTTGAAACTTCGGCACCTGAATATCATTAAGACGTCAGAGATTCCAAAGCACCACAAATAATTTTTTTTTCATCTGGGTTGCTCCGTCTTTCTGTGGGTTTTGTGACAGATTAAATATTGAAGGAAAACGGAGCTGCGACTAGTGGTAAGCCAGTATGCTCGTTATTAAGCCCTTTATTATTTCATGTATTACTATATAGCCTTTGTTCTCGTCAGTTGTCCTTCCTTCATAAGAAGTTCCGTTTTTATAACGCACCGTTATACACGTCTGCATTGACATTTCCGGTTTTGTCATTAATATATATTCTAAACGTCTCTACCTTATCATATAGTTTCCTATAAATGCACGAGAGGGAACTCTGGCCGCTACACAAAGTTCAGCAAACTTAAGGTATGGCAGTAACGCTTCACCACCTTGAAACTAATTCAAATCGGGTCACAGTTTGCAACTCGGGTCACGAAGTTTACAACGGTCTATTCTTTTATTCTAAACAAAGCCAAAACGTCACAATTGCGTTTGCCTGCAAGTACGAAGACTAGACAAGACTAGGCAAGTTAGTGTGTTCCCACCATTCCCATGGTCGCTGAACAATCACAGCGCTAGAGTTCCCTCTAGTAAACTTTAGGAAACTTTATACCAAGAGATGCAAGCCTTCAATAGACGTTGTTGCGGTGAATATCCTCGCATTCCACTTACACAACGCGATTAGAAGTTTCAGGACTTGAGGCAGACGCGCGGCGCCTCCTTCCAGTAGTGAATATTTTGCTAAGAAGGCATGTCTGTCCTGAGACAGGCAACTAGGACTTCAAATAGTAAAGAGACGCTTCGTGTTATCACGCAGATACCCCCGACCCCCTCTTGAACACTACTTGGCTGTATTTACTGTAGAACCACAGTATGGGTTTCTGTATACATGTAACCAAAACGAAAACTAGCAGATAATGGCCCATTATATGCTGGTTTCCATTAAAGTTGTGTCAAAGAAACGGGCCCTCGAAAATTTCCTTCTTGTATACATATAGACTGACACATAGTTATATACACATAGTTATATACACATATAACACATAACACTATACTACTGAACACTAGAGTAACTCTATATGCTACAGTTACTCTACTGAACACAGATAGAGCGCGCCATCTACGAGCCGCCGGCGCCGAGATGAATTACGAACCTCCTCCTCCCTCTCGAACACCCTCCCTTTCCCCCGACTGTCACGCGCGGTCAAAGACCTCTTTCGCCCTCGCCAGCGGCGGCCGCGTCGTGAGCCAGCCCCCCCTTCCAACCGAAGGCTCCGACGCAACGAGCACAACACGAAACACCGACAACGCCATGAGAAATTCGTCGTCGGAGGAGGGGGAGGAGGAGGCTAGGAAACGGAACACCGCAGCAGCAGCAGCCGCACAAAAGAAGGCGCTCGAGCGAGCGAAAGAGCCAAAACCCTGCCGGAACGAAGCCGAGAAAAGAAAAAGAAAAAAAAGGTAAAACCTACACAAAAAACAGACGGCGAGTGATCACGAACGAAAAAAAACAACACGACAAACGGAGGCTTCGAAGCCAGTGCGCAACCTCCCCTCAGAAATTCTAAGCGGAGGAGGAAGATCATGGAGGGGGGGAGGGGGTAAAAGCGAAAGCACGGAGAAGTAGCACGGGCAGCGCTTACGCAATCGACATCAACTGCTGCCTCTGTTACACACGAAGGGGACGAAAAGGCCACGCGCCCAATATACTGCTGCGGTAGAATTCGCAACGAGCTGGGCAGGAAACTGGGCCACAGGGTCCCGG
Source organism: Rhipicephalus microplus (assembly GCF_043290135.1). Lineage (NCBI taxonomy): Eukaryota > Metazoa > Arthropoda > Arachnida > Ixodida > Ixodidae > Rhipicephalus > Rhipicephalus microplus. The sequence goes on from NC_134709.1 coordinate 45,436,392, forward strand.
AGGCGGGGGGGGGGGGGGGGGGGGGGGGTGACGACATTTTCTCGAATCGCTTTGAACTTTAGAACGCCGTGTGGCTCCTCTAAGGACGACGCGTTTCGCGAATCGTTGCGAGCCTTACGCGACGGGATTATTTTAGTTTTCGAATCATCGTGATCCTTGTACACCATTAAATATATCTAAGCGTAACAAAATTCCGAATTGCGACCTTCGGGGTGCAAGATTGCTCTCTAAAAAGTAAGCTATCCCTGCGAGGATTATAGATTTCCCGAATTGCGACCCTTACGCCACGAAGCAATATACCTCTATAAGTGTTGCGATCATAGCGAACTTTACGTCGCTGCGATTCCCGAGAGGAGCCAACTAATGTACGTTTCTTCTGCAACAATATAGCTAACTTAGAATACATGCTCTGGCGGTGCCCCCTGCACGTTATACGCTGTGGTGAAGTCATCAACGCCGTCCAAATAATGGGAGGGCGCTATTACCAGCTCCGGACTCGGAACAACAATTATGGGTAGTCCAACGGGCACGCGACGCAGCAGAAAGTTGGCATTTCTGTTTCGACGTGGCAGCGGCCCGCAACCGTACTAAAGCACGTTCCGAAGGACCTAATAAAGTTCGTCCATCATTCCATCCAATGACTAAAATGTTGCCGCGTAATTGGGCGTGGTCCTGAATCTAGGCCTCCACTGAACCTCTCAAGGAATAAAGTTACACATTTGATGAATCGCTCTGAACCATCATCCAGTTCGATTGATCTAGGGATGAAGCTTACACATTTATCCAATCGTTGTGGAGCTAACACCGTGCAATTCCTCCCTTCAATGCAATCCCCTAATGCGCCTCGACCATGGTTCACGTGTGTAAAATGCTTCTCTTCAACGACAATAATAATTTACGGTAGGGTAACTACGGATCACGTTCGCGAGTCCCTTTAACGCGCAAGGAAATATGAGCGAGGCGACATTTTTTTATTTATTTATTATTATTATTCTTTTGATTGATATGTGGGGTTTAACGTCCCAAAACCACCATATGATTATGAGAGACGCCGTAGTGGAGGGCTCCGGAAATTTCGACCACCTGGGGTTCTTTAACATTTAACAGCTCGTTTCATTTGTTCTAATTATTCCCGTACTGCTAGCATATCAGAAATGAAATCTAACCTTGACCTGCCCAATTTAACTGTCCGGAGGAAACTGGTGCGACTGCATTTTTTTCATAAGATATTTTTTCACAATCCATCACTGAAACGAGACCTCATTTCACAACCGTCATACCACTCATCGCGCATTGATCACCAGCATAAGGTTGCCATCCCGTTTTGCCGCACCAAATTCTTTTCAGCAGCCTTCTTACCGAAAACAGCCGCCGATTGGAACCACCTTCCCTCTTCCGTTGTAACAATAACAGACCCTTTGTTATTCAAGACTGCAATTTCTCAGCAATGTTTGTAACTATACGCAGTTTCCATTATCTATCTTTGTCTTGTATGTGCTTGAATTCTTACTTATACATTTTTAGTTGATTTATGTTGCCCTCGCGATTTGCGCATCTGACACTTGTTTCTTTTCTTTGTCTTTTTTTCTTGTGTGTTATAAAATGTTGTACCCACCCCCTCTGTAATGCCCTACGGGCCCTGAGGGTATTCTAATAAATAAATAAATAAATAAATAAACATTATTATTCCTTTCTGCCTCATCGAAATGAGACCTACAATCGAACGCACGCCCTTTGCAACGCGACGCAATAACGAGTCACCCGGGACGGATAGGTTCCTCGCAATGACATTTTTTACTCCGTCCGTGTACCGCTTATTTACTTCATCCGCGTACCGTTTATCTTCTTAGCTGCTCCATCCCGCTGATAAATTGGATGTCCGCGTTACAGTGCGGACACCGCGGACACCTTCGCGGACAGCGCGTTACGGTGCCGCGAAGGGAAATAAATAATCTACGCTACTAGTCAAGCGAAGAAGAAATTCGGAGTGTGCGCCGAGCCTTCGGCAGCGACTACCATGGAAGAAGTAAAACGAAGCTAAAGAAAAAAAAAAAAGATGCCGCACCCGTCCCTCCGGACGACGATGACGGTGCAGAAAAACGAGATGGAGGGGGGGGGGGGGGGGTGCGCGCACTCGACCCAGAAGTATCCCGGGAAGCGCCAACACGCTACCCCTAAAAAGCATGCGCAACAAAATTCAACCACACCAAAATGAAACAAACCCAGGCGTGCAGTAAGATGGAGAAAACGAGAAGACACCCACCCGCCAAAGGCCCGAAGATCAGAGGGGAGAGAGGGAAGGCGGGGGCCCGCTCACGGGAAAAAAAGTGTGTCGCGACAGGTTTCGTGAGGCTGGGCGGCGGCTGGCGGAGGGGCACGGCTTCGGGGAGGGGGAAGAGATGGGAGAAGAATACGACGGGCAGCACGCAATTTTTGAGAGGGTCGGAGGCCCCCCGCCGGATGAGAGGGGGCGGCGTCTTTTTTTTTTTTTAATTACCGCAACGGTAGGGCAACCAAGAACGTCTGGGCCGGCGCCCTCCTAACTCCCGCTGGGAGACAAAAGAGCCCATCTGCAGAAACGACATATATATATATATATATATATATATATATATATATATATATATATATAGTCAAGTAGATCCTCCGTGAGCGGTCACAACGTGGTTTATTTCGACGTTTCGGCCCAGAGTCTGGCCTTGATGAGGATATATATATTTATTAAGCCCGCCCTCGGTGCTAGTGCATGTTACAGAAACAGCAACCAGAGATCACGCGCAAAAAAAAAAAAAAAAATGTGGAGCGGAGAAACCGCTCTCACGAAGTCTCAAAATCCTTGGTCGTCAAAGTGCCTCGATGCCGCCAACAGATAGTGGGTTTCGAGCTCGCAGAATCGCTGTGTATCTCTGCAGATGGAACTGAAAGCTAAATCCTCTCCGATATGAACTTTCCAACGACAAGGCTCCCTTTGCGCCGCCATAATGCCCTCCGTGTCGGCGTAAGTATGCGCAGCTTACAAAATGTACTGCCGAGAAAGCGACGTCAGCATTTGTACCCCCGTGCAACAGTCCGGCAAAAGGAGGTGCTTCTGCCTCCATTGGAAAAGCCCGTAACTTCCGCGCTACGATATGTCAGATGCAACATACGAAAAAAAAAAAATGCTGGATACATTGGAATATACGTTTCCTATCACGGTACAAGCTGCAGGGCGCTTACTGTCAGACATGTCGTAATCGATGCCGCGGTAATTTACTGAGCATTGATCTGACGTAAGGATGTTTCGGTGAGATGCGCCACGCTGTTCTTTGGCACCTTTGCGTTGGCCTATTCAAAAGGCACCGCTAACGAAAATGATCACGGTAGATCGAGAAAGTGCTTAACAACGCGAACGACAGGAGGAGATAGAAAAGACGAGAACAGAGCGCTCTGTTCTCGTCTCTTCTATACCCTCCTGTCGTTTGCGCTGTTAAGCACTTTCTCGATCTACCATGCAGCACCAACCAGCCCAATCAAGGACCTTGTTAGAGAATGATCGCCCTTTCGTGGCAACACCCTGTTCTTTATTGTTCACATCTGAAGCATACGCGAGCCTTAGCCTCACAGTCGACAACGGTTGTCGATGACATCCAGTAGAGCGCGGGCTGAGGACGACCCTTCAATGCAGTGTCGCCGTTGTCGCATCCAGGTCGTTTATCTATAGAACACCGGCTGTAATGGGAAACGCGGCGCTACAGTACACTTCTAGAACACTCGAACGACACAGTGGACTGCTCCAGGCCGGCGCGTAGACAGCGACGCAACGGAGTCACGCCGATAGCGAATTGTGAAAATCGCGCAAGCCCCCCCCCCCCCCCTTTTTTTTAAATGTATCCCGGTTAATGCGTTCACCCGGTTAATGCGCGCTTAGATTTTCAAATGCAAAAGCAGCGCCAGAACAACACGCAGCCTAGCGACACACCCGCTGTGACGTCACGTTCGCGACATCACATGACCAGATTGATTGATTGATTGATACGTGGGGTTTAACGTCCCAAAACCACCATACGATTATGAGAGACGCCGAAGTGGAGGGCTCCGGAAATTTCGACCACCTGGGGTTCTTTAACGTGCACCCGAATCTGAGCACACGGGCCTACAACATTTCCGCCTCCATCGGAAATGCAGCCGCCGCAGCCGGGATACGAACCCGCGACCTGCGGGTCAGCAGCCGAGTACCTTAGCCACTAGACCACCGCGGCGGGGCCACATGACCAGAAGGAGCGTCCGCGACCCGACAATGCCGAAGTGCGCATGCGTTTTTGATGTCGCAAGATATCTCTGGTAGCTGTTAGTAAAGCTTGGGAGACAAATTAGAACTACTCTTTCAAACAATTAATTCGAGCGCAAACACACGACAAAATCACACACCCACATCCACACATCAAACACACACAGTGTGTGTGTGCGTGTGTGTGATAGTGTCGTGTGTGTGTGCTCGAATTAATTTTTTGAAATGTTGTACCAACCAGCCCAACAACAAGTTCTTTTACAATTAGAGCTACGTATAGGGCCACCCACCCAGCGACGATATGGGTTTTGGAGCGAGGATGTGCGCATAGCCAGCCGCGGGACGACGACGTTATTGCGTCCACAACTGCACAGTTACCACCCGCAAAGTGTAACCAGTAACGCAAGACTGATGTACGGATAGTCTCGGCTACCTACCAGATGTCGCGCAGTAGTCCGTGAACGAGCATATGTTTTTCACGAACAGCACTGCACGTTTGTAATTATAAAGCAACGGTGTGCCATTTTCCACCCATTCCATTTTTAGAGTTACTGCAACCGTATACCTTCACTTAGCAGGATTCCGCAGGACTAATTTGTCATAACGTAAATTTGTTCCGCACTTTTCAACATACCTGTCCAGCTTCAGATTGTCGATTAAGGCGGCTTTATACTCTGAAACGGGCCATTGTTGGTCTATAGACCAACAATGGCCCAACCAACGTTCTCTATAGAGAACGTTGGGACCGTTGGAGCGTCCGGACAATGATGACCGTTTTCTTCAATGCAACTTTTATTTCTGCGAAACGCGTCATATTTCGACATTTGTAGCTCCGTCCCATAGCCTGGTAGATGACATATTTCTACATGTTGCCAGTCCTCCATCTGACAAACGAACGTTCGACTATATAGCAACGGCGCGACCCGGCCTAGCGATGAGGCGAATGTCTGCGTCAACGCGGGACTAAAAAGAAAACCTTTGAAATAGAGGAAGGCAGAACGAGAAAGTGACGAGAAGAAGAGGAAGAAGTAGAATAGAATGCCGTTTCGGCACCTGTCGGTTCGGGAATCCTGCCGCCCTTGGCAGTTCGCAGGGTGCACGTTAAAGAACCCCAGGTGGTCGAAATTTCCGGAGCCCTCCACTAAGGCGTCTCTCATAATCATATGGTGGTTTTGGGACGTTAAACCCCACAAATCAATCAATCAATCAATCAATCAATTGGCAGTTCGCAGAAACGACAGAGCTGCTGCCGCTGTCGAAGCAGCCGGCAGCCACTCACCGCGGCGTGGCAGCACCGGCCACACTCGCCGCCCGTCATCATCATCATCATCATCATCACTGCATGCGACGGCAGAGCCGTCACCACCCCAAACAGCAATGTACTTAACACTGCACAAAGCAGTGCACGACAGTAAAACGAGAAATGAACTGGCATATACGACACCAGAAAGCAGCAAAGGCACCGGTATAACATTCCCGAACCCCGATCCGGCTTTCTTTCTCCCCTCACTACAATGTAGGGTAGCAAACCTCCCTGCCTTTGCTTCTTTAAAACTCCTTCTCTCTCACACACAAAGTGCGATAAGACGGCAAATTAGGCGAATCGCTATCGCTACTTACTTCAGTGCAACAGCGGACAGGAGCGCCCTTCAGTCCGGTTGTTTTGTCGGGGCGCGCCGTTCACACGCTAACGAATTCCAAACTTTTGGCCGGCCGTTCACGGCCACCGTGGTGTACTGTTGATTATGTCGCCCGATAACTGTCTGGTCGCGAGACGAAACTCCGGACGCAAAAAAAAAAAAAACGTTACGTAATGCAAGCAAATTATCTTGATTGGTCAATTTCTTTGTGCATCTCAAGACAGCTCGACGCCCTGGATTTCACATTTACGGGCACATTGAACAAACCCACGTTGTCGAAATTTCAATGGGTCCTATACATCCTACACGGCGTCTCTCATTGAATTTAAAACGTATGGCATACACTACTTGTATCAGACCTATCTTAGACTGATACGGTTGTGTCGTGTGGGACCCCGCCGAGGTAACCTTCATTGCTGCTCTGGAACAATTACAAAATCGTGCTGCCAGGTTCGTCTTGGGACGGTACGGAAGGAGGGAGAGCTGCACTGCAATGAAGGCTGAGCTAGGATGGGAGTGTCTTTCTGACCGCCGCCAGAAGCAGAGATTAAAATTTGTTTACTGCATTTACTACAATAAAACTGGAATTAATAGAGAAATATACCTACACAACCCTCATTACACTGTAAGACATTTTGATCATAGTTGCAAAATTCGGGAATACCCAGCTAAAACGAACATGTATGCCAATTCATTTTTTTCCTAGAACGATTAAACAGTGGAACAGGCTAACTGAAATGCAAGTACATAGTGGGAACGAAGGTGTATTTTATTCACTGCTGTAAACCCGTGTTGTAACCTGAACAAAGATGTATTGATGTGTGAACAAAATTCTACTATGTGTGTGAACGAAAATGTATTTCAGTTATTTATGTGCGAACAAAGTTGTATTGTGTGTGTGAACGGAGATGTAAGTCATTTATTGATGTAACCCCCCTGCTATAACGCCTTCGGGCGCTGCGGGGTATCTGACGAATAGAATAGAATGAATCATAACGCGGTTTCTAGTGACGTAAAACCCTAACAATTACTATCATTACTATTAGCTGTCCCAGCCATTCTATTCCAAGCATTCACAGAATTGAAGGAGCCGCGATAGCTGTTAGGAAAATAACTGTGTTTTACGAGCCGAGCAAGCTACGATGCCATTATGAGGCACACAGTTATGGGACACTGCGGATTACACTAAAGTACACGGCCTGAACGAGCTTAAGTGTATCCGATGTTCGATTTGTACCGTGTTGACAGGCCTTTAAGGTATAGCTTCTGAGCTGTGAGCTTATTTCTTTATCGCCTCAACGTGGTTGTCGAAACGAACATACAAGACAATGCGAAATTCGCTGCAACCAATTCGTAACACAATAATGTGTCTCTTAATGAAGCGTATTAAATGTTCCAGATCATATCAAGCAACTTTATCCAATATTTGCTGTTAAGTTAGAAAGAGCTGTTTTTTATTCGTGCGGTTTGATCCGCACAATGAACTTCTCACCAAGCAAAAATGACATGGCACGGAGAGAACATTACTTTCATGTATCCGTATGATCAACATGAGAAAGAGGTTCGGCCAGATTCGAGACTACGGGAAAAAAAAAGTGCAGTGAAGGAAGCAGTTTTTTTTTTAACTTTTTGGAGCACACTTCGGAGCAGGAAAAGCACTGCTTTGGAGCAGCCATAAGTGTTTTTGCAGCAGCAGCAAAAAAAAAAAACAAAAAAAAAACAAAAAAAACAAAAAAACAGTTGAAGCAGATATTGGTGTTTTAGGAGCAGATATGAAATTTGCCATACAATAAGTGGAGTTTATGGGATTGTTGAAGCATCTCTTAAATATTAATATTTCTTATGAAATATATTTAACACACAACAATGTAAATTCCATGAAGTAAACAATGACAGGTTGTCAAAGATGTGCCGTGAAAAGAGCTACAATTTACAATACTAGAATTTGTGGCAGAAATCAAATCAAAGTTGGGAAAAATTGAGTCCCAAATTTTCGAAGTAATTACAGTCTCAAACAACTGTTGCCAGATAAGCGGTAGATCGTCGGTATGAGATAAAAGCAATCCTGTTCATTTTCACCATACTAGCCTGCATATGTCTAGCTGAAAAAAAAAAAAAAGAACCACATGAGCTATATGCTTAATATGCCAGTTCTTTTGCACAAATCAGATCCAAGCCGATAATGCTGCACACTAGTTGCCCACTTGGGTGATAGTACATAGGTTATTTTATGTTTCTTTAGGATTTAAGAGTCGGTCAAACAGTCAAAACTTCGTCATCCTCATTCTCCCAGTGTCATTTTGGGGGCAGGTTTAGAGCTATTACTAACAAAAGTTACTGTTTGGAGCAGCTTTTCTTTTTTGGAACAGTTTGGAGCATCACTTCCCATCACTGAAAGTGTTCGCTCAGAAAACTGAACCGGACGTGACAACTGGAGCGGCGTCTGCCACTGCCCCAGATTCGCACTTCTACTTTAACATGTCAGTTTAAACTAATACATAACCAGATCAAAGTACCCCGATAAAACCGAGACCTTTGGAGTTCCGACCAATCCCGGTACAACAGAAGGAACATCAGTAACGACGCCACTACCGACACGGTGTTGACAAGAAACCCTAGCGGACGGAACAAAGGAAGCCAATCGACGCCGCGGAGAAAAAAAGAGGCCCCTGGGGTCAGTACACGGTTCTTCAAGAACCCCAGCTGACTCTTTTCCGGCCATATGAGCGGCCGGCAGCAACAAAGACGCCGTGCCACCGCGGCAAGAACAGCGCGCCGCTTTTTAACGATCGTCTTTGTTGCCAAGATCCCCACCTCCCCCGGGAGGGAGACGCCAGACGAGAGGGAGAGGAGACGCGCGTACTCTCTCCTCTCTCTCTCAACCAACCAAAACAAACCCGGCGGCTGTCAGCCAGCGGGGCTGCGCACGCGGGGGCCGGCGGCTTGTTCGGCTGTGGTTTCTTTTACAACACTCTGCCGTCGTGGCATACGCTCACACACACAAACACACACGCAGATCGCTCTTGTTTTCAGTGTTCTGTCGGTCAGCTGACCGTATATTTAGGCACGCACGCGATAGCGCTCACTCCCGCGAGAAGCAGCTACGACGCTCTATAGCGAAAAGCCAATCGATGCACTACGACGCACTTTGTCGACTGGCCCAATTTTCCAGAGAGTGCGGGGCCGCTGAGATCGCTTCGCGCGCGTTAAGGCTCAGTGTGAAGGAGAAGGTTAACGTGGCTTTTTGTAGGCATGCGTGCACTGCACTCACCGATCGCCAGGAAGTCGGAGCACGGCGTGCCAACCGGTGTGTCGTCAAGGAGCAACACGTCGCTCTGCGCAGCGTCTCCTCCGCCGCTGGTGCTGGCGTTGCGACGTCGCGCTGAGGTCCGGTCGGCCCGACCCGCGGAGTCGCCGGAGGCGTCGACCGCCATGGCACACTCGAGGAACACCTCCTGTTTCATGGTGCGGCAACAACGACAGCGACGTCAACGTGCGGCCCAAGAAGAGCAGACGAGTCGGCGGCGGCTCGGCGCTGCTAAGCCTAACCGCGAAGGCTGCTACTGCCTTGTTGACGACGTTACGGCTGTTAAACCCGAATCGAGACGTTTCGCTCATCAAATCACTCTGAGACCCTTATCCCTTCCCGAAATAAAAAGTCAGATCCGGAGGCCAAATTATGGACAATTTTGGAGCGCGGGGCGAGAAAGAAATTTTGGGGGACAGATCGTGAGAAATAAAGAAAGAAGAGAAAGGCAGCTTAAAAACCAAGCCCTCCTGAGGCCGTACGAGCGAGCCCCGGCGAGCACAGCTAGAAGCTGTAGCCCCACGAAAAAAAACGCAACCCCTCGGAACCTTACACCCCTTACATTGGCAACGCACTGAGCGGCGCCGCCGGGTCGGCTTATATACCCCGGGCGATCGGCCAATCGCGGCGGGCCGCTGGGTCACGTGGCCACGCGCGCGACACAATACGCGGCGCGTTCCCGTTATCCGAAAACGTCCTGCTCACGGTGCGCGGAGCGTAAACGCTTACTACGGACACGGCGAACGGCCGCCGGGCCCCCTCCTTTGCGAGTTGGTTGCTCTCGTTTGTTTTGGTATTCGCATTTATGCTTTATTGGAGAGCGCGCGCTGCTTTCAAGAGAGGTGGCCGCCCCGGCTTGTACGGACGGCAGCGCACACAAAAAGAACCTCCGGGAAATGAGACAATGGGGCCCGGCCACCGAACGAGATTAAGCGAGCCGGGCGCGGGTTATGGAAGGATTCGCTAGCGAAGCTCTTTCTTTTTGTTTCTTTTTCTTTTTAGCTCTGTACACGTCCCCCCCCCCCCCCCTACCTCCGTGGTTTCAAAGAGACACACAGACAGGCCCAGAGTCTCGTCGTGAATGGGAAGCAACGGCGGATGGCGCCGCCGGCCTGTGTGATGCGGGCCACCGAAACAATGACGGTTTTGAAACAAAAAAACATAACAAGAAAAATAAACAAATGAAACCTGGGAACGCTCGGATCCCCGACCATCGCTTGGCGCACCGACCGAACGAGACACGGCGTTTTAAATGACAATGGGATACAGACGAGACGCTACTGAGGCGGGGGCGTCAACATGTTCCTCGCCGGGCGCGGCATAATCCGATTCGCACGCAGTTGTCAGCGGAAAAACGTCGCGATCAATCAACCGCGAATACACGTTGGTCCGCAAGGACGATGAGACATATATTGAACTTTTTTTCATTCGTGGTTCCAGAGGGTTATAGCCCAGAGAGGTGCGTCGCATGTGGGGTCCCCAGTCTCTTTACTGCCCTTGGAATGGGCTGCCTAAGCAAACGTGCAGGACAAGCCGTAGATTGTTCAGTTTTTTTTTGACACCTTTTTATATGCGACCAAGCGATTACCCCACAATAATTATGTTACATTTGGAAGGCTGTCGATTAAAGGCCAAGGCCACTGTAAAAAAGACATCAACCCTTAAATTAAGTTTTTTTTAAATTTTATTGCGAAGCTCGACCAAGGAAATAAAAAGGGAAGACAATGAAACTTGCTCCCCCCTCCATTCCCCGTTAGTGGTCAACTCTTAGCATGCCAATGGTTACCGGCGGAATAGAACATCTGACATCCCTACTGAAACGTTCCGTATGCGATGTCCAAGACTTCCGTATGTTTCCGTAAGAATCTTACGGAAATATATGGCAAATACGTGGAAAATATACGGAAAACATATAGATTCCGTATGGAAACATATGGAATTATTGGACTCGAATGCGGAACGTTTCAGTAGGGATAACATCGCATATACTCCTTTACCACATATCAAGACAGTAGCCAGGATTTTTTTTTTTCTAGCAGGAGGCGGGGACGCACCTGTTGATACCTTTGAAAAACACTTTTTTTAAGGTCCTCAGTAAAACACATATTCCATTCAAATTTCAAGGGGGATGGGGGCTCCTGGGACCTACTTCCTGGCTACGGGCCTGCCAAACATCTCCCCAGTTTTCAGTTTTTTTTTTCTCATTAAGCTTGGCTACAACGCTATAGCTGGGACATTGCGAGGAAGAGAGAGGAAAAACAAATGTAGAGAAAGCGTTCCCAGAAAACTAAGCCCGACCCCGCAGTGTACAAGGGCGAGGAAGAAAGACATAGGACACCTCAGCAAAACGGTGCTCGAATACATATATACTACATCTCAACATAGGTATGCCAAAATTCAATTTTAGGAAATTTCCGCTCAATTCTCGAGTGATTCGCAATCGCAATGCACCATAATTGTCAGCGAACGCCAGGGCGACAGTGACCCGCGCCAGTAGGTGCATGCACTGGCCGCCAAGCTCCGTAAGATATTTTTAATTTTCACTTATATAAGGAAAAAAAGATATGGGCAGGTAGGCTACGTTAGAGCCGGCTATCCCGTTATCGCGGTAGTAATGTACAAGGTACACACAAAGACACAAAAATTTGAGATGAATAAAATAAAATAAAAATAATCAAAAGCACTTTGTACATATATATACAAAAAGCAAGAGCACAGTCTAAGGACACAGTCAAGTTCATACAGAATCAAGACAGAGTCACCACAGGTGGTGTATATGTATACACAGCGCAACGTCACTGAATGGAGACGCTGTGGCTGCGTTATGAACAGCGGATAGGCCACGTTTAAACGACATTAGCGAGCACCGTAGTAGGCAACACTCGCCACAGTTTTAGACCAGAACTATGACCATCATTGGCAATTATTCAGCAATCATTAGTTCTCACTCACCACACATGATCCCCGACACTTATCCCACACCTCTTCTATGGAGGCGAAAATGCTGCAGACCAGTGTTGCTCAGATTTGGGTGCACGCCGAAACTTCCGGAGCCCTCCACATATCAATCAATCAACTTAGCCCGCACCAGCCCGCATTAGCACACACTGGCCACAGCTGACCAACACGAGCCGACATTAGGAGCGGAGAAACCGTGCACTAGCAAGAAGAAGAAATGGCCATGGCGGGCAGCAAGAAGGCTCTGCATCCGCTCGTCACTGTGAGCTTTGATTCTCGGAGAATACCAACGCGTGGAGAGGAGAAAGTTAGGTAGCAGACGTTAGTTCAGGTAGGAACGTTAGGTAAAGTTAGGTGGCAGACGGGAGCTTGGGTAGGTAGTTAGGTAGGTTAGGCAGTTTAGGTAGCAGACGTCAATTCAGGTAGGTAGGTTAGGTAGCTCAGTTCGGTAGCAGAAGTTTAGGTAATTAGGTTAGGCAAACTTAGGTGGCCGACATTAGTTTGGGTAGGTAGTTAGGTAGGTTAGGCAGTTTAGGCAGCAGACGTCAATTCAGGTAGGTAGGTTAGGTAGCTCAGTTCGGTATCAGAAGTTTAGGTAGGTAGGTTAGGTAATTTAGTTAAGTAGCAGACGTTAGTTTACGTAGGTAGGTTAGGTAGTTTAGTTAGGTAGCACACGTTACTTTAGGTAGTTAGGTAGGTTAGCTAGTTTAGTTAGGCAGCAGACTAGTTTTGGCAGGCAGCTAGGCGGAGGTGTTAGTTTAACGCTACCGCAGCAAGCACGGGGCCGGGTTAATTGATGAAACACAGCGGCATTAGCCCTGTAGTGAGCGTAGTCATGGTTGACGACGACGACTATGGAACAAATATGGCAGACCCCCTCTGGCCGTTTATTCCTCGCCCTCTCCCTTCTTTTTACACCCCCTTCCCTTACTTCTGTGCACTACAGTCGAGGTGTCCTCACCCGCGAGATATAGTAGACAGGTGCACTTTTCATTCCGAAAATTTCCAAAACACTTCCCCCCCTCTCTGTTCCCATTTGGCTAATTGAAGGGAAAGAAAGAGTGACGGAGGAGGTTCCTTTATGAAGTAGTCGAAACAAAATTACCCCAGTACGCATCTCCACAGACAGAACCATTGTGGGGGCGGGCACCCTGACGATGGTTTCTGTCAGTTTCGATTTATGAATGATTGACTGATTAAATATTTTGCCCTTGAACTTTGGCAACGCGCTCGCGTCACGTTTCTGACTACAAAAACAAACAAATAGGTATACGCGATAAATTCACATGCATTACAACTTCGTAGCATCCGAATCTTAATTAAAAAGTAAATTAACCAGCCTTTGCTAATTAGTAGCAACAGTGTCACCTTAACTGCGTCAATTTACTTCCGTCTTAGCGAACCATGGATTTTGTGCACGTAAACTACAGGAGCCTCATAGTCATTGGATTTTTATATAAAATAAATCTGTATTGTCTAAAAAAATAAACACCCTCTAAAGCGAGCCACGGGCAACCACAGTTATTTCTCGCTCGTACCATTGGCGAAAAATGAAACCTGAACAAGGGCAAGCGTTTGCAATGGTATAGTGGGCGCCATCCGGTTATCAACATTGACATGCGCACATATATGCGCAATGCAACACAGTTGTATGCACGCGCCTGTTCGGGTTGGCTCTACCCACCATGGGAGGTTGGCCATGAAACGGATTTGCTCTACCCAGCATGGGAGAACGGCCATGAAGCGGGTTGGCTCTACCCACCATGGGAGATCGGCCATGAAGCGGGTTGGCTCTACCTACCACGGGAGATCGGCCATGAAGCGGGTTAGCTCTACCCACCATGGGAGCTCAACCATGAAGCGGGTTTGCTCTACCCACCATGGGAGTTCGGCCATGAAACGGGTTGGCTCTACCCACCATGTGAGATCGGCTGCCAGTTTCGACGTTAGGAGCTGGTAAATGAGGTGACCGGAAGTTATTGAGGGGGGGGGGGGTTGTAGAACGCTTGTAATCTTGAAACCGTTTAGTCAGGCATCAAGCCTCTGCACAGCGCACATTTACCTATTCACCTGTATGCCTTCACAAAAACTCACGACTTGAACGACTCCTGTAACATTGACGTTTTTTAAATGCGAAGCTTTCTTAGCGAACTTCGGCGACTGTGAGCGTATCTATCTATCTATCTATCTATCTATCTATCTATCTATCTATCTATCTATCTATCTATCTATCCACCTACGACATTTAGCTCTCCTGGCCATTTCGATAATGGTATCGATACCAAACTCGGTATGACGTAACATGACTGTATGAAGAACGTATGTTACTAGTCATAACATGAAAATGATAACATGTATGTCATGAATGTCATAATTTACATTTCATGATCCTGCACCTCTTGCGGTGGTTTCGTTCGCATGGCATGTTGCAAAACTGGTATGGTATGGCATGATTGCATGGAGAACACAAGCGACAGACCCTAACATGAAAATCATGACATGCGTATCATGTAACAACACGACTACATGCCACGCTCATGATGCGCTTGCGGCCGTTTCGCTAGCGTCACATATACCAAATTTGGTATAACAATAAGTGAATGGATGAACAAGGTATGTGACTGGCGCAAACATGATAATCAAGAGATGCGTGTCATGTAACAACATGACTACATGCCACGCTCATGATGCGCTGGCGGCCGTTTCGCTAGCTTCACTTATACCAAATTTTGTTTAATGGGACGTGAATGGATGACAAAGGTGTACGATACTGGTGCAAACATGATAAACATGAGATGCGTGTCATGTGAAAACATGACTAAATGCCGCAGTCAAGGCGCCAATACCTTTCGACGTGACGCGGTGCGCGTGCTCGCCGGCGTTCATTTCGTCGCGTCACACCGGCGTTGCCACGCCAAACGCCGGTCCTGCCACATATTCGCAGGCGCGCGCCGCGCTGCGTTGCTTTGACGCATGCGCGTTTCAGTGCGTCCGGCATCCCTCCGCCACGAAGAGACGCAGTGTTGCCTAGGTAACGAATTGGCGCGAAACGCAGCATGTCGCATTTCGCGCCTGTTGCCATCGGGTCGCGTTAACTAGGGAGCCTTCATGTGCGCGCGTCTCCGTGTTTTAGGGTGGTGTCAGCCTTTGACCCACCGCTTGCCGCCACCCGCTAAAACACAATGTTGCCAGTCCCGGTTTTCTGTGGCAACAGGCGCCATGTTGGTTCTTGCGGCCAGGCGTTCTTGCTCCGTCGCACTGCACCAGCTGCATGTTGGCGTGTGCAAGGTGCGGTATGAGCTGCGTTTGATTACCCCATAGACGTAGCTTCCGCTACGACACCATCCTCGCGCTAACCACACATAAAATAACTTTGAAGTCTATATGCCAGGGTGCTGCGTGCCACAATGCAAAACCATCTGGAGACCTTCCCGCTTCCCGACTTGCTCTAGCCAACGGAAACGCTGGGCTACACAAGTGAAGTGAGACTGCTTGGAGGCGACTACTTCTCGCCGTGTTTGTGAGGTTGATTGATTGATATGTGGGGTTTAACGTCCCAAAACCAGCATATGATTATGAGAGACGCCGTAGTGGAGGGCTCCGGAAATTTAGACCACCTGGGGTTCTTTAACGTGCACCCAAATCTGAGCACACGGGCCTACAACATTTCCGCCTCCATCGGAAATGCAGCCGCCGCAGCCGGGATTTGAACCCACGCCCTGCGGGTCAGCAGCCGAGTACCTTAGCCACTAGACCACCGCGGCGGGGCGTGTTTGTGAGGTGAGTACCCGTTGTATCGCGAGTGGGTTAAGTATATCACCGCACATTTCGTGAAATGGCTGACTTAGCCATGCAACGAAAAGCAGTTTGAGCAAAGTAAGCACGACAACGTGCACAGTATAATAATGAATTAGGCTTCGTTCGGCTACGCTGTGCGAGCGGAAGATGGTTGAGTATGCTTGTTTATTCTTGTAGTCGGAGCGCAGTTCCTCAATCGAATGATATGACTAGTCGAATGTGTGGTCCTGCATGCATTCACTATCTGCACTTTGTCGGTTTCCGAAGCCGTCACTGCATTCGTCGCGGAAAACGCCAGGCTCGTAAACCACCTACAGACGCTCCCGTTCGCTTCTTCCTTTTCTGGCAGATGTTAGCATTCCTGCAATTTTACCTCGGTTGCTGAGGAAGGGCATTCGGAGAGGTAGACAGACGAGCCGATGAACGCGTTTCGTGTAGGCGCTTGTCTTGCGCAGTTGCAACGCAACTAACTTTTTGTGTGGCTTGCCATGGGGTATTCGTTCTTCGCTTCAATGACACGCGCAACCACACCGAAACTCGCTCAATAATTGCAAACAGGACTTCTGTTTATTAACATAGAATGCGACAGATTTACTGCTCGTGTACGTTCATCCTTCTGTCTATCTGTCGGTCCATAACAGAGCAGTATATGTGCACTAAGCAAGTCGGTTGTCAGCCCATAACTCAAATATGCCCTACGTGGTGTGCATCGTTATTTGTGTCGTCCTTTTGTTTCATAACCAGACACACAGATGATTTGATATCGTAAACTCTGCTTTTATTTAGTGCTTGTAGAGAAAATGTGCATGGACTCCGTATATGTGGTCGGAAGCGTGCATGATTTTTTTTTGTCTTATTGCTTTACTCTAGGCCCACTGCGAGGACACAAGCTTCCAGCAAAGGAGGCAGGATGGTTTGAAGACACAAGGCCAGATGCCGTTTGGATGCTGTTTGCAATAAAATCTGACCTGGAAAAACTTGATTTGTCCCTCGTTGCGCCCCTTTGCTTTTCTTCTAGCCTAATATACAGGCTTGTGGGCATAGGGGGAGGGCGGTGTAATGTGATTGAATGCCCTACTTTTTCGGGCAATGCTTACAGCTTGTAAGGTTTTTAAGCAGTCATCGCACAGATTCATTCGCAGGAACTAAACTTGCTGTAGGAAATTATATTACGGAGAAACGCAATGTTTGGGGTATGAGAAACAGGCTAGCTGAGTTATTCGGTTTACAGAGAACATCGCGAGCTACCCGGTTGTTTGTTCTGCTTTCCCTGTCGTTACGAGTTCCATCATATAAACAGTACGATTTCGAGCCTTGCACTAAGAGGCCTTTGAGGTAACTGCAGTGCTAAGGTGAATATGCTTCATGAATGGCGCGCAGACATTGAAGTCCGTTCACAGTCACACCGAGGTTCTCCCCTTCGCAAATATATGCTCCCTAAATAATCTCACTCCGCCAATGCGGTGGGTCTACCAAGTGGGAGAAACGTAGTTTTAACAGTATTTTATACAAACTCGAGTCACGAACACGTCTTTGCTGTTCTACCGAACCACGGCTTACTTCACAAAACAACCCTTCAGCCTTCAGCACTTGCTATATAAAAAATACCCTCTTCTCGTTGAAACCCACGCTGCCGTCAATGTAAATGAGCGACCACTCAGAAACAACATGGCGGCCCGTCAAGCATGGGGGGCCGTTTTAGCCAGTTGTAAGCAACCATGATCGGAGTTGTCACCACCCTAAAACACGGAGACGCGCGCACATGAAGGCTCCCTAGCGTCAACGGACGTTGGTCGCGCCTGGCGTCAGACTATAGAGTGCTCGCATTTCGCTAACGTTGCGTCTCAGTGCCCAGCATGCACGCGCCCGTTAACGCTAGAATGGAGTATATTGGGCCCTTCATGATGCGCTCACGGCCGTTTTGCTAGCTCCACATATACCAAAGTCGGTGTTACGTGACGTCAACAGATGACGAAATATATGACTGGTGCAAACGTGGCAATCCTGACACGCGTGTCATGCAAGAACATAAAAACATACCACGCTCATAGCACGTTCGCGGCCGTTTCGCAAGCTCCACATATACTAAATTTGATATCACGTGACGTGAATAGATGACGATGGTAAACGACACATCCAAGCATGATAATCATTACACAAAAGTCATGTATACATCATTTACCTCCACCTCGTAACGTTGTGCCGATTTTAAAGTGGCATATCAACATTTCTCAATTGTGCTTCGCATATCATCGATTCCCACTGCACGTGGGATCCGCAATTTTTTTTTTCAAGCTTTTACTTTTCTCGGCAATAGTAAAGATATCAGTTTATCTCAACCACTGAGTGCAGTTGACGCTATAGCATCTCCTAATGCGAGCCGGCATTTTCGGCGGTGGATGTCTTCCATATATTAGTCAGGACATCACAATTACAACGCGCCGAGTTTCCAGTTCACAGGAATATTTTTTTTTTCTATTTAGTACATACTGAAGTCCGTAGACCAAGCAGGAGGGCGAGAAGAGGGGTACACAGTGAAAACAAAGTTAACAGGTTGTACAGCAGGTTTTCTTAACTATCCGACGCGACAAATGAAAAACAAAAACAAATACATACTAAGTGGGCCGAATAAATATACACTACTACAAAAAAGTGCACACATTTCTAGATACAATCTCAAGCACAAAAGTAAAGCAACGCAGCTGAAATCACGAGATAACGTTACATAGCATGGTATTAACAATGTTGTCTAAGCGAAAAGACCATGTATTTTTCGAGGTCAGGAATGCCATGTTCAGGCAGAACATATGTAGGCAATGTATTCCATTCGCTAATGTTTCGCGGAAAGGAGTGCTTGAAAAGGTTATTACGCGCAAGTATGGTGTCAGATGATTGTGACCAGGTCTGGTTTGCCTTGAGGGAAGACGGAGGGAGGTACTGACGAGGATCGTTAGTAAACTGCCGATTTCGAAGCAGGAAAAAAAAAAGAACTTAAGTCTGGCGATAGCTCTACGCTGTTTCAACAGTGTGGAATGTTGTTTGTAGCCATAAGTGATGCGTTATACTAATTTCCCTGTTGGTATGATGCCTTAATTGCATCTTTTATATATCTCAACATTTTTTATTCATATGCTACGCAGTTGTAATTCAAGCACATGTATTCATTTATTTTTCGTTTCTTTTCTCCTCTTCTTTTTTGAATGTCGCAGCAGGCTCAATCAAGCCGACACGAACACCGAAATTCGTTAAGTGACGTCGGTGTCTATATGAAACACCGCTTCGATAAGCAAACTAACTCCTATCACATCACTTACGTCCCCCCCCCTACCTCGCCCCCCCCCCCCTCTCCACACAGCTTCAAAACCATTACGTAAATGGTACCCGTACCAAAGCTCGAATTGATCACCGTGTATCTCTCCTATGCATTACGTTAACCGCTTTGCCAGTTCCACTTCCTTTGTCTTGAAAAAAAAAAAGCGGGGTATAGGGTACCACTGTCTATTTTCGGATCTACGCATGCAGCTCCTCCGTCTTGTACTTATTTTTTGTTCACAATAAAACTAAGGGCTAGGAGTGAGCGAATATTCGAAAATTACGAATCGAATAGCGTTGTATTCCATAAGTATTTCACTGAAATAGTACGTAGTCGAAAATATTCGAAATAACTAATATTTCGAGAATAGTTTTTGAATAATCAGAACCGCCGGGAGAACCCCAAAACAAAGAAGCCTTCGAATAGCTAAAGGTTATTTTTCTTCTTTTAATTCCCAGAGTGATCTGCACGCAACCCACGCATTTACACGACTACCCGACGCTACACTGATTGCCGGATTAACGTGTTGGTTCTGAGAAATCTCGTCTTGCTCACTTTTTACAATGCTGAAGCTGTATCGCATTAAATGGTCCCTGAAACTGTTCTTTCACATTCCGTTTTTGACTATAGACCACTACTGGAGCAAATCATTGGCACCAGAGTTCAATCGAAACACCCATTATTAACGGAACTACGAGTACCAAAAAAAGGTACCCTCCTGATCCGCTCCACCTTTCACCCACAACTGCACTCAACTCTTCCTTCGAGCACTCGGGGTTAAGCTCCGCCTTCACGGCGCCTGCGTCACGACGGGGCGTGACACCGCATACGCGTCCAGGCACTTTCCGCACAGCCGCAACGCACGTGCCGTGACCCCTATACCGCACGCAAGTGGGGGACAAATAAGCAAGTCGCGACACGCTCTGCCCCACTGACGTCATTGTTTCCAGCTGATCTGATTGGCTGTGGAACGCGCAGCACAGACAGCCGGTATAGGATCGGCGGTGGTATTTAGGGCCCTTCCACGCGCTTCCCGCACAACCACAACGCACGTGCCGGGACCCCTACCGCACGCAAGCGGGGGACAAATAAGCAAGTCGCCAATCGGCTTATTTGTCCCCCGCTTGCGCGCGGTAGGGGTCCCGGCACGTGCGTTGCGGTTGTGCGGGAAGCGCGTGGAAGGGCCCTAAATGCCACCGCCGATCCGATACCGGCTGTCTGTGCTGCGCGTTCCACAGCCAATCAGATCGGCTGGCAACAATGACGTCAGTGGGGCAGAGCGTGTCGCTTGGTGTATGGGTGGTTGAAAACGCGTTTGGCGGAGTCTCAGCGATTCGCAGCTTTAAAGCGTTGCATTAAACTATACACAGTTTACGCAGGGAGCTCAAATCAGTCTCTATATAATCTTTAGGACTTGGTCTACCGGCCCAATGAGTTCGTAAAAAATCATCAAAACCGTCTCGGGGTCCCTTTAATCAGCTGCTGTGGTCATCTTGTAATAACAGCTTGTAGTTTGATGACCAACAACAGGTGCAAGTGTTGCGTTCGCGTAACTTTTTCTGGCAGATGTAGATTTAAAAGTCGATTGTTACACGCTTTTGGGGCGCAGGTCACGTTGTGATGACATTTTGATCTGTTTTTTTTACATCTTCGGCTGTATCCGCGGTGTTTGGTTGAAAATGGTCTAATTTTTATGTCCTAATTTTATTTGAAATAGGGCGACAAAGCCTGGCATTGATAACGTTAGTAAATGTTGTAGCATTTGCTGTAGAAAGCCTATAGAGTTAGAAAATTTTGCGAAGGCTCTAGAACCTGCTGTATATGATCTTACCTTATTTCTTTAATTAATGATATATTAAATTATTGTTATTGTGATGGAATACCAGGATATACATTCAGCGAGGCCCACAGAAGGCATTTGTGCCTCCCAGAGGCACTGCGATTCAAAGCTAACGGAAAAACAAACTGGCTAGCGGTTGATGTTGCAATCACAATATACCTAAATTACGTAATGCCAAAAAAAAAAAAGGCTGGACTGGAAGAGCTTCGACTTGGTCGCTACTTGCGCGGATCATGTACAGTATATAGAAATAGAGTCGTGAATGAAGACGGTTAAAATCGGAAAGAGATGACAGACATATTCCGGACTTCTAGTGATGCTACAAAACATAATCAGAACGAAGAGGCTTGATGGCTCAATTTGTGTCGATAAAAAATTGGCAGATCCCAAGTACAGTGAAAATCGGTGATATGCGAAGCACGAATGAGGAAGGATGATATGGCACTCTAAAATCAGCACAATTACGAGGTGGAGGTAAACGATGCCGTACTCGAATTACGTGCCATGACTATCACGTTTGAATGCGTCGTTTACCTTCGCTATCTATTCACGTCACGTGATACCAAATTTGTTATATGTGGAGCTAGCGAGACGGCCGCGAGCACGCTATGAGCGTGGTATGTTGTCATTTTCTTAAATGACACGCTTGTCGGCATTATGCATGGCTGCACCAGTCGTATACATTCGTCATTCATTGACGTCACGCAACACCAAATTTGGTATATGTGGAGTTCGCAAAACGACCCCGAGCGCATCGTGAAGGGCCCAATGTACTGCAATGTAGCGTTGACGCGCGCGCACGCTGGGAACATCAACGCTACGTTAGCAAAATGCGAGCACTCTATAGTGTGACGCCAGGTGCGACCGGCGCCACCAGCGTCCGTCGGCGCGGCCCAACGGCAACCAGCGCGAAATGCGACGTGGTGCATTTCGCGCCGATGCATGCGTTACCCCGACAGCACTGCGTCTCCCTCTTTTCGTGACGGAGGGACGCCGGACGCGCTGAAACGCGCATGCGTCATAGCAACGCAACGTGCGTCTGCGAATGTGTGGCAGGACCGGCACCTGCCGCGGCAACGCCGGCGTGACGCGACGAAATGAACGCCGGCGAGCACGCGCACCGCGTCACGTCGAAATGTATTGGCGCCTTGACTGTGGCATGCAGTCACGTTCTCACATGACAGGCATCTCATGATTATCATGTTTGCACCAGTATCCGACCTTGGTCATCCATTCACGTCCCGTAATACAATATTTGGTATAAGTGAAGCTAGCGAAACGGCCACCAGCGCATCATGAGCGTGGCATGTAGTCATGTTATTAAATTACACGCACCTCATAATTACCATGTGTGCACCAGTCACATACCTTCATCATCCATTCACGTACCGTAGTACCAAGTTTGGTATATGGGACGCTAGCGAAACGGCCGCGAGCGCATCATGAGCGTGGCATGTTACATGACACGCATGTGATGATTTTAATGTTAGGGTCGGTCGCTTGTGTTCGGCATGCAATCATGTCACATCATACCAGTCTTGCAAGACGCCATGCGAACGAAACCACCACAAGAGCTGCAGGACCATGAAATGTAAATCATGACATTCATGAAATACATGTCATGACACATGAAAAGCATGACACATGCCATGATCATGTTTATGAGTAGTCAAATATGTTCTTCATACAATCATGTTATGCCATACCAAGTATGGTATCGATACCATAATCGGAACGGCCAGGAGAGCTAAAAGTCGTAGGCTGATAGATAGATACGCTCAAAGTCACCGAAGTTCGCTAAGAAACGCTTCGCATTAAATATAATCGTTATCAGAATATGAACTCCAGCACGGAGGAAGAATTACATTAGGAGAGAAGCCCCGATTGGCGCCACAGACTCCAGTAACACGATTGCAAGCTTTATCATGCAGGATCGGCTAGATATACACTACTGCGACCGACATCATCTGGAGTAATAGCCGATGTAATCAAGAGAGTCAAATGCAACGCAGGAAGCGCTTCAGGTACCCACTAACTGAAATGCACAATTATGGTCTCTTGTGTTCACTCGGTACGAAATGTGCGCCACAAAAACGTCGCGCTTGGCTTCAGCGGGCAGAGGCACCACGCTAGGCCTAAATGTCGACTGCTCGCATTTCGGACAACTTTTGAAAACGTACGCTGGAAGCCACGGAATCCAGAAAACACTTCACGAAGCTTTCAAACATGCAAAAAAAGGTCAGCTTGTGGTGTCTACTTTGCAGCTCCTGAAACATGTGAGATTGCTTGAACAGAAACTAAGTTTTGTAAACAGTTTCGGTTTCGCGGTGACGAGTTTCACTGCACTTAAAAAGCCAGAACTGTTCTTTTACACTAGTAAGTTGATACAGACTTAAAGTCACGTTCATAGATATATACCGCTTCAGGCACCTGATACGAGTTCAATCGGCACAGTTATAAAACTTTCAGCGCACAATCTTTGGTACAGACCAACTTTCGTAAATCTAAATGGTTTCGGTTTGCTGGGAGTGAGATTTGTTTTTGCTATGCACGTAGAATACACTAACTGCTCTTTGATAGCAGTAACACTTCAAAGAGTGAACACGCGTCCATTACTGCTCTAGGTCGACGTCGCGCTGCGAGGTTTGGACGTCAGTTTGGGACACAAAACGCCGAGCCGACAGTTTTCGCCCGACGCGCGTACGCGCATGGCACGCAACCTGTGGGAGAAACGCTGCCGTAAAGTAAAATAGAAAAACCGCACGCACGAACGGCGCCCGGCCAAGTTGTGCGCAGTTCCCTGAACTATGTCAACAGCCTTAATTTTCAACAGCGGCGAAAGTAGCCAACACGCTTATAGCGAAGAAAATCGCGAATTCAACACGTACGTGCGAATACCGCCCGCTTCAGCTACCGCTTGGGGACAGAGGCCGGCTAGTAGCATGCCTAAACGAAAACTTTCGAACAATGCTCGAAGAAGAATTGCATGCAACGTTACACACTTGGGCTTCGCTCAGAAATCACAAACAGCAAGCTAATGGAGGAGAAGAGATTGCAATAACATTGTTTACGCCCCACGAAAAAAAAAAGCTGCGTGCTCACCATGTGACGCGGAACGCCGAGTAGAGGCTACGGAAAGCGCTGTATTTCTAGCGATAGGAAAGGTTATACATCTAAAGTGATTGCGTACTATGACCGAATGAGCTGTAAATATTCGCACGCAGTACGAGCTGTAGAGTGACAAGCCGAAAATACTTGCACGTACCTCATCTAAATCACCGCAGTCCATGCTTCCCGATCCGAGCTACCGGCAACATGCCGAGAGTCCTTAGTGCCGGACGTACGTAGACCACCTGCCGAGCACAGCAAACAACATTGTGTCAAGTGCCTACTTACATCTTCACTAGGTGGCAGCAGCTTACCAACAATTTGAACAACCTTTAAGGTATTTTTTTTTAAACTTGACAATGCTTTGTTTCGCTTTATATTAAAATTTTTGTAGTAACTTAGCCAACAATTTTGGCTAAAAACTGCAAAATGAACGTTTTACAACATCATGTTTTTGAAAGTTGCAAATCCTAGAGGCCACTGCTTCACTCGTCGAAATTAAGGACACGTCATAAACTTCTACCCTGAGCAAACGTTGTGCTTTGAATTGCATAAAATAAAACATACAAATTTCGCGGTGCACCTGTTTTATTTTGTTGTGATTTTTATTTGACAACGGCATTTCATGACGTCCTCGTGGTAGCAGCCAATCAGAGTCACTGATGTTCGCGCGAAACTGGTGGGACAACCGTTGCCGACTGTTCTGTGGCTGGTAGGTGTTCTGTGACAGTCCGTCCTCGGCTCTTGCCAACGTGATAACGGAGTTCGGCGACCGACTCGTGCCACGGCGGATGCCACCTTTCCTTCCTCCGTGGCGGACGCAGACAACGGCCATGAAGACGTGGTGAAACCAGTGCGATTCGTCAAACGAACAAGGCGAGTCGACACGGGGCGTCGGCGACTATAGGGCGCTGTTTTTGCTTTTGCAAGCACGACGAAACGAGACGCGGGACGCGTCAGTAGCATAGTTTCGGAACCACGTTACTGCTTCGTGCGCCCTAATCGCACCCGTAAAGGTCGCACTTTCTCGGGTCAGTCCTGTAGAAAATGTCGCGGCAGACTGCTTACTACCGTTGTGCTTGCTTGCGCGCGCGTTTTAGCACGTGGGACGATCGACAAGTGCTTGACACAGGCTCCTGCGTTCTTAGGTTGCCTTCTCGGGGATTCAGTGCACGAAGCGAGGAACCGTAACACGCGTACTACGCACTTTTACTTGCACTCAAAGCTATGCGTTGGCGGGAGATGTCACCCGATAGCGTGTGTCGCAGAAGGAGACGCGAAATGTTTTGAGATAACTGACAAGGGAGGAGAAGGTTATGTTACAGTACGGTGGATCCGAAGGGGTTGCCACCCCCCCGTAACCCCCCCGCCTCCCCTTAAGCCTGTGTCGGCACCATAAGTCGGCTAAAAGAGCGCAACTCAGACTCGCTCAAGAAATAGATCTTGCGCTCTGTACTCGCTCGGACTCTCGCTCACCAAAATATTTCTGAACTGCACTCGGGAAGATCTCCAGCCGGATGCAAACTCCTCAAAACATCACCCACGCATACTCACTCATATTCACGGCCTGATCTGAGCCTGAGTGTGCCCAAGTGAGTTTGTCGCCTTATGGTCAGTACCCTCTCCCCCCTCTCCAAATTTTTCTTTGCCATGGCGTAGAGCGCGCAAAATGGTAATGTGCCTGACCGCCCCCCCCCCCCCCCCCCATTCATATCAAGAAAGTGCTCTTGCCCTCTGACCTCTTATCACAAATAGGGACGAGTGGGGCAATTGTGAGCACTCATTAACAGTATTTGTGCTGTGACGAGGTTTTTTTGTACTGCTGAAAAAAAAAGTTGAAGCCCCCTCTCCCCCCCTCTCCAGTGGTACTTCAAGTGACTGTTACCCCTAAAATGTTGTCCTCCCCTGGCCTTATCCACCCCTGGATAGCTAGCGAAAAAAAAAAAAAGGTCTGATTTTGTAAGCACGTGTAAAAAGCTTACTTTCAGACATACTGCAGAGAGAGTTTTCATTTTGCCAAAGGGTTCAGGGCCCCGACCTGCTCATCCACACTCATAGGTTAGCAAGAAAAAAAAAAAAAAAAGGCCGAGTTTGCTCAGACTCTTTCCAGGAATAGTTTGCGCTCAGTGCTCACTCGTAGCAGATGATCGGCAGAATTTTCTATAACTGGACTCTCGCACCCAACGGCTCATTTTTTTTCTCAACCAGACTCTCTCAAACTCTTTCTGAAAAATGTTACTCACTCACGACTCTGACCGAGTCTACTCAATAGTTCGATACCATGATTGGCAATTAGCTTTGCCAATCATGGTATCGAATTTTCCTTAATGCAATACTTCTCATAATTGGAGCTTTATTTCAATGCTTTTGATCTCGTACTTTCATGTAAGAGTTGATCAGTGGTTGAAATCCAATAAGGATATCTTTAGTGAAAGGTCTGAGTCGTGAGATGTGTTTAAGAACGTCCCTGAAAGCGATTGAGGGAAAAAGTCAAAATACCCCACTCCCTTTCTCTTAGCTCGTGACACCGATCTATGAGTGCGCTTGCGTATGAACGCTAGTGTGTTAAAATGTCCGAGTAGACGTGGGTAAAGATGTGAACCTACATAAATCTTAGTAATTCTGAAGCATAGTTATGACTGTAGGTTAGCAAAAAGTAGCTCACCCAAGAAATATAATTTTTGCATAGGGCTCACTCGGGCCCGGGCTCGCCAAAATTTCGCTCAACCGTACTCACTCACTCACCAAAACTGTACTCGCCTGGACACACAGTTTAAAATGTTTCTTGATCAAGCTTGCTCTGTATAATAAGATTGATAGGTCCGATGTGACAATGGTTGAATAGAAAGGCGCACCTATGAAATGGGGTTTTATTAGGGCCAGCCAGTCTCTGCCAGAGAGGCTGGCCCACCGGAAAGGCTCAGGACCACTTCCAAAAGACATGTTCCAGCAATGCGTGGGATTTGCCCAAATTCTTTTTCATGCTATACTCGCTTTGTTAAGGGAAGCCGAGAGTTGGAAAACACGAGTGTTTTTCCAAAATTACTTATTTTTTGGTTTTGTTCGCTTACAGACATTCAGTTTCTCTGCTTTAAGGACAAAAAAAGATTGAAGAGTGTAATTAAACTTGTAGAAAGCAGGTTAGAATAGCTTTTAAAGAGCACAAGGTGGCATAAAAGCATAAACGAGCTTATTGTCTAGAGTCCTCTAGAAATCGTCACCAGGCTGCTTGCCATTGGATTTCACAAGAGCAGTTCGCAAAAACCACATGCTCGCAGTAACCGTGATCACCAAGCTCTCATGATGGAAGAAATAATTAAAAAAATTTTGCTTCATAGGTGAGCTGTCACAGACCCCTAAATGCATTTTTCAGGAGATAAAATTTAGGGCAATTCCTTCAATGTTGGATCATGTTTTTGGTACCTCTGATAGCAAGATTGGGATGAAAGTCCGCTCACATATTCTTCACCATGTGAAGAGTGCAAGTATCTCTTTTAAAGCTTGCTGCTATATGATTATTACCAACCTAAAGTAAGCAATTAGTATGGTGTGGGCATTCTAAGACTTCTGAGATCACAATTTCTGTTGTCCATTAAAATGTCTTATATGCAGTTTCTTGATAGTTATTTGTGTTCTACAGTTAATGTGGACCAATGTGAGCCATTAATGGCTCAGAACCATAAAAATTTAGTGGAAAAAAAAAGTGTGGTCAAAAAGAACTATATTTACACATTGCCGTGGTACAGAATAAACTGATACTTACTATAAAAGTAATTACATATTTAAAATGAGCATTAAAGCCTATGCAAGCAGCAAACATTTTATTCACTTCGGCTACAGATTAAAGAAACATTTTTTTTAATAGCATCTCTCCTTAATACATGCTGCAGACAAGAGTGTCTAGGCTAGCGCTGACACAGGAAACTTTAATTATACCAGTTAATTAAATGTGAGATGGCTAAGAATATTTCTAGAATGGTTGTAGTATCATTTGCCACTACTGCATCTTGTGCAACGTTGGGCAAACCACATTCTGTTGCATTTGTGTGCAAATATACTTGTGTGCAGCAACCTCGAAAGAGAACGGCGTTTCAAGATAGGTAGCAGTGCACTTGAAGTTGTGAAAGAGTACGTCTACTTGGAACAGCTAGTAACTGCAAAGCCATACCACGTGATTGAAGTAACTAGAGGAATATGAATGGGGTGGAGTAGGTTCGGCAAGCATTCTCGAATCACGTATGAAATATTGCCACTATCCCTCAAGAGGAATGTAAACAACAGCTGCATCGTGCCGGTACTTACCTACAAAGCAGAAACCTGGTGGCTTACAAAGAGAGAGAGAACACAACTTTATTGTCGTCAGACTTAAGGAGGTAGGTGACCCGCCAGGCTGAACCTGATGGCCACCTCCTCTGCCCTTTGTACGGCCTGGAGCTGAACGGCCAGGCTGGTGGAGGTCAGAACTGCCTCCCACCCCTCTGGCGAGGGAGCGGCTAGGAGATCGAGAGAGGGGGGATCTTCCCTGCAGGCCCAGAGAATGTGATTAAGTGTGGCTATTGAGCCACAATGCGAGCAATGCGGATCAATCGAGTCGGGGTATATACGTGCATAAATGTATGGGCACGGAAATGAATGTGTTTGCAAGCGGCGCCAGATAACCTCCTGGCGCTTAGTTAGCTTATGGTGCGGGGGTGGTTTTGTCTGCCTCGAAAGACGGTAATATTGTGTGATGTCATGGTAGGATGTCAAGGCTTCACCAGGGTTTTCCAAATCAGAGGCGGGTACCACCGCTCGGCTGACGAATCCTCGAGCATATAGGTGGGCCGCCTCGTTCCCTGGGTTCCCCGCGTGAGCCGGCACCCATACCAGCGCAATGGAGGATAGTGCGTCTTCCTCAGCATCTGTAAGGAGACTGGGCAATAGTAAACGCAGAGTTGTGGGGGCCACAATGCCACGTGCGAAGTTGGATATAGCAGCCTTTGAGTCACTGAGTATAGTGGTGAATCCGGATGCTGCTGCTAGCGCTATCGCCGCTTCCTCAGCTTCTGTCGTATTAAGCACACGGACAGAAGCAGCCGCTTTAATTTGAGGTGAATTGGCGTTGTTGCCGGGGAGAGTGATTACGCTTATTGCATATGCTTTAGTAAACTCTCGGTATTGGGCGGCGTCAACGTACGCAACGGTTGGGTTGGACGCGTACGTTTTTTGCAAGAATTTGGCCCTCGCTTTCCTTCTACCGTCGTGATGGCTGGCCAACATGTTCTTTGGCAGTGGTTTTATGAGGAATTTCTTTCTGATGTTGGGGGGGATGACAGCCGGATCGTTACCCGTAGGAGATACCACATGGTCAATGTTAGCAAGGATCCAACGCCCCGTCCTGCTTCCCTGTAATCGGTGAATTTGCGCCGTAAGATGCGCTTCAAGAAGTTCTTCTAAGGTGTTATGCAGCCCAAGACTGAGGAGGTGCTCTGTCGATGTGTTTCGGGGGAGACCCAATGCCACCTTATACGCTTTGCGTAAGAGCCGATTTAGTTGGGCTCGCTCAGATTGAAGGAGGTGCAAATAAGGGAGGGCGTACGTGAAGCGCGACAAAACGAAGGCTTGAATTATCTGTAGCAGTTCTTTCTCCTTCATGCCTCGATTGCGAGCGCTCACTCGAGATATAAGATGGGCCGTCTGGTTCACGGTTACGGTGAGACGGTCTAGCGTAATGTTGTTGTGGTGGTTTGTTTGCACAATGAGTCCGAGTACTCTCATGTGGGCCACCTGCTTAATTGGCGTGTCATTGACATACACGTTAATACTAGGAAGTGGAGTCTTAATTTTGCGGCGATCTGGAGGTCGCAGTAATAGTAGCTCCGATTTGCTCTGGGAACACTCCAAACCCGCTTCTGACACGTGCTGAACGACTACGTCGGTTGCTCTTTGAAGAGTCTCCTCGATTTGACCATCGGATCCCACCGTCGTCCAGAGCGTGATGTCATCTGCGTAGAGGGTGTATCGCAGGCCGGGTATCGTGTCAAGTTTGGGAGGTAGTGACCTCATAGCGAGGTTGAAAAGGAAAGGGGACAAAACAGCTCCCTGCGGGGTGCCGCGATCACCGAGTGTGATGAGCTTAGAACGAAGGTCACCCACTGAGAGTTCAACCGTTCGATTAGATAAGAAAGCACGGACGTAGTTAAATATGCGTTCCCCGGATCGTAGTTCGGACAGACTGCCTAAAATGGCACTATGCTTCACGTTGTCAAATGCTTTGTGAAGGTCCAGACCGAGCAAAGCCTTGGTACTAGTGCCACTCTCAGGTCGTAGGAGATCGTGATGCAACTGGATGAGCGCATCCTGAGTGGATAGATGGGCCCTGAAGCCCAGCATTGTGGGGGGAAGTAGGCGGTGCTCTTCCGCGAAATTTTGCAAGCGACAGAGGACAACATGCTCCATTAGTTTGCCCAGGCAGGAGGTCAACGAGATTGGACGAAGATTCTCCAGGTCGAGTTTCTTGCCCGGTTTCGGTATAAACGCGACCCTTGCGTGTTTCCATTCTGATGGCAAATGGCCGGACCTCCAGCACTCATTCATATATTCAGTAATGGCCCCTACCGACTTTGGATCGAGGTTGCGCAGCGTCTTATTTGTCACCCCGTCAGGACCGGGTGCCGATGTTGTACGCAGTTTATGTAGCGCTATGCAAACCTCACTTTCCGAAATGTCGGCGTCCAACTGTTCGTTGGCTGTTCCAGTGTATTCAGGCAACTGCTCTGTGCTGTTCTGTTTCTGAGATGTGTTGATGTAGCGGGTGATGAGCTCCTCCAGCAGCTCTTCGTTGGTGCCCGGGTATTGATGGACAATTCGCGCGAGCTGTTTGCGTGCGGCCGACTTGGAGCTACCAGGGTCCAGCAGGTGTCGCAGAAGATGCCACGTTTTCTTGCAGCCCATCTGGCCATTGAGGCTGCCGCAAAGTTGGCCCCACTGTTGGCGTGTTAGCACAGCGGTGTGGGCTTCTAATTCACGTTCGAGCCTCGAGATGCGGCGGCGGAGCCTTGTGTTGTGACGTTGGCGCCGCCACCTACGCATGAGGCTTTCATGCGCCTCCCACATATGTAGAAGGCGTGAATCTGTTGATGGCTGTTCCGGAGTTACGTCTGCTTGGTATGTTGTAGCGTCCACATCTCGACTCAAAGAAAGTATCCATTCGTTCAAGTCCAATACCGAATCGGGTGCCGTTTCTTTGCGCAGTTGGCGGAATTTATCCCAGTCTGTAATGCGAGCTGTGGCTCGTTTTTTTACATTGCTTGTGGTTAACTCAATGGTTACCGCTAGAATGAAATGGTCACTTCCTACGGTGTGACCTGTGTTTTGCCAACGGGCACCCTCCGTGTTTTTGCAAAGGGAGAGGTCTGGGGTAGTATCTCGACATACGCTGTTCCCGATTCGCGTCGATTGCTCCGGATCATTGAGGATACTGAAACCTAGGTCGTGTATGATGCTCCATAATCGGCGACCCTTGGGGTTGGATTTCGGGTATCCCCATTCGGGATGTTTTGCGTTAAAATCGCCTAGTACGAGCAGCTTTGCATCCTTCGCCAGATTTGTTGCTTTCCGAAAGATGTAAGGTAGATCCGCAGCTGTATCTCTTGGAGGGCTGTATATATTTAAAATGAAGAGTGGCTTGTCTCCTCGTCTTTTTGGTATAATTTCCACCAGTGTGTGATGAATACTCGTACCCTCAATTTCATGTTGAATGGCTGTGACATTCTTGTGTACTAAGATGGCAGTGTGGCATTGTGCGCTCGCGGATATGTCTATTTTCTGATTATATGATGCGTATCCGGGCAGTTGAGCGGCAGTGTTCGTTTCTTGTAAAACTATGATGTCCGGCGAACATTCCCCATTTGGTGCATGGTTTTGAATATGCTGGATATGTTGCTGCAGATGGCCCTTCTTATTGCGGAAGCTCCTGCAGTTCCACTGCCAGACGGTGAGCGTGTGGAGAGCCGCCATGACTATGTTATTGGCGTAGGGGCCGGTGTTTGCCGGCTATTGGATGGTGTGCGGTGGATGGCCAACTGCACACTGAAGTCGGCCAGTGCAGCTTCGGTCGAGCTCTTTAACACGGCGAATGAGGTGGTTGTTTCCCGGATGGTTTGGTGGATCGCATTAAAGCGCGTTTCTATTTCAGCGTTCAGATCGGATTTCAGCGTTGAGATGGCTGCCGTGACTGCCGTCGTTACTTTTGTAGTGATGTCGGCGTCTGCGTGGAGTGAAGCTGTGGGTGTAGCTGCCTTGCGTTTATTAGCGTTCTGAAGTTGAGGAACTGGCGATAACGCCGGGTTTGGTGCCAGGGGGTTCGGATGTGCGTCTTGTGTTTCGGATGATGTGGGTGTAGTTTGTTTGTCGATACTGAGTGCTCTATCTATTTTGGCTTCTAGAGACTGGATGTAGCTAGTCAATTTAGCTATCTGGGACTGCTGGGCCGAGATTTGAGCCTTAAGGGCAGAATTCTCCTTTGCCAACTCCCTCACCTGTGAATCGGAAAATAGTAGTGATGCCGGGGCGCCCCGCTGCCAGGCCACCGACTTGGACGCTTCTCCGGGACCTCGACTGGATGAACGAGACACCGATGGGCTGCGCCTGGCTGATTTGGACCTTGAGTGAGATGAGGGCCTGCTGTCTCGTCGTTGGGCTGAGCGTGACCTCGGGCGCCTGCTGTGGGATCGACACCTGCTGCCACGTCGTTTAGCTGAACGAGACCCTGAGCGCCGGGTGTGGGATGGGGACCTGCTCTCTCGGCGCTGCTGCTGGTTGCTGCTGTTCCCGAGTGGTGGGAAAGATGCAGAATGGTCTCGAGATGATGGTGAGCGTCTGCTGGAGGAGCCACTGTGAGATGGGTTGCGATGGATGTTCGACGAAGGTTCTTGCGCTTCTTGCTTCGATTGCGGGGTGGGTGGCGCCTTCTTGATAAAGCGATACTTGCAGTTTGAGCTGCCGGTGTTGTGTGCACCATTGCAGACGATGCAGCGTGGCGTGCATGCGGGTGTTTCGCCCTGTCCTGGTGTGGGGTGTTCCTCTCCGCAACGGCGGCACCGCTGCTTACGTGGCATCGGGCAAACATCCGTGCGGTGACCAACCTTGCGGCAGTTAAAACACGATTCCACCCTGTTGTAGAACGGGTACAGCCTGATGTCGGTTCCGTGGTAGAATATCCACTTTGGAAGGTTTGGCGTCATTAGTGCAACCACGACGTGCCTAGTTTGGCCCAAGCGTCTTCCACTCACGATAGGAATGGTGGGGTTGCTGGCTTGTAGGTCTGCCAAAATCTCTTCGTCTGAGAAGTCATCGTATGCATGGAACATGATGCCTCGTATGGCGTCGTCTGGAGGGGGGGCGTAGACATGGAGCTCGATAGTAGCAGCGCCGATGGTAATCGACTTCACTCGAAGGTAGGCTTGGGCGCGTTGCGAGTCGATCACGCTCAAGGTAAAGGTATTATTGGTGGGGTGCGTCCGAAGGCGATCCCGACTTGCTGGTGGCTGATCTGGCAGTGAAGCTGCCTTGAGCAGGGCGTCGTGCAATTGCCACGGCGGCACTTTCGTCAAGTCGATGGGCGTTCTTGGACGTCCTACTATATGAATGGAGTCTTGCGGCAATCGGGGGAGTGGTGCCCGCCGACGTAACCGAGGCGGACGTGACTTGACCTGGGGTTGGCGTTCCGGCACAGCGGCGCGGGCATTCTCCGACGTACACGGTTGAAGAACGGGCTTGCCTTGGTTTTGAAGTTCCCGTCGGCGTCGTTCCTGGGCACGATAGCCGGGCGATTGCCAGGAATCGTCGGACCACTCCTCTTCAGAGATGGTATGACCTTCTACGACGCACTCCATTCCGGTGGGCGGCTGGGCACGACGATGTGTGTAGCGTGAGACGCTGCACCAGGCTTAGGCAAGGAGCCGGACGCGCGCTGAGCCAGCTAGGCTCAGGGCGGCGAGCGGCGTTGGTCGGGTCAGCAGATGCTCCTGGGAGAATCTTGATAAATCCAGTGCAGAGAGTGATATCCGCGCGTTCCCAATAACCTCATGCACCCACTCATACATAAATTATTGGTCAGTAAGCACGCGTCGCAGCGAAAATGCCGAAAGGCTCGGGAGACGATGTACAGTGCGTCCTACTGCTCCGAGCGTCTCAAGGCGACCCCCCTTACAAAGAGGATTCAGCCTAAATTGAGGACGACGCAGTGAGCGGCGGAAAAGCAAATTATAGGTATAACCTTAAGGGACAAGAAGAGAGCAGAGTGGGTCAGGGAATAAACGGGAGTAAAGGACATCATAATTGAAATCAAGAAGAAATGGTCAGGGCACGTAGGTCATTGAGGATCACAGGCTGGGTTCCGAAAGAAGGCAAGTGTGTGAAGCGAAAACAATGTTAGTTGGGCAGATTAGATACGGAAGTTTGTGGGTATGGAAGTGGCAGCAGCAAACACAGGACAGAGTAGACTGGCGGAACATATGGGAGAGGCTTTTGTCCTGCAGTAAGCGTAGTCTGGATGATGATCATGATATTTGTGTACTCAAGGCACATAAGGTAGGCCTGCAGCCAGTAAAATTCACAGCTGTGCAGGAAGCCTACGTTGAGATTAGTACACATACAGAGCAAATTGTATATGGCATGCGAATGAATTTATCACAAAATGTCAGAGAAGTAGAAAGTATTGTACACGTGAGCACGCGCTCAGTTTCAAACGTTGGAAGGTGTCGTGTTGCATGCTCGTGCACTTCATAAGATACCACTGCCTCGTATTTGCACACATTTGTGCTTCGCACACATTCGACGACTTTTCATTGCCATTGTCCGCGTGACATCACTGCATTATGTCAGCGACAGTGCGGATCTGCCCAATTTGGTTTTCGACATTTGGTGCAACTGGAGAGTTGTGCGGTGCGCGAATAGACGAATTGCATGAGGTTAATGCTTAGGCCACAGATAAACTTGATCACAATATTGCAGAGAACAAAAGAAAACAAGCCTTAGGTTTAACAGTACTTCAGACTATCGATTCATTTTTTTTTTTTTACTGTCTGTATGATGCTCTCAACACTGCATCGAACTTAGTTCTGTAAAACTTGTACACTGGACGGATGGCTGAACACGTGCGTCACACTGTTCTCTGAAAAGTGCTTGAATGCATAGTCATGCAGTTATCTGCCCTTCAGAAGGAAGCGGTGCTGAGGCCGTAATATTTTTAGCTCAAAAGTTCACGGAAGTGAGACAGTCGCTAATTTCACTATCAAATTCATTACTACAGGCAAAAGTCGAAGGTCAAAGGTTCATTTTCAAATTCTGCACTGAAATCTGGGTGTGTGTGGTGTCATGGATCGCTAGAGTGTATTTTGCACAGTTTAATTACCTTGGCCTAACAGAATTTCCTAAAACCTAGGGTGTTAAGTCTATGGCCTCCTCAGAGGACACTGTACTTAAATACTTACTGATTGGAAACTTTGTAGGACCTAGTAGAACCAGCACAAATCTATGATTGATGTCATGTTTTGTGTAGGAAGTCCAGGGTGGCGTTGCTGCCCGCACTCTCTGTCTGCCCGATTTCTCCTTTGCCAAGTGTCCTCTTGCGACAGGCATGGTGGTCTTGGAATGGTGAATGACGTATGAGAAAAAATTGTTTTTCTCTTCAGTGTCCATTAAAGATGTCTCGTTATCTGATGAAACTTGCATGATTGTACTTCGCCAGTGCCCAAAGATTTCTTGGATACACCCTCACCAAGTTCTCATTGTGCAGGGCGCCATGTCTGATGGGTCGTGCCGACTGGCCGTGACCTGCCTTAGCAGTGGCATCAATCCCTCGAGTGCCCTGCTTCGGCGCCTGTTTGACCTTCCCACAACAGTCCGCAAGTCGGACATCCTTGGCTCGACTAACGAGGACAGCTGCTACGAGGATGCCGTTTCCAACTATCATGTGGACTTTACTCCCACCAAGAGTTACGACGATACGATTGAAGTCATCATCAACAACTGGAAGGATCCCAAGGAGGTGAAGCTCCTGTGCAGTGCCGTTCCTGGATGGTGGCTATCATGGCCCAGGCTAGTGGAGTCGACCTTAAATGAACATTACGACCTAAAAATTTCAAACTTTTCTCTTGGATCTTTCGTGGGCATGGGAACATTTGTAGAGCACTACTGTTCATCGCCCAGGGAGCCGGACGAACCAGTGAAGGCAAAGGCCAAGCAGTCTAACCAGAGTCGGGCATCTTCTTCCAACAAGAAACCCCGATATCGCATAACACAATGCATGGCCCACTTTGCGCACTACCGCCAAAGGCTGTACGTCTACTTTGTCGACGTCAAGGAACCGCTGACTAAGCAGGAACAGAACGGCGAAACGCATGCCCGGCATCGGTTTATCATCGAGTACTCCTCCGTGCGGCACGTAGTCGTGTCCAAGAACCCTGATGGCGGGGACAACGACTGGGTGGTGTACCTGCATTTCATCCACCCGCCCCTTCTCTACAGGGTCCACGAGACCCACTGCCCCGAAAACAAGGACCAGGACGACGAGTGCGACCCGCGCAAGCCCAAATACGTAGAGCAGTACGAAGTTGACGAACGGACGAGGTGGGTCCGCACGGTGGACTTTGGCAAGCAAAAGACCAAGTGCGGCAGTGGAACGCTGGGCTTGTGTCGGGTCATGGCTCTGAGGTTTTCATCCGCGGGTGACCGCATCGAGGAAGCACTTGCGGCCTTGGGCATGCTGAGTACGACAACGAATCTGTATTACGGTGCAGTGGAGCTTAAGGCGAGGCAGTGCAAAGGCATTGGGGAAGCCGATAAGGAGCTGCAAGTGGAGGGCTTGCCATTTGGCTGCAGATTTGCTCTGGCCGCCGTTTGGAGATCGTCGGCACAGGTGGGACAGTGTTGTTTGTAGGAGCAGAGGGAAAGGTTGGGTTAAAAGTGGCCTGCTAGTGTTTGCTATGGTATGGTAGAGGCTCTCACCTTTGCAATATTTTCTTCTGAAGTTTATTGCTGCTTTGCCAATTTTTTGTTTGATTTATTGTGGCGTTTCTGCTGTTGCTTTTTAGCTGTGTTGAGTTCTTTGGTAGGCATATCATCGTGACTGCATTATTACGATTTAGTCTCCATATAGGAGACTTCTATATGGTGAGCAATACGGGCAGTTCTGTGTGTAATTTCATGTTTTTTGAATTCATTTGAATTTGAAGCTCTTAACGGTGCCAAATTACGCGGATTTTGAAAATTTAGGGACACAACATGGCGCTGAGGTAAAAAAAAAAGACGGGCAACGCTTACGAAGAATGCCAGTTGCGTTCTTTACCTTATTGTACAGAAAGGATCGCCGTGTAAAGTGACAGAAAAGAAAGGAAGTAAAAGTATGCAAAGAATATCCCACTTGTCTAAAAAGACGCACGCATAAAATCTGCCAATATTGTTAAGCATTGAAATAAACTGTTATCACAAGCTAGAGTCACAGATTCAGAAATAATAACACAAATGTCATGGGACAACCATATGCCTCAGGTGACACCCAGTGACATAAACCTGCAGTTTTGTAACAGTATCAATGACCAGCCAAGGTGTTTTTGCCTTACATATGTATTAAGGGGACCACTGTGAGGTCTTGAAGAGAGCTATGCTGATGTAACAAACGAACGTAGCTCAGGGCGGCGAGCCAATGAATACATACATGTATTAAGTAGGTTTTACATGACTGCAAACTCGCTGCCCAAATCTTGCATATATTTGGTAAAATTCTTGATAACCTAATAAAAGGCCACTATGATGCACACAAGGAACCTTGCACACGCAGTGTACCGCTAATGCGTTGCCGCTGACGTTTGACTTGCCACCTGGGTCAGTTGGGCCGAGCTGTGGAATCGTCCCCGTGATTCCTCACGAGAGATGATCGCTGACTCGGGCGCTAACTTCCGAAAGGGGAACGGCATGGCCCCATGTAGTCTCACTCCTGCCAGGCGGCCCCACTGGCACCCCCTTGGGAGCAAAGGGCGAACTGTAGCTCGGTGGCATTTAATCCAACCATGATGTGTGGGTGCTATGAGACAAAAAACGAGCTTACTGGTATTATTAGCATCTCTACGCCTTTTAGCACTGTGCCTGAACAATACACTTTCTTGTTCTTTTCCGAAGTCATTGTAAAGCTGTGTCCTTTCAGCAATGAACAGATACCAACTTGCCCCGTTTAGACTGGGAAGGCCTCTGTAAGAATCGGTGCTCAAAGAGCATTCTTTTCGGTTTTGGAGATATATGTAGAAGTGATTTTCAGAATTTTGCACAGCTAGGAAAAAAAAACAATTCCGTATTGGATCGGGACCTATATATGTATTGTAGAGTTACGTGTTCCTCTTACTGGTCACACCGTTGAGTAGCTAAAATTTTATTAAACTTTGTTCTGCCCTGTGAATAGGCATAAAAAAAAAGGGCATGTTTCGTTACATGCTGTGACATAAACGTTATGAAGGCATTGTTGCTGTTCTTTGGGCACGCGTGAGAGGCCCTTGTAACCGAACATTACGATCACTTTGCAGGTGGTTGACGAATTACTAATTAACGGCACCAAGGCACAAGTTGCAGAAGCATTGAAACGGATGGCTTCGGAGGACCCTGAAGCTTTGGAGGAAGCACTCTATGCACTGCAGCAGTCGCTGGACAAGGGCCGGTTCGTCTCGTTTCAGGTTAGATGCCAACATGCATAGTGTACAGTAAAATGCTTAAAAGAACATAAAACGCTGTGCCGATTCAGCCTGAAAACAGCGTTCGGGGTACGGATGTTACCTATGATAAAACCGAACGCTTACCTTAGGAGGGAGCATTGTGCAATGCAAAAGCCAAGCAAGTCAGACATGTCCATGTCAAGCTTTGTAGCTACCTATGATAAAATCGAATGCTTACCTTAGAAAGGGCATTGTGCGATGTAAAAGCGAAGCAGGTCAGACATGCCCATGACGCACTTTGTAGCTACCTATTATAGAACCGCACGCTTACCTTAGGAGGGAGCATTGTGCAATGCAAAAGTGAAGCAGGTCAGACATGCCCATGTCAAGCTTTGCAGCTACCTATGATAAAACCGAATGCTTACCTAAGGAAAGAGCATTGTGCAATGCAAAAGCGAAGCAGGTCAGACATGCCCATGTCGAACTTTGTAGCTACCTATTATAGAACCGAACACTTACCTTAGGAGGGAGCATTGTGCAATGCAAAAGTGAAGCAGGTCAGACATGCCCATGTCAAGCTTTGCAGCTACCTATGATAAAACCGAATGCTTACCTAAGGAAAGAGCATTGTGCAATGCAAAAGCGAAGCAGGTCAGACATGCCCATGTCGAACTTTGTAGCTACCTATTATAGAACCGAACGCTTACCTTAGGAGGGAGCATTGTGCAATGCAAAAGTGAAGCAGGTCAGACATGCCCATGTCAAGCTTTGCAGCTACCTATGATAAAACCGAATGCTTACCTAAGGAAAGAGCATTGTGCAATGCAAAAGCGAAGCAGGTCAGACATGCCCATGTCGAACTTTGTAGCTACCTATTATAGAACCGAATGCTTACCTTAGGAGGGAGCATTGTGCAATGCAAAAGTGAAGCAGGTCAGACATGCCCATGTCAAGCTTTGTAGCTACCTATGATAAAACCGAATGCTTACCTCAGGAAAGAGCATTGTGCAATGCAAAAGCGAAGCAGGTCAGACATGCCCATGTCAAGCTTTGTAGGCTTCCTTTTTGCCCAATAGGAAAGGGTTCCTATATTTCTATCTCCGCCTTACAGAGACTAACAGTTTTTGCCTCGGTTATTCTTTGCTGTTGGATGCAGGTAGGCCTGGAGGCACTGTACAAACGATTCCATTCGATGCGCCGGAGTTCCGGCAATCTGACTGGCGGTGTGCTGGGGCAGGAGCTTCCGGAGCACGTCTGCCTGGTGCGGCGAGCGGTGCTGACACCGACACGTCTCTTGCCGTTGCCACCTCAGCCAATCAGCACGAGTCGCATTCTTCACCACTTCGAGCCCGAGCATGCGCTTCGCCTGCTGATACGTGACGAAGATGGCAGCAAGATGTCCTACTCGTTGGGCATCCAGCGCTCTCATTTTCTCTTTACCCTCACACGTCCCAGGCTGCTCGAAGGCTTCACGATCGCCGGCCGCAAGTGAGTCTTGTCCCGTGAAGACAAGCTGCTCTCAACATTTTATTGCGAGTGTTGAAAATTTGTCACATACTGAAAAACTTCGAGCTACAAGAGTCACGAAA
This sequence comes from Rhipicephalus microplus, assembly GCF_043290135.1. Lineage (NCBI taxonomy): Eukaryota > Metazoa > Arthropoda > Arachnida > Ixodida > Ixodidae > Rhipicephalus > Rhipicephalus microplus. Next base: position 45,476,896 of record NC_134709.1, read on the forward strand.
TGCCTGTTGCCTTTAATGTCGGCTGTCAAGTCAAGTACTCACGGATAACGTAGCTTTCAGCATGTGAACTCTAGCGTCGTCTCGTCTGTGGTATTTTATGCTAGAACCAGTTATTTTGTAGCTGACAGAGAGCGTGAAACGCGTGCAACAGAGCACACTTCTTTGTTTTTTTCCTCGCCTGGGTGACGAAAGATCTATCTTCAATAATTTTGTTTATCTGGTGTGCACGCAACCAAGAAGTGGCCCACGACAATAACGTTTTTGTTGTAAAGTCTTCACTTCTCGGGCACATGAAGAATTTGTGACTTACAAAAAAAATATGGATTAAAGTTGAATTTTAGACACTAACTGCAGAACCATTTAAAGGTTGGCTGAAAAAATGAAAACAATTATTATTTTGCTTGGCAGTTTCATAATTCTGGCATTAAAGTGTCGGTAAACGTCCCTTTGGTCCAATATTTGTGAGGGAAAGTGTGGGAATTGAGGCTAGCCTGCTGCCTTTGCGCGGGCTTTGCCGCATTTTCTGCCGTTCTCATGTCCCGACATGTCTCCCCTCCTCTGCTGTCTGCCGCGCTGGGGGAGCGGAGTGACGTTTAACCCCCTCACTCGGTAGAGAATGTTGACTGTGGCGCCGCGCGTGCGGAGTCTCCCGAGAGGTTTTTGCGCGCTGTGTCGGGAGCGGAGAGATTCTCTCCGGGACTGCGGACGGTGAGCCACGCAATCTTTTCCACCCGTCGGCTCTCGTCGCTCGGGGCTCGTCGGACTTCGCTGACGGTGCCTCGCGCCCGAGGCGAACGCTCACATTTTGTTGCCCCACTGCGTACGCACGGCCGAAGGGCGGTACGGTGTCCTAGTGCGTGGCCTAGCTACGCCGACCCGTCTCCCTCTGAAGCCAACGCGAGCTCCTTTGCCCTCGCTCGAGCAACTGGGCCTTGTTCCCGGTGTCTACGTGGATCACCTTTACCGCGGAGACGTGCTCGTGGCACCCTGTGTAGTACTTTTGTGCTCGTGGCGTGGATAAGCCTATTTGCTTTCCCACCGCGCCTTTGCAACGGGCTGTACTGCGTTTTGGTGTTGCCACAGACAATAAGGTGTTGCGACTTTGAGCAGTATCGTGTTCTTGCGACGGCTAACGCGTGCCCTGCGGCTCGCTAAGACCGGACCCACGCTAGTGGCCGAACTCCTTCGGGATACGTGTCACTACAAAAGATAAGCACATCCTTGTGAGATCCGAAAATACCGTTACACGAATTTGAACGATAAGTGCAGTGATAAGAAAGTTACAAAGTATAGAAGACTACCTCATCAATAAGTTTATAACCTGGTTACCCGCGCTTCCTCTGCTGCGCCACGCAGTCCTCAAAGATGGCGGACAGAGACCGGAGGGACCCCCAGCACTTACTCCCATGGATGACAATGCGGTGGCTTCGTTTACATTGAGTGCACGGTGGTCCAGAGTCCTGGATGCACTATTGTGTGCATTCTTGCTGCTTGTATTCAAGTTCCTAGTGACTGACACTCTGATTTGCAGAATTTTGAAGTCTCAAAGCTACACTGCGGCTATGCAAAGCACTGTATGTAAGGGGCTTCTGAATAATACATTTAGCTGAGCATCGCTTGCATGCATGCATGCAGATGTGTCCTGAAAAAGTGCAGCGAACTGCATAAATTTTGCATTGGTGAGGACTATGTCTTGCAGACACGCAGCCAGCTTTGCTGCGAGATGGTGAAATCAAGTGGACGCACCTTCACGCTCCACTCAATTGACTTTCAGTGGCGCAAGCGATGTGTTCTTTCTTCTGCTCGCTCAATTCTTTTGCGTCTGCTACTCAATCTGCGTAGCTGCCACGAGTAAAAGACGAAAGCCTTGAGCTTTCAAAACGTAGCAGCACATACTTGCGAGGAATGTATTGCTACTGTTTCCTATCTCTGTTTACAGTGCATTCACTACAAAATTATCGCTTGTGGCTGATGACAAGCAACAATGTTGGAATGTCTAAAAGAGAGTGCCTACTATATGCAGCACATTGAGCAAGTGTGCCATGTCTAAACAGCAACTGAAAGCAAAGCCCGCGAAGTTACGTTCCGACTAATCAATCGGCACATCAGTGGAGGTCAGTTGTGGCTCGACAGTGTGCGGCGGCAGTCTGAAGAACTAGAAACAAAAGCTGGCGACGTGGGGAACAGCAGCATGAGCAGGTCAGAAATTCATAAAGGCTGTGGTATAGAACAGCCCGCTTCAGCTGGTTAAGGTCTCTCGCATGTTGTTCCCGCCATTTTCGGCGGTGAAGAGGATATATGTAGACCAATGACAGGAGAACCCCACTTTGACAATGTTACACAACGTTGACGATTAGATCATTAGTGCGCAGCCGGTGACCGAGTGAGGCTTCCTTTGTGTTGCTCGTGGCAAAACGGAGCGGTGAAAAATAGAGGTACGAGGTAGTTGGATGGGTGCGAGGCAAGACACACGGGATAAATGCGCGTAATGGACGCTGCAGCACATTACAACGTCGGTTTTCTTGCGAGGACTGGCATCTGCATGGTGCAAGAACCGTGAGAACATGAACACATGCGAAACGGAAGCAGATTGGTCACACTTTTTGCCGTGATTCGCAGTAAAAGTCTGAATAACACAGGCATTTTGATTCTTTCATTACTTCCACCAAGTTTCATTTACCTATTCAAGCAGGTAATTAAGCAAACAACACATTTCTCAAAAAAATTCTGTGTCACATGCTTCTGTAGGCAATGACAGAGCATCAATGTCCATGCAGCGGACAGATCTTAGAGTACTGATCACTACCTAGGGCCGTTTCTCTTTGTATGTCTATGTCATCCCCTCAGTCTCAGGGAACATGCCTGTGATGCAAAGGGGAAGCGGCATCAAGTTTAAACTTTGACCTCTTTTCACGGGGTGTAGTGTTGCAAATTTCGGGCTGGCGTGATCGTGTGTGTCCAGTGGATGCATTGTGCTCGTCAGGTGAAAGTGGTCTGACCTAGTGAGGCGGGCCCTCTAAAGTCCCAAGGACATTTTCTACAGCACACGTGTCTTCAAGGCCAGCATTAGGTTCGACACTTGAAACATTTCTCTTAATAAATCCTCCGCAGGTTCGTGTTCTTGGCATCTTCCACGAGTCAGCTTCGCAGCCATGGCGCGTGGTTCTACTCAGTCGATTCACAAGGCCGTTCGGCGGACGATGTGCGAGGTGCTCTGGGCGACCTGTCGCATCTTCACTTACCTTCAAAATACATGGCACGGTTGGGGCTGGCGTTCTCACAGTCGTTGGGAAGGATTCGGGTCCCTCTCAGCTGCACCGAGGTGGTGCCCGATATTGAGTGTGATGGGCCGAAGAGGAATCTGCACTACGTCTTCTCCGACGGTGTAGGACGCATCTCTACAGCTCTGCTTGCCAAGGTGAGTCTGCAGGTGTGCCAAGAGAGGGGCACTGCTAGGAATAACTTTTTGGAACTGCATTACTATTTAGTAAAAGCTCATTAAAAGGAACCTCAAGGGCCCAGGAAAATATGCTCCTATGGGAGTTTTGCTTGCTTGGAAACGCGTACAGCCATGCAGCACTGTTGGCCACGCCTCTTGACAGGGCTTTCAGAAGGGCAGGGCTGAATCAAATATGAATTCCTGCAAGATTGAATGTAATGAAGTTGTAAATATAATAAGTGTGGTTAGTCATTTTTGAAATTAAAATGAAGTGGTTTTTATATCTTAGTGTTCATTATTTTAGCATCAAAAACAAGTTACAGGAACAAATGAGCAGATACTTTGCATGCGAAGAAATGTTTAAGGAGCAAATGGTTGTTCTATAGCTTGTGAAGTCTTGCTTCACGATTGACGTAACATGCTGCACATAACACGCTATGCCCGTGGGGATGAAAGTTACTACACTTTTATGCCAAGTTTGTTTGTTTATGTGTTAAGGTGCAGTTAATGTTCTGTGAGATATCTATAAGCGTTCAAAAAGTATTTGTATATAATGACGGCTCTCGGATCAATACTCAATTCTGTCAGGTTGCGCACTGGTGGTGTCTAGCAACGGTGAATGTGTACTATGTGAAAGTGAAGCGTGTCAGTTTGACAAGTCATACCTCTCTATAAGAGACACTGATGTAACAGACAGATAGGTATAAGAGACACCGGTATGCTAGCATTGAAATAGGGATTGATGAGAAAACACATGCGTGGTGCCCCACTTTTAAGAGACAACTCATATTAAAGGCAAGAATATCTTCCTGGAGCAGGTCTTTTTATAAAGGGGTTCAACTGTAATGCACACGCATGCAGAGACCTGAGAACGAGTTATAAGATTTTCTAAAATTATGCAGTCCATACAAGATGTTCTGGTGGAACGAAAATCTGTGACAAGGAATCTTGTTCATCCCATCAATTTTGTCGTAGCAAAATTATATCTCCTGTTGGTAACAGTTCGAAGTATAACAACTCATTATGTTATGTGTTTTTTTTTGTTTCATTAAAGTTTACTGAAATACGTCTGCAAATGCGGGGCTTTACAAAACAATGTTATGTGCTGCATGTGAAGGGTGGTGGGGGATGATATACATCGTCTGAGAATAATAAGATAGCTTTCGCTTTCAAGTTGTTTTAGGCAAATGCACGGTGGATCCTGTGATTCAATTAGATGCTCATTGCATCAACCATTCATGTTTTATGCCTGGCAAATGGGTCAGTTGTCCACCATAGCATGATCTTCTCTCCAGGTCCCATGCTTTCTTGACAGCAACAGCTGAGACAGTGGTGTTTTGTTGAAGTGATTCTTTCTAGTGAAAGGATGGGCTGATACATCATTATTGGAGGTTGAGGTTTTCGCGTATGCTTAAAAAAAAAAAGTGCACATTCTTGTTAGTTGAGCTTGCTTATAACGAACCTGAGCGGGACGCCGCATTCGTTCGCTGTATCCTGAATTTGTTGTGAATGAAACACAGCTTTTCGAAATTTCTTACTGAAAAACATTCGTGAGGGAATAGCAGAAGCGATAAGGTTGGCCTGGAGTTTATTTAAAGCTCTTCGAGGCCCACGGCATAGCTGCCCGAGGCTATTAATGTAGCCAATTGCTACAAGCACAGAGATTCCTCCGAATTGCCCCGGCCATGCACTTCATTCACAACAGCCTCATCCGTGCACGGTTCTGCAGTGTTGGCATCATTATCGGCTGTGATTAAATCATTGCAACAGATGTCCGCATGTTCTGCCATGTCGAAGTTACACGACGCACTGCCACAAATCGCCAGAGTGGTCTAGCTCGGAAGCTTCGTCACGACGTCGACGAAGTCGGCCTCGTGAAAACAGTTTCACCCACATGTAGCCGTCACCGCCGCCCACGAAGCCTTCACTATCTCCACAGCTAAATACAGGGACACCCAAAGCGGCAAGTTAGCTGCCGGGCGGTCAACAGATACAAGCATGTGCTCCACAACGCGGAATCTATAATAAGTCCTGAACGCGCGGATGGCGCCCAAGCCAAGCGGTCACGCTTTCAACCTTTTGTTTAGCAGCAGAAAAAAGCACGGAAGGCCTCCCGTCCGCCGTTCTGACCACACACGCACACCAACAGGGAGCAAGACTTGCAAGCACTACAGTCGACTCCTCTTAAACGGAACTCGAAGGGGATCCATAAAACTGTTTCATTTATCAGAAGTTTCATTTAAGCAAAGTACACTTATTTAGTGAACCAAGACCTTTATTCGAATCGCACAAACCTCACCTTACTCATGAGGATGAGTAGGAGAAAAAAAGTGGATAGTGGTTTGTTCGGCAAGCTTGAGTTGTTTTTCACAAGGTGCGCACCCATGCCTGACAAACTACCTAGAAATTCTGGACAAGCCTCATGCTCAAAATGGCACTGCAAAAGTTCAACATCCTCTTTAGCTGATCGGTCTGGTGGCACCACTGCACTGGCAGTATTGTCATCACATTCATCGCTGAAATGTTCATCTTCATCTTGCACTTGGACAATCATTTCCTCGACAGTTTCTTCACGGCAGGTACAAACATTTTCATCAATTGATTCAGCGTGAAAGGGGCAGAGGATACGACCTGACTGAATACTGTCTTAATGTCGGCATCAGCAGGGCTTCCTTCTTCATCAGGTACTGTTTTCTTGCACTTGAAAGCCAGCATGGTGAAAGCATCTATGTATTGTTGCTCCCAGGCACAAGCCAAAATGTGGATGGCTGCCAATAAATCTATGCTGTAGCGTTTCCCGCTGCCTGCTCTAAGCAGCATTTGATGGAGCAATCTTCTGCGGTAATGAACTTTTGTTCAGAATAACCCTTTGATCCATTGGCTAGTTCACTGCCGTTGCATTGGCTGGCGAGAACTCCAGAGTAATGGCTTGGAGTACTTGAACCTGACCGTGGGCTGGGCAATTATCCACGATGAAGACAACCTTCTTGCCTTGCCTCGTAAATCTTGCGTCTTCCTCCCGAAGCCAGTTTTCGAAAATGGCCATGGTCATCCACGCTTTTTCAGTCCCATGGTACGCAACAGGAAGGTGTCCAACCCCTTTGAAACAACGGGGGTTCCTTGACTTTCCTATTACCAACAGCTTCAATTTCTCATCTCCTGCCTTGTTTGCACCCACCAGCACAGTGATGCAATCTTTCCTGCGTTCTCCTCCACTGTAGGGTTCGCCTTCAAAGGTGAGTCTTTGATGGAAGCGCCTTATAAAAAAAGACCCATCTCGTCGACGGTAAAGACTTCTCGTGGCTCAAAGCTCATCAAAATTTTCTTAAACTGCCCTTGTTGCCAGTCGGTGCAAATGTCCCTGTTGACTGCACCACTCTCACCTGAGATTGTTTTGAAAACTACCTAGGCCATGCCGTGTTTTGCAGTGGTTGAGCCATCCGTCGCTTGGGACAAAGTTCTTGGCACCCATTTGCATGGCGATCTCTCGAGCTTTCTGCTTTTCTAGTTGTTCAGAAAGCGTCGTCCGCATACGCATCTGTTTAGATGTAAAGGTCCCATTCTTAACTGTGCCTTCAATCCTTTCTCAGTCTTTCCAGATTCGTGACAGCGTCGATTTCGGGATGCAGTTTTTCGCCACCTCCATCTTGGGCAAGCTGCTTCGATCGAGCTTCTGAAGAATTTGCAGCTTTTTTTCAAGCGAGAGTGTATGGTGCGGCCGCTTCCTTTTCATGAGGCTGAAATAACACCATGATCCACCGCATTTCGCTGCACAAATAGGCCTAACGCACAATTGACTCACCGACTTGGCTCCCACAGTCACAAGCAAGAATGGCTACTGGATTGGCTTATCTCGATCTCAGGTGTTGCCATGGTTATGAGACTACCTTTGGCATGAGTGAGCCTATGCTGTGTTTAGAGTTTGTGCCGTTTAACCATAAGTGACCAATAAGCACTTTTTCGATTAACCGATGAGTTTTACTGCGCAACACATAGAAATCCAACGATATGAGCCCGTTTAGTTCCGTTAATGAGGCATTTTCGTTTAAGCGAGTTTCGTTTATTTGTAGTCCACTGTACGTAGAAGTCGGTACGCGTGGGTAGAACTGCTCTGGGCGTGTTTCTAGTCAGAAAGCGAAACTTCTGAATTAAAGCCAGCGTGCCTGGCGGCTCGCATCGCAGAGTGGTTGAGAGGGGCGAAGTTGCGATAAAGAGAGGAGAGCAGACTTGGGAAAGACGTAATAATGGCAGACAGAAATTTAGTGTTTTTTTCCTTACTTCAAGAACCACTACCACCACCCGCAAAGTTGGGATAGTGATGCACGAGTAGGGAAGCATACGGCGGGAAGGCGACCTTGGAAACCAAAACACGCGAAAAGGCAGGTTGGGTAGTTGCCCGCAGGGTCGATGAGACGCACAACTCCCGCGTGGGAAAAACTTGGGAAATTGGTCTGTGCGCACAGAGGTCAAAGAATTGCATTGCGGCAGTGGCGCCGGCGAACTTGCGCAGCTCCGTCTACTTCGATGATTCGCTGTTCATCCCGTGCAAAAGCCATTTTTACGCTTCTGAACGCATGCGGGGAGCATGCTAAGCTGAGTGCGAAGTGAGCGAGAACAGGTCCCAAACATGGAACGCAGACAAAACACAGACGCAGAAGATCGGGTACACTGATAACAGAATATGTTGGCAAATGGTCGGATCACTCCAGGTTGGTGACCCTAACGAAAGTGTAGCAAAGCAGTGTTCAGAAACTGATGGGATACTAGTTGGCCGACCGATCTTCGAAAGATCTGTGGCAGTGCAAAAACGCGGGCCTCGTTTGGTGATGTGGGGTGCTCAAAGTAACGGGGGGGGGGGGGGGGGGGGGACACACAAAAGACGAAGGCGGTGCGTAACAGCGAAATGTTGGGGAGGGCGACAACTAAAGGGCTGTGGAGGCTGGGTCGGCGTTTCACTAAAGGATCTACGGGCACCTCGCAGATTTCCCAGCGGTGGTCGAAACTGGTTTCCCGGGAAGTCGCCGGAGCGTCGACTCTGTTCTCTGCAACCGATCAGCGACGCTCAAGGCGTTACGCGTTCTAAGTGCGATTTTGTGCCATTGAAATCATGTATATTTCCACGGTCACGCGGGTATCATTCAAGTGAAGCTTCGTTTTAAGTAGTGCTGTTATATGTGGGCTCAACTGTATTCCCATCGTGGTATCGAATCCCGGCTGCGGCGGCTACATTTCCGATAGAGGCGGAAGTGTTGTAGGCCCGTGTGCTCAGATTTAGGTGCACGTTAAAAAACCCCAGGTGGTCGAAATTTCCGGAGCGCTCCACTACGGCGTCTCTCATAATCATATAGTGGTTTCGGGACGTTAAACCCCATATATCAATCAATCAATCCATCTATCAATTGTATTTCCAGGGAAACGTTATAAATGTTGGATACCGGCAAAACATCTGTTCCTGGGTTGGTAATGTAGCTGGGTTCGACAGCAGCACGTCTTGCTGTCTGGTACACATTCGTTTAGAAGAGGCTGCTCTGTCTGCTGAACATTGCGTGTGGTGTTTCAAACATGTGGATAGCGGAAGTAATAATGCAGGTCCACGAAGCTCTTCCACGCGAGTGTCGGCCAAGTGCCATTCAGATTCGATACGGAGGATGCAAAGGCATGCTGGTTGAAGACCCGACGCTGGAAGGGGACCGCATCATTTTCCGGAAGAGCATGTACAAACATTCCTCTGACAGCGAGGACCTCTTCATCCTCAAGACCAGCCGGCCCCGTAAGTCTGTACTCTGTAAACCACAGATCACTGCGGTTATGAGCATGTCTGTGCCATCAGTGGAGTATTGTCGCACCGTCGGGAGCGCATTGCCACGCCATGAGGTGTTTGTCACTGTACAGTTGGGTGTGTGTGACTGTTTGCAATGCTTGAATACTGAATCGAGTGGTGTTGCATATTACACGAACTGATATGTTAACAGGCGTACTTATAGACTGATATAAAGTGTTAGGTAATGCAGGCTTGCTGGTACATACTGAACTTTATGTAAACAGTGCTGCAACAGGACAAAGAAGAAAGCGATAGGGTTTAGGTGTACCTACTTAGCTTTTTATTTCACGGGAACAGCCTTTTTCAACTTTATCGTGACCTGCTTGATTGGTCGGCACAGGCCGCATTGAACTTGCATGCCGCATCGCGAATAGCACCAGCATTGCGTGCCCAACCAGTATGAGTACCTTCCAAAATGTACACTTGTATGGTCGATAACACTATAATGTTCTAAAAGGCATGTATAAAAGCTGGCGAACTTCTCTGCTGATCATCTTTCTGTTTACCGACAACAGACCGTGCTGGAGCCCATCGTTTGCGCTTGGTGTGCCGCTTCTTCTCTTTCTGGGCAAGAGTCCGCTCGATAGAGCGTTTCATCCTTACTTGCAGGAGTTCTACTTCGCTTCACCATCACAACTGCATTATATTCAAATAAATAAAGTAAAGTAATTTGTTTTGTGGAAGTTTTGGTAATTGGAATTAATGTGTAATTACTGTTTATTCATTCGGCAGGCTGTCGTGCTGCAGTCTTACATAATAGGAATAAAAATCTAGGCTCAATATACATGCGCAAATTTGTTTTTAGTTGGCTTCACCTTGAACAAAGAAAATGCTTTTGACATTCGCCCTGAAGTGAGTCTCACCAAATGGCCTTAAGTACATCACAGTGCCTGTACCAAACTGATCAGCTACGCTCATGCACTGCTCATAGAGGTTGAGTAAAGAGACGTCGATTGTAGAAAGTTCAATTCATCCTATGTGCAATTCGTCTTGCTCTGTCTTGGCCACTAGTCCAAAGAATGGGGGCAAAAACAAGTGTGGGTCTAATACGTATATGAACATCGTGTCATGAGGGAATATCCAAGGGGCAGTAGAGGATAACTTCTCCAGTATCGTGCTTGATGCTTGCATGCCCTTGCAGTGTGTTCAGTTGACTGTGCTTTCTGTCCCGTCTGATCTGGCAGGCTCTGTTAAGCTCAACCGGCCAATGATCACGATCTTGAGCCAGAAGAAGACCCGCGGAAATCTGCGCAGCATCGACGACTCGGTATTCCTCAAGATGCAGCAGGACTGTCTTGCTCCTTACACAGACAGCCTCTTCGAGGACGCGGCAGCGGCGCGCCTGTTACATGAGGAGTGTGCGTTGCGGCTTCCTTACAAGGAGCTGGCGAGAGCAGGGCTGGATCTGCATGCAGAGCCCTTCTTCCGCTCCCTCCTCTGGACCTTGCACCAGCGGTGTCTCCGTAAGTACAGTCAGTTTTGCTCATATTTAAAGGTTCCGATGACTACAGAGATGGTGGTAGAAATAAGAACACCACAAATTATCGCGGTGGATGCTACCATGTTGTTCAGGATTTAACCCTTTGCGGGGGATTTTGCCGTAACCTGTAAGGCATTGCATAACAGGAACCAAAGGGTTTTCTTGTTTGAAAAGAGAAAAGTGAGCCTTGTAACTGTCTGCATCAGAGTGCGACACCTCAACAGTAGCTTACGAGAAGGGGGGGGGGGGGGGGGTTAAAGAAGGGATTAAAAGGATAGGATTAAAAGGTAAAGAGATAGAAAGGAAGGAGAAAGCAAGGCGCAGGGACAGCGAACGACGGAAAACGACTGAAGTAAAGAGGAGATAAGAAAGGTGGACATGGTCGCACGAGTCGAGGATGGGGTACCACTCTGCGAGAGCTCTTTTCAGCGTCGGGATATGGCGTAGGGCGAGCCCAGTCAGCCAGAGCTGCGCTGTCGTCGGAGATCGGGGGGCACAACCGGTCGGCATGAAATCCAGAGAGTGAGTATTCGCCATAAGCAAACAGCATTGCGTGTATCTATAAAATGCGTGCGATTCTCGATCATTTCTCTTGCTTGGCATGTTCTGCCTCACTAGGGAGACCCCTAAGAGAAGGGGGAAGCACAAAGCAAGCCCCACACATTGACATAAGGAGGGGGGAACGCAAAATTAGCCCCATGCAGTGACATAACAGGGAGGGGAATGGGCGTTGAAATGAACCCTTGGCACCTTTTCTTTGAATTAGTGATATTAGCTGATGTTTCTGTCATCCCTCCTCCGCTACACTTTTACAGTCCTGGCCCTAGCACGACTAAGTTTTGCGACTGCAGCCCGCTTGCCGAGACGAGTTTGAGACCCCTGGTATGGCATCCTCAGATGTCTACGGCATTTTCTCCTGTAGGGCATATGTTAAAGCAGTATTATCATAAAAAGCAATATTATCAACAGCAGTGCCTTCTTACTTGGAAATTAAGCTAAATGTATCGCACGGCGTGTGTAGGCTTGTGCAAATATTTGAATGCTTTGAATATTTGAACGAATAATGTAGTATTCGAATTCACTTCGAATCAAATTTAAATTATCTAAAACTTCGAATTATTCAAAACGAATGAATAGGCACATGTTAGTTCGCATGTGGCACTGTGTAAAAGTGGTTTCACTGCAGAGGAGTTGTGCTAAGACATGAAAACACCAATTCAGGTGTAAATTCGCATGTAACCCCTTTGTAAAAGTGGTTTCACTGCAGTGAAGTGATACTAAACAGTGAAGACACACATTCAGGGGAAACCCGCACTGTCGCAAAGCCTCACTTGAAGGTTAAGCGAGAATATTACCCTCACATCGGTTCATTCTTTAAGTTTAAAAGCTTGTTATACCAACTTATGTTCTCAAAGTTCAGGTAACTTAAAAAGTAACATATTTTTCAGACCCTCACTTGCATTCTACCTAAAGTCAAATCTTACTTATATTCAAAGTTTTTTCTGCTATCTTTCATGCTAAAAAAAGGCATTTGTACAGGCCTTGTTTCAATTTTTAAAAACATCGTGCAGGTTAGCTAGGTCATGGCAAATATGTCGATTTTTAAAATAAATGCGATATGTATACTATTAAATTTGATTCGAAATTGATTGACCAAAATCGCTATTCGTATTGATACACAACAGCCGGCCCAGCCTGGCTGCAAGAAAGAGAAAGACGACGTTGGTGGCTGGTTGTTGATGAACTGTCGCCATCTTGTTCGCTGAGCACGGTGCATCGTATTTTATTTATTGAAATAAGTTACCCGAAACATTATTGGTGGAGGTGAACGACTCCCGTACCTCGATAGAGACGCGCAGCGGTCGCAACACCGGGGACTCTTCGGCTACATCAACTGCCAGTGCCTCATCCCTACCGGTCTCTCGAACCGAGTCGACAACCTGACGTCACCCTGCCACCCCTGCGGGATCCTGGAACTTTCTCCGCTGACGGTACCATCGACGTTGACTCCTGGCTGCACCGGTACGAGAGAGTCAGTGCTACCCACCGCTGGGATCCCACGCTCATGCTCGCCAATGTTGTGTTCTACCTTGACGGCACACCGCGGACATGGTTCGAAACCAACGAAGCCGAAATCACAAGCTGGGATCTTTTCAAATCGAAGATCCGTGATCTTTTCGGCGATTCATCTGGTCGTCAGCTCGCTGCCAAGAAGACTCTCGCTACTCGCGCCCAGACGTCTACTGAATCGTACGTCTCATACGTTCTTGACGTCTTGGCGCTTTGTAGCAAGGTCGACCAGCGCATGTCAGAAGAAGACAAAGTTAATCACGTCCTCAAAGGGATTGCTGACGATGCCTTCAACCTGCTGGTTTTTAATAATGTTACGAGCATCAACACGATCCTGACAGAATGCCGCCGTCTAGAACAGGCTAAAGCCCACCGCGTCACCCACGGCATCACGCGCCTGCCGAACACAGCTACTACTTCCTCTTGTGATGACGTCGTCAGCCCAGTTCCCCGATGTGACAACCTCACCCGCATCATTCGTTGCGAGGTCGAGGCAGCCCAACCAGTAGCTACTCCAATTCCAACGCCTGATCCTTCACCGACCACAATCTCACTGATACAAGCCGTCGTTCGTCAAGAATTATCGAACGTCGGCCTACACCCCATTCAACCAGTCTACTCTGCCGAGCCTTTTTATCGTCGTCCCTCCGCTCCTCGATTTGGTTCCAACTACTCTCGACAGCGCAATTTGTCCGAATGGCGTACACGGACGACAAGCCCATATGCTTCAACTGCCGACGTGTCGGTCATATTGCTCGCCACTGCCACAATCACTGGGCTCCGCTGGCACACTATGGGCCTCCTACCCAGGCCACTTCTGTCCACCAGTCGTCCTCGACATTTGATTTTGATTCCCATATGCCAACCACATCCTCTGATTCTGCCGCACCTCTGACGAGACCTCGCTACGCCCGCTCACCATCCCCAGCTCGCCGTCAATCTCGTTCGCCCCCACAACGCCGTCCTGCCTCTCCGACCTATTCGCAGTGCCCCGACCGGAAAACTAGGCAGTGCAGCTTCTGGAGGTCCTGGTTTCCGCGTCCGAGCGCACAGTCATACAACAGGAAGTCGAAAAGATGCTTGCAAAAGACATAATCGAGCCCTCTTGTAGCCCCTGGGCTACTCCTGTCATCCTGATCAGAAAGAAGGATGGAACATGGCGCTTTTGTGTAGATTATAGGCATCTCAACCAAATTACGAAGAAAGATGTTTACCCGCTGCCTAGAATCGACGATGCTTTAGACTGCCTTTACGGTGCTACGTATTTTTCCACTATCGACCTTCGATCTGGCTATTGGCAGATCGCTGTGGACGAGATGGACCGTGAGAAGACCACATTCGTCACTCCTGACGGGCTTTATCACTTCAAAGTTATGCCCTTCGGTCTCTGTAATGCGCCGGCCACGTTCGAAAGAATGATGGACTCATTGCTCCAAGGGTTTAAATGGTCAACCTGCTTATGTTATTCAGAGGACATTATCGTTTTCTCGCCCACATTTGACTCCCATCTCAACCATTTATCGGCGATTCTCAAGTTTTTCGTCGAGCCGGACTTCAACTGAACTTGTCGAAATGCCACTTCGCTTGTCGTCAAATAACCGTACTTGGCCACATCGTCGATGCCGCAGGAGTCCGCCCGGATCCCGAGAAAATTCGCGCCGTCACGGACTTTCCTGTTCCGAAGTCAACAAAGGACGTTCACAGTTTTGTTGGCTTGTGCTCATACTTTCGACGGTTTGTTAAGGACTTCGCCATCATTGCACGCCCACTCACAAACCTCCTGAAGAAGGACATCCCGTTTTTCTGGGGCGCTGATCAAGCCTAATCTTTTTCCCAGCTCACGACGCTCCTTACAACGCCGATTTTAGCTCATTTCGATCCATCAGCTCCAACCGAGGTTCGAACTGACGCTAGTGGGCATGGCATCGGGGCAATGCTATTGCAACACCAACACGGACATGACCGTGTTATAGCATATGCAAGCCGACTGCTATCTACAGCCGAGCGCAACTATTCAATCACGGAGCGTGAGTGTCTCGCTCTTGTGTGGGCAGTCGCCAAGTTTCGCCCCATACTTATACGGGCGTCCATTCCGGGTAGTCACCGACCACTACACGCTTTGCTGGCTGGCCTCACTCAAGGATCCCACAGGACGCCTCGCTCGTTTGTCCCTACGATTAAAAGAATACACGTTCACCATATCGTACAAAACAGTGCGGTCACATCAAGATGCAGATTGTTTATCACGCTACCCTGTGGAAGAGGCTGCCCATACTGACACCTTTCCAGACCTTCTGTCTGCGACGCAGCTACTCAACCTTGGCCACGAACAACGCCGGGATGCTTCCCTGCGAACCATCATTGACAAGCTTGAGTCAATGCCTTGCGACGCATCTCTACAAATGTTCCTGGTAAAAGACTGCATCCTGTATTGCCGTAACCTCGATCCATATGGCCATGACTTGCTCCCCGTCATACCAGCACATCTTCGTGCGACTGTTCTCAACCAACTTCATGACGCTCCTTTGGCGGGCCACTTGGGCGTCTCTCGCACATAGGACCGTGTACGTCGTTTCTTTTGGCCTGGTCTTGCCCGCTCTGTTCGACGCTACGTCGCCGCTTGTGAGCCCTGCCAGCGCTGCGAAAAGCCATCTTCCCTACCAGCTGGATTCCTTCAGCCGATCGACATTCCCATTGAACCTTTTTTTCGAGTTGGCCTCGACCTGCTTGGCCCATTCTCGATCTCCAGCTCAGGCAACAAATGGATCGCTGTCGCCACTGACTATGCGACAGGGTACGCTATCACACGAGCACTTCCGATGAGTTGCGCAACCGATGTGGCGGACTTTCTGGTATATGATATTATTTTAGTACACGGAGCTCCACGCCAACTTCTCACTGACCGGGGCCGGACCTTCCTATCAGCTGTCGTCGATGAAATCCTGCGCTCTTGCTCTGCCAAGCACAAGTTTGCCACTTTGTACCATCTGCAAACGAACGGTCTTATGGAGCGCCTCAACTGCATCTTAACAGACATGCTTTCTAAATACGTAGCGGCCGACCACCAGGACTGGGACGTTCATTTGCCATTTGCGACGTTCGCATATAATTCGTCACGTCACGACACTGCCGGCTATTCACCATTCTATCTTCTATACAGCTGAGAACCCGCCCTACCATTTGACACCTTGCTGCCCTCGGTCACTGAGTATGCCGGCGAAGCCATCGCGCGAGCCGACCACGCATGCCAACTCGCCCGCAGCCGCCTGCAGGCTTCACAGGAGCACCAAAGACAGCTCTACGATTCCCATCATCGAAACGTGCACTTTTCACCGGGTTCCCTTGTCCTCCTCTGGTCCCCCACTCGGCGTGTAGTGCTTTCTGAAAAACTGCTGTCACGCTACACTGGACCATACCGCGTCGTTTGCCATGTGACTGACGTTACGTATGAGATCGTTCCAGCCGATTCAACGTCATCATCGTCACCTTTGAGTGACATCGTGCACATAGCTAGACTCAAGCCTTATCACCCTCCTTCTACCGCATCCGAGTTGCTCAAGCACCGAGACTGTGCTTCTACCGCCGGGGGGTTATGATACACAACAGCAGGCACAGCCTGGCTGCAAGAAAGAGAAAGACGACGTTGGTGGCTGGTTGTAGGTGAACTGTCGCCATCTTGTTCGCCCAGCACGGTGCATCGTATTTGATTTATTAAATAAGTTACCCGTAACATTATGAATTCACTTCGAACCTAAAATTTACTATTCGCACAAACCTAGACGTGCGGCCTGAGTGGGACACTTATTGATCCCGATGACGTAAGTGTCTACCTACAGTTAATCACTAGTAACAAAACCAACTGGAATAAAAAAAAAACATTCCGTGTATTAAGAGACGTAAATAAATGCTGTTTGTTCATTTCTGGTTGGTTTGTAGAAAAATTAACTACCTGGCATAACTGTGGTAAACGGCACGAGTGGTGAACGAGTTGTTTTCGGCTGGTTAGGCCGAATAGGTGGGGCCATTTAGTGGGGCCCAGCTGAACCAAGCAAGCAGAATCATGGCCTCCTATATTGCATAAAATTTTTCAATGACCATTGTTACTACTATGGCTCCCACTACTTTCACTCTGCTGCTACGGCGGCCGCGTACTAAAGGCGGGCAACGTCGGGCATGACAGCAGTGACGTCTGAAAAACCGTTCTCAGGCGCAGGTTATTTGAAGTGTGCTAACACGATGGCGACCAATAAAACGCGATTTTATTTCAAAATAAGTACTTTCTTGGCACAAAACTAGCACTACAAGGTTTCTGAACCACTATTTCAAGAATCAACGTTGATTTAGTATGTGCCTTCACTGTTTCTTGAAGGTTAAAACATTCTCATTTTTTCATGTCATGGATTTCTATAAAACTCTGCTCGCTTTTGGAAATCATTTTTTAATGCTGTAGAAGTTTCATAAATTTATCTTTACAACCTTTTAATGTACAATATATTTCTTCTTATGGTCAAACTCGTTCGAAATTCCATGTGTTGTAAGTTGTCTGGTTGAGGGCATCATATTTTTAATTTCTTTTATTTGCGACACAATTTCTTTAGCTCTAGTGTTTCATGAAGTGACTGTGCAATGAGCACCGAAGCTCTCTGCAACTCACCGAATAGCTAATTTTGAAAAGGCCATACTGAAAGAGTAAGAAATCTGTGCCCCCCCCCCCCCCCCCTTTTTTTGTACTTCAAGAAATAAAGTCGAGCTCGCTTATAACGAACCTGAGCCTGATGTGGCATCCGTTCGCTGTATACCGAAGTTCGTAGTAAATGAAACACAGCTTTTTAAAAAGTTGCAAGTGAAAACACAAACTTTTTTGCTCATAAATGTCTGTGATGCACGTGTTTCAAAGAGCAGAAGCGATAAGGGTGGTCTCTAGTTTATTTCAAACAGCAGCGTGCTTGCTCGCCGAGGCCCGTGGCATATGCTGCATGAGGCACTGGCTCCAAAGTTTCGTCCTTCTCGCAATTAGATTCCTCCAAATCGCTCTTGCCATGTACTTCATTCACAATTCTCTAATCCGTGCTCGGTTCCACGGTGTCGGCATCATCATCACCGGCCGTAATGAAACAATCGCAACAGATGTTCCACCCGCTCTCCGATGTCGGAGTCGACGGCGCGCTGTCACAAGTCGCCGCCGAAGTGATCCTGTTCGGAAGCTTCAGGCTAGGCATCAAGCCCGGCGTCGACGAAGTCGGCCTCGCGAAAACAGTATTGCACGCATGTAGCCGTCACCGCTGCCCACGAAATATTCACCATCTCCACAACTAAAAACCGGGACGCCCGAAGCGGCAAGTTGGCTGCCAGGTGGTCAACGGCTATGAGCAAGCGCTCCGCAACCTGGCACCTAACGCGCGGATTACACTCAAGCCAAGCGGTCACACTTTCGATGTTTTGTTAAGCAGCAGGAAAAAGCATACAAGTCCTCCCCTCTTCCATCCTGATCACACACACACACACACACACCAAGAGTGAGCAAGACGCACACACGCGAGACAGGTGCGAGAACGCGTGGAACAGCTCTAGGCCAGTTTCTAGTCGGAAAACAAAACTAACTCGAGCCAGCGTGGCTGGCGTCGCGGAGCGGTGGAGACGGGCGAAGGGGTTGTGTTCAAGAGAGGAGAGCAGATTTGCGAGAGAAGGGTGGAGTTGCGATAGAGTGAAGGTAGGGGAGAACACGGCGGGAGGCCGACCTTGAAAACCAAAACACGCGGGAAGGAGGTAGGTCGGGTAGCTTGCTTGAAAGGTCCGTGAAACGCACAACTCGCACGTAGATAACTTGGGAAAGAGTGCCTCCATGCGCAGAAGTCAAAGCACGGCCGCCTGGATCGGCGCGCGCGGCGGTGTTCAAATAATCGGCAGTCACGGTAAAAAAAATCATTTTGTTGCGCCGGCGGGTTTGCGTGGCTTCACAGACTTCGATATTTTGCGAATCGTTCCGCGCAAATTAACAGCCGTTTTCACGCTACCACACGCGTGCAGAGGGCATGCTGAGCCGAGTGCGAAGTGAACGAGAACAGGTCCTAAACACAAAACGAATCGCAAATTATCAGAGTCGGTGGGGTAGCGTATGCGTGTGCACTAGATGCAGACGATCGGATACAGTCCGTGGCCGATGGTGTTGGCAAATGGTCTGGTCACTCCAGGCCGGCGGCGCCAACGACAGTACCAGTGATCATAAACGGAGGAGATGGATGACCGATCTTTTGAAAGACCAGTGGCAGTGTGAAAACACGGGCCTCGTCTGGCGATGCGCGGTGCTCAGAGGAGCGGGGGGGACAAAGCACGGTGGGGTGCGTAACAAAAAGCGTTCGGGGAGAGTGGCAACTATAGAGGGGCGCGGAGGCAGGGTCGGCGCTTAACAATAAGAATGTATGGGCACCTTGCCGATGCCTGATTGGTGGTCGAAAGTGGTTTCCGGGGCAGTCTGCCGAGCGCCGACCCCGTTCGCTGTAACCAATCAGTGGCGCTGGGAGACGTTCGTTGTAAGTGCGATTTTGCGCCACTGAACCAATGTATATTTTCACGGTCACGTGGATATTGTTCGTATTAAGCGGAAGTTCGTTTTAAGTGGGGCCGTTATATGTGGGCTCGACTGTATAGGACAAAAGACTGACCTGAAAAAGACCCAGCAGTTGCAGAGAAATCAGCGAGACAAGTGAAGCAGGAAGCTATAAAAGTTGCTTTAAGAAAGTGTCTTCTGAAATGATACCAACGATATTACAGTAGACTCTCGGTGAACAGAAATCTGTTTAATGGAACTGCTGCGTAGATAGAACGACTGCCTCCAAAACAATTGGATTTTTTACTTGGATTCTCCACCCTTGTTTATCTCTCGGTAAATGGAGCCTTACTTGTGGTTGCGTTTTTACCGCTATGAGTAAGCAATGAACGTGATAGCAACAAATATTAAGACCATACGAAGTGAGGCTGGCAGAGCAACACTTTTCGCAATCTCTTCCATAGGCCGGCAAAGAAGGGGAACTGACACACTCATTGAATTTCCCGAGCTGGAATCACTCGGACTCATACTCATGAAAGCTTTCTTCAACCGGACTTTCTCGGACTCAAATTAGCCAAAATATTACTCATTCGGACTTGCGACTCGATTTGAATCTGAGTGAGTCCAAGTGAGTTGACTTATAAGCGAGTTCGCCGAACTATGGTCTCCTCGCATTGAGCGTGCAGCACATAAAAGTGTATGAGAGCAACCGACTGATTGCTGCCAAGCTAGCGCACGTACCAGCGATCACGGCGACGTCCTTAAAAGCAATGTTCAGTTTCTGGTTGAGCACCTCCCTACTGTCCCCCATCTTTTCACGCTCGTTCAAGATGAGTGGGGTGTTTCTTCTTTGCTTGAAGGCAGGCCTCCCCCGATTGGGATGTTATCGCATGCGCCCTGAGCAGTAGAGATGGACCTGCTGCTTCTGCCGCGTTCATCACATCACCCCCGCTCACGTGCTTTTACCCGCAGGTAGAACATGCTATGATGTGCGGGTGGATGCTATTAATTTGAATCTAATACGGGTCACGACGGCAACGGCGACGGCAAATAACTTCTCGAGATTATTCATATACTTGCTATTGCAATAAGGCCATTGCGCAATTTTGCTTAGGGTTTGAAAAATGCAGCACTGCAGCTAGCTATAGCCGAATCTCAATAATTTGAACTTGCAGGAGCCCAAAAATTTGTTCGAACTTAAAGAAGTTCGAATTAACGGAAGCTAAATAAACTGTGGGCTCTCCATGCAGTGGCGCATGTGCATTGAGCTAACACACGAAGGGGAAGTTTCAGAAGGCTTGCATTTATTCACAAATCACAGGACATTCGTTATTAATCGAAGTAATCGATGATGCGCGTCTGCCCACGTTTGCCTTGCAGCGAGCCAATTCATTTCGCACGCAGCTTGCAAAGCATTTCTACGTCGGCTTCAGCATTCTCCTGGCAAGAGAAGTTGCGGGCGGAAATGTCCAGCGCCGACACTTTCTAAAGACAACGACAACAACGACTGCGTAGCGGCCGCAGCATGGTTAGCAGGTCACGAGAAAGGAGGAGCGTCTCCACGCGGAGAGAAGCAGATCGGCATTTGAGAAAAAAGCCAACTCGACGGCAGTATTTTTTTTTTTGCTCTATTCGTGCGCTTCGTTGAAAGGAGAAGGGATAATTATGTGGCAGCGACGGGAAAGGGGAAACATGGCACAGGCACGTGAGAGACCCCCCCCCACCTCAATGTGCAGAGCCGTGCTCCCCCAAGGGGCAAGGGCTGTATAAGATAGTGCCTTTTTCCTTTCCTTCAACCACACATTCATTCGACCCAGTGACAGCTTTCTTTTTTTGCTCTCTCTCTCTTCGCACGCGGCGTTGGAAAGAAAAGGGTCTTTACGTGGCAGGGACGGAAAAGGGAGAAGCGTGACACGGGCGCATCGCAGATCGGTATTTGAGAAAGAGCAAACATTCCACTGCAGCCTTTTCTTTCCTTTTCATTTCCTTCGTGCGCAGCGTTGAGGTGTCGCAGGTGCCGCCGCAGGATTGGTCGGGGTGCTGAGAGCATTTTCGGAGCGCGGTATGTTCGAATTAATCGTCACAAGTGCTTGGGCCTTCGAATTACCGGGAATTTTCGCCCATTGGAATGCACATAGCTTTGACGGGGCCTCATCGTGAGTTCGAATTAAGCGTGTTCGAATGAATGAGATTCGACTGTATATTGTTTACAAGTGCTGTCGGGCCCCGCCGCGGTTGTCTAGTGGCTAAGGTACTCGGCTACTGACCCGCAGGTCGCGGGTTCGAATCCCGGCTGCGGCGGCTGCATTTCCGATGGAGGCAGAAATGTTGTAGGCCTGTGTCCTCAGATTTGGGTGCACGTTAAAGAACCCCAGGTGGTCGAAATTACCGGAGCCCTCCACTACGGCGTCTCTCATAATCATATGGCGGTTTTGGGACGTTAAACCCTACATATCAATCAATCAATACAAGTGCTGTTGGAGCTATATCTGCTCTGAACGTTGTTTCTGGCTGCTCCAAGTCCGCTACAAAAGGCACTCTTGCCTGCTCCCAGGACTGCTGTCAAACACTTGTGTCCTGTTTCACCCCTGAAAATGTGATTTAAAAAAAATGTTTTTTTCTTTGCTTTTTTTTATGATACAAAAGCCGTGCCTTTCCATAAGGAAGTGTGCCTATGCCATTCATGCATAGTGCAATACCGTGGTGCCACGCCTCTGACTATCGCTTATTGCTCCCGTGTCCTGCAGAGCAGCTGCGAGAGAAGGCAAGCATTGCGGTGCCTCCCGACTATGGCCGCACGATGTTTGGCGTCATGGACGAGACCGGCACATTGCAGTATGGACAAGTGTTTGTCCAGTATTCGCGGGACTTCGCACGCTACTCGCCCGAAGATGAGTACGTTGTGCTCAAAGGTACGGCTTTGTGACGGATAGCCTCTTATACTTGCACTTGGTAAATGGTCACCAAGAGTTTTCAAGAAAAAATTTGCGAGCATCTCAGTGCGTGATATTCGTACTGGCGTTGTCATTCAGGGTAAACTATGAAAAGTACAAATTAGGGATGTGTGAATATTCGAACTTCCAAACATTTTTCTATTAGTTCTTGCCATTGGATTCTATTTGCACTGGAATTTTACTGTTGAAAGTATACTAACCTCTGAAAAAGTGGCTGTTATGGCGTCGTTCACCTAAGCATACTGCTAAGTATATCGAGTATGTATATCGAAGTATACTGCTTCTAAATGAAAAATCTAAGCCCAAATGCACCTTCACGTAGTTCTACAATATCTTTTAAAACAGTAGTGTGCAACTATGTCCACAGTCGGAAGAAACAAAGGCCAGCAGAGTGCATCCTCATAGGAAGGGAAATTTATTCTGCTGGCAGCCTTTTCTTGAGTGATCCAGTTTTGCTGGCTTTAAGGTTACTTTTGTATACACTTCGATTGCTTGCCGTTTCAAGGGCCATTACCTTGATGAGCTCAGTCTACGCAGAGCTGCTTGAGAATGGCCATTTGTAATACGTGAACATCAAATACAAACATCAAACAAATTCGGTCTGTTGATAATACGTGAACATGCTTATATATGATTTCTATTGCAATAATTTGAGTGTTTTAAAGTGCTATATGTAAGTGCTTCTGTAAATTATTGTACTAGCAACAACGACAATGCACCAAAATCTCGCTGCTCGTATAGATATAGCTTTATGAACCCCGCTTTTCCTAGAGTCTGTTATATTAACTCTATGGTGTGCACCTTTGTCTGCCACATCTGTTGAGCCTCCATAGTAGTTGGAGGGGTGGTTGAGGAAATGGTGTCTGTTCCTTTCGTGCGTAAAGTGTTCCTGGCACCACTTTGGTTGTACCAAATAGCATAAGTAAACACAAATAGGCCTCTGCATTCTTCGCCGTACGGGGGCGTCTTCTACCCGCCGTTTGAAATTTCGTACTGCAATGACAATATGCTCACTGGGAGGTGCTGCCACCTCCTCGGACTTACAAAATTATGTTGGGAATGATTGTGCTGCCTTTTTGTATAGATTACTAATTTCTAGCATTGGCGCATCGTGTGGTCTCTGGTAACGCCGATGGGCAACACTCTTTCGTGGTTGCGGTTGCACTGATTGCAATGGAGGTGTGCGAAACCCGATTTTTATTTTCACTCCCACGCAAGGATAGTGGAAGTTAGTTTACATCTTTGTAGGCAATGCTGTTGGCTTCTGTATCGCCAACACTTGCGTGGTATTCTCGTTCTTAACTAGTTTACTCTGCCCAAGGCAGACACATGTACAGATGATGTCATGTGTTTGCCAGCATAACTCATCGCTCGAAGGTGAAAATGGAGACTCATGTTGTGGGCAGACTATGAGGCACTGTGCGTAGATCCGTGTTGTAGTATAGAACATTTTGCTGTTCTAAGCAATGCTGACACCAAATAACTGTTCATCTATTTTTAAATGTGCAGCATTTTATAGCTGCACCCAGTCTAAAGTCCGGTGTCGGCGGTGCCGTCGACACTCCCACTGCGCATGCATAGGCACTGGATCGCGCGTTTAGAATCAGTCAAGGGTGTATTTACTTGGCGTTTGCTTGACTTGACGCTTTGCTTGACTAGAGTACATGCGCTGTAAACAATAGCACCTTCAACCATCGCATGTAAACAACAGCACCTTCAACCAGTAGTGGGGCACAACCCAACAACAGCGTCCCACTACTGGTTTAAGGCAGTGCTTCTCCTTCATTAAACAAATAAGAATAATAAAGAATAATAAAGGCAAAACAACAATTAAGCATCATCAAACCATACCCAATTTTGCAACATTCACATGGTCAGATTTTTTTACTACTACAATTTTCTTCCTGATTTACACAAGTTGTATATTCAGAAACCACTAGAGTTACTTGAACATCTGAAAAAGTTTTTTTTTTTTTTTGTAGTAGCTTCGCACGCAAAATTTTGTTACCCGCACAGTTTTAGTACAGATGCAAGAAAGTGATCGTTCCTTTTACAACCTCTTTGCAGGCCCTGTGATTGTGACCAAGAACCCCTGCGTGCATGCTGGCGACATCCGCAAGCTGGAAGCCGTAGATGTTCCGGCACTGCACCACATCCGTGACTGCATTGTCTTTCCTTCTATTGGTAAACGGCCTCACCCCAACGAGATGGCCGGTAAGTGGTGCGGTTCAGCTTTCATTCCGTGCGTTGTCTTCGGTGACTGATTCTTGTCAATGGTCGACAGATCTTTCGGTCTTTCTGAGGTGCCAGAGGCTGCAGGGAGGCATATTGATGTGGTGGTCATGCTCCATTCACTTTCTTATAAGTCCTTGACTACAGAATTCTTGCCTCACCGGCTCAGCATCTCTTGATATTTACTGTCGACATGTGTTAGAACACTAATTTCTTGGCAAATGGAAACTGCCTAAAGGAGCCCAGCAATGCCTTTCAGGTTGCCATTGAATGACTTCATTAAAGGAGTGGCACTAGGCAGTAGATTTGGAGCAACAACGATCCAAGAGTTGCAGCATCATGGCTCTACAAATACAATGTACTCAAACCTTGATATAATGATCCCAAATATAATGAATTATTGGTTATAACGAAGTAAATAAAGAGTACCTGTTATAAGGTTCCTTACATATGTTTATAACAAATTTTTGGACAAACAAAGTATCTTCATGGGAGGTATTACTTTGTTATAATAGATATCAGTGTATGTAGGGGCAGGTGCACTCCTGCTGAACGATGCCTCCTTACCCTGCAACATTACACTGTTGGGTAAATATACTTTCTAGCTGTTCTATAGTTAAAGGCAGTTTTTATTCGGTGCTGTTATGGGTTTTTGTAACTCTGCACTCTTTTACTTGATGACAGATTGCATTTATACCAGTGAGCAGTACGCAAATGGGCAGTAGACGCTCGCTAAATAGAAATTTCTTGCACAGAACCGCTGCCTAAACGTATCACTTGCCCTCTATCCTTGAGCATATTGGTCTCGGGGAACCCTGGGCATTTTTCACTCTGTCAATAAATTCAGAAGCCAGAGTACTTAGAATATTTATTTACTGACATGCTACTGAACTCACAGTGGTGGGAAACCTGCGTCAATTGTGCCAACCTGTGCTAACTGGAAATTACTGTGCCATTCTGCTCCAAAAGGCTCTTTTTTGTCTAATTTGCGCCATTGCTGCACCGCAAGGGGATTGTTGAACCGAAAGTAATGTTGACACCACACCTTGCGAGGGTATATTACGTGACGGTCGCCATCTTGTACACTGGCAGTGCTGCATTTGCGTACACTTGCACTGTTGCAAAAGCATATAATCAGCCGATCAATTATTCTGACTTGCACGCGATTGCGGTGGTGCTCTTTCTGGTAACCATTGGCAAAGAACAAAGGCAACGGGGTGACTCCCAAAAAGTGCGCCCGTATGACTTGTCGACAAAAAGCCAACGTGTGTGGCGTAGTGCCTGTGAGCGCTGAAGTACCGATCGCTACCACCTGAATCGTTGTGCGGGACTGTGTTGAGCGTGTAGCGCTTAGCAGAGATGAAAGTACCTCACTGTTGCGGAGTTGAGCTGTGTGGATTGAAAACACCGAGATAGCAAGCGTAGTACACGCTTTCATGAGACGACAGCCCGAACGCGCCTCCATCCACTGCCAGGACCGCAGAGCATCGCTTGCAGAAAGCTCTCATCGTCGCGTTAACCTAACAGGCTTCTAGTCGCATCTCTGCACGGTCTGCAGCGGAGTGGGTTCAAATGGCTCCGCATGGTATGCAAGCCAAATAGGCGAAGCGCTGCACGCAACTAGCCAGTAGACAATCGGCTCCTTGCGACCGAACCGTGTCTAAAGAAAAAAAAAACTGTGTCACTTTTTACTAAGTAGCATGTCGCGGTATACATTTATCGTGGACAGCCGATTATGTCCGTTTAGTCACGATGTCAGTCGCTGCGCTGGATGCATATCCCGGACATTGCAGTAGTTTGAAATGCTCTTCGGTGTTGCCATAGCGTGTCATAGGAGCTGTCCGGGAATGCCAATCATTTCTGAACGTGGGCATAAAGAAAAAAAAATGACTTCGTGGTGGGCACTATACGCAATAATTACTGTGGAACTGTAGTTATTCTCTCTTTTTAGTGGTGATGGGGCACGTAAAGAAATGCGAATTGGTACCCGGCCATAGGCGTGCGCACGGGGAAGGGGGGTGCAAAGCCAGTCCCATGCATTGACATGATAGGAAGGGGGGGGCGCTGCGACGAACCTTCACCCATCCCTCCCCCGCTGAATGGGAAGCCTGCGCATGCTTTTGTACTTAGTGGTTGACGCATGACGCATACTACGTTTAGTGTGTAGTTAGCCATGTCCCCGGCAGGTTCTCAGCATGTATGTACATATTAAGGAGGTTTTACTGTAATGAGCTAGCTTGTTTGTGCAATATCTCTCACTATCTTGTGTCACCACTTCTGTACATATTCTTACTTTTATTTTTTGTGCTTAATTGGTGGGCTTCCTGCTTCTGTATAGATTATTTTGTAAAGTGAGGGAGCAATAAACTAAGTTAAAGCTAAATTTTCTTCTTCTGTATTTGTCATAAAACGCCCGTGCGTACTCCAAAATTCTGGAAGGCATTCCCAACACCGAAATCGGTTTTCTTGCCCCAGCAAGTAAATGCAGGGCTCAGTAACACTCACAACCATTTGCATATTGACTGAAAGGCATAATTTGGCTTGCAAATTAGTACACGCACAAAAAGGCAGGAATGCGATGACAGGATGAGTGGCCTTTCATTTGTTGTGGCTTAAAATTTGTTACCAATTGGAATTGTTGCAACCGAATTTGTCGCGACTTAGAATGGTATGGGTGTTTTTTCCTGCAACACTTTAGTATCGTTCACGTGGCGAGCTAAAGAAAAGGTCAGTTATCTGAATTTATCAGGGGTGTTCCAAGGGCTTTGGTTAATGGACAGCAACATGCTCGCTTGCATAACGGGAAGGAATATTACTCTCAGCCCTCATTATAACAGAGCTGCATCTTACAAAAAAAAGTAAGTTTGTTATACCCAGAATTTCGTTATAAAGCTTATTCCCAACACTGTTTATTGCATGACTGTTGTTCATTTGCTTTGTTATAAATGATATTTCATTATATGAGTGTTCATTATATTGAGGTTTAAGTGTAGTAAGTCCCCTTCTATGTTATTTGCAGGTTCTGACTTGGATGGAGATGAGTACTCGGTCATCTGGTATGAACCACTCATCTTTCACAGGAATGATTCTCCGATGGACTTCTATAGTGATGAAGCTGTGGAAAATGAGGGCCCTGTAAAGGTTGGTGTTGTAGTGGGCTATTTTCGTTCAGTTTCGTTTTTGGTTATAGTTGCGAGCCGGCGCCTCGCACGTCACAGATGTATTGTGACATGCACCGCTAGGCTGCATATGAGGCGTATGTGTACATAGTTGTAAATAAATCGGTTGGCGACGAGAACGTGTTCGAGACTAATGTTTCTTTCACTCGAAGTCATGAGTGGCTGCTGCCGGCAGCGTTGGCGTGCTGCGGCACTTCGCTCGTCTTGTTGATGTCGCAGCCACTTCAACCCCGACACAACAGTTGGCTGCCATTGTTAAACTTCAGTTGCATGCATTTCACATTAGGGCACTCATTCTTGGATAGTTTGGCAAATCGGTTTCTCCAGAAACTTGCAAGATTAAGTAATCAGGGGTGGAAGTGCTGCGCCATCCTGCACCAGTCTGACCTGCTGCGCCTAAATGACAATTTGCGTGTGCGTTGCCAAATTTAGCCAAATTTTTTTATCGATGAGCAAAACGCGTTGGATACATAAAGAACGCAGCCGCAACCATATCCCATGTAGTTCAGTCACGTCATATTTCAGTTCAGGCATGGTGCTTGCACCATGCGGGAACTGAACATTGTGCATGGATCTTGTGCCATGTGGACAAAATGTGCAAACTTTGACATGGTGTTTGTGTGCACACCTCATTATGCAAATTTATCTTCTAACAGCGAAGCTGTTAGAAGATAAATGGCACTAGTGTTGCAAAAGACTCGCTAGTGTTGCAAAAGACTGTTGCAAAAGTGTTGCAAAAGACTGCTGAGCTTGGCGGTTGCCGAGCAACCGCCAAGCTCAGCATGCGCTCTTTTATGGAGACCGTCAAACCATAAAAACAGAAAGAACAAAAATCCGTTTCCCTGGCCAAGTGATGAACCTAATAGCAATAAATTGTAATGTTGTAATAATAATGCCACTGGCATTCTTCCTATTTTGTTACTGCTCTATTATGCGTGTAACGCTGCCTTGCGCAAACCATGCCCGAATGACTGGTAACCGTCTAGATAATCTTCCATTTAGAGTACACGTGCAATGCATGCAATTAGTTTGTTCTGGAACTTGTGGGGCCGCTAGCGATAACGGTGCAATCTTTGATGGCATGCCAACACGTTTCACAGCTTGGTAGATTATCAACGGCCGACGTTCTATGTTTCCTGCTACCAGTCTACAGCGTGTGTTTCGTTTTTACAGTGACGTTTCATTTTTCGAGCTCAGGTTTGCCCAAATAAAAAATTGAAGTTATGAAAACGACTGCTGCCTTCGTGAACGTCGCTACACCGTTCAAAAACGAAGTAAGGCTGACAGCTAACTCTTTCAGATCCAAAATCGCACAACTTCACAAAACGTTGGTGTAAGCGGAAAAGTGTGGTCGCTCCATGGAGAGATGTGCACCAAGGACAGTATACCCTCATTATAACGGGAGTATCGGCAAAGAAAGGTTTGTTTCCCCCGTCGCGTTAGCACAGCACTGTAATGTGTTTGTTGCTTTGTTTACATTATGATGAGGTTCTGCTCAGTATAGTGTACGTGCGCTTCGGCAATAGTTTGTAAAAGAATGCAGCCTTGTCCAAGTTGTAAATGTCTCTATTTTGATACTGCTGAAGTAGGGCGCTCAGCCGATGCTTGCACCATCCGTCCGTGACGTCGTGGTCTATGGCTGCGCTTTCACCAACGGTCGATTTTGAAGACACACAGTGCTGTTTCTTGAAATGTTCAAGCCAGCTGTTGCTGCTGCCCATTTGGGTGGCTAGGGCTTTGGCTTTTGCGGTCAGTGCAGGTGCATTTACAGGAAGGTTTGCACTTCTAGCATTTTTCAGCCATTTAAGAAGCGCTCTTTCTATCAGGATTCATAGAATCAGTTGCGCTTTCATTTGGCTCAGAAACTTTTCTCGAAGCCGTCCAGTACGGCATCTTTATTCTTCAGAAAAGTTGATAATGTTGACAGCGGAGTTCCAAATTGTCTTGCGGTTTCAGACTTCTGCCAGCCTCCTTCTTTCCCCTCACTTGTCAGTTGAACTTTCTGCTCCAATGTCCGACACTTCTGTGTGGGCACTGACGGTGCCATGGTCACTTGACGGCAACTTAAAGCACTCGTGATGTGCTCACACACCACGGCTTTACACAGACCTCGCACAGCACACATGTACGCGTGTCTTCCAACCATGGATGAAAAAAACTCTGGGAGCATGCCAAGGCTCCGTACTGGTCACGTGACGCCATGTGTAGCCAGTGGCGTAGCGGCAGGGAGCTGGCAGCATGTTTCGAGCACATTCGTACCCGTTAGTACTGGAGTAGGGTGTGGAAGAGGATGCTAAAATTCATGCTGCGAAAGCTTTCCCACCATCTGCACTGGTGCACGAGCGGCCGCGCGGTCTACGAGCGCCACGCGTCATCGGAGTCGTCTTTAGCCCTAACTCCGCTGACAGCGAGACTGCGGGCAGGAACGACGCGCAAGCGCACTCTTGGCGACGTGCTTCTTTGCAAGGAATGTAGCACACCACTTGTTAGCTCCTCTGAATCACGTACGGGCATTTTACGCATCGGCAGCGGACAACACAGTCAAGCTCGTCACCCCCCCCCCCCCTTCACTGCCAAGGATTGCTTGGAACAGCGGCTAGCAGTTTCGCGCGTCGTCATTCGAAAATGCAATGCTAAGTGCAGTGCACGCCGATTTTTTGTCATCGTAGTTACACATTTCGCGCATCGTCGCGGAACGCCGCCGGCGAGTGCATTACGCGCCGGCGAGTGCATTACGCGCCGGCTTCACTGTCCACGCGGCCGCGCACCCTACGGTCATATGGAGTGCTGTCGATAAGCTTTTGTGATGCGATTCAGACGTGCTTGGAGCCGTGCTTGATATCGCCACGAAGGTCTATGAATGTTCCGAGGTTAATGAATTGCTGTAGGTAAGAGTTTCCACAACCGGCTGTATGATGATGCGTTTCACGGCTAAAGCTGAAAAATGGCATGTATGAATCAGAGGCACGAATTTTTATATGCCTGTTTCGCGTCATTAATTATACTGCTAAATATTCCTGTGCCAGCAGTCTTCTGCCCATAACTTTGTTATTTGGAAAGAAGGCATAGGCCGTCATGGTGTGATCCATTTTTCTGATGCAATAAACCTGTCTCCAAATAAAAAAAAGTTCAGTGGTGATCCATTTTTCTGATGCAATAAACCTGTCTCCAAATAAAAAAAAGTTCAGTGAATATTTGTAATCAAGTACCTAATTATGCTAACTACAACTTCAGCACAAAAAATTTGTGTAATCATTTCAGTAGTATATGATTTTATTCAATTACAATCTTTTCTGTCATACCACACCACTCCTTCATACAAAGAACTTGGTTTGAAATCCATACTTGTTCTTTGTAAATCATTAATAGAAATAAATCATGAAAAGAAGTCAAATATCACAAGACAAACCTGAGATCACAATTTTTAGGTGTCTTAGAGAAATAAAGAAAAGTTGAAGCTTTAAACGCAGCTTTCTCAATACTGTTTTTTTGACATTATGCTCAGCCCCTCCACATGGTTCAATGAAGGAATAATATGTCTCTCGTAATGTATTTGTGGTATCGCTTCAAAATTTTTATGGAAGCACTGCGAGGCCCTTCTTAGTGTATGTGCCAATTTTCATCAATATCCAACGAGAAATACAAAAGTTCATCGAACAAAGCCTGTCGAAAACTTCGACAGGCTTTTTCTCACAAGTGTGTTTTAGACATTGTGCATTCCTCGTGGAAAGAGTAGCACGGGAATGACTGGACGGATTTTGATTCCGTTTTTTTCCCGAAACCCTGAACACTGCTTGTGGGTACAGCAATCCTCAATTTCTGTTTTATGGCCCTGTTTTTTTTTTCTAGACGATGATTTGTCTGTGCCACTGTTTCTGACCCTGTGTGTCGACCGCCATAATGATCTCTAATAAAAAAAAAAAAGAGAACTTATTAAAAAATTCTGAGAGTGCCATACCCTGTAGCTTTCTTTTGAGTAAAGATCAACACCATTTGCAGCTTCCTGGCATGTTTTGTTACAGCGCTAGGCTTTCCACGAGCAGACCATGTATTTGGACCATGTAGCATTATGTAACTTGAAAACTACTGAAGGTATCATGATGAAACTGCATATTTCCCTATTCGAGACACTTATGAGTATGCATGCCTAATTTCATTGCTGTAGATCAACAAATAATGTTTCTTTTCAATGCCACCTCCCCCCTTAAAAAGCTGTGGACACGTGGTGCGATTCAGCATCCAATTCGATGTGCGATGCCCCACGCGGCGTACGGCGATTCATACTCATGGGGAGAACAAGCCATCAGCGCTCAGGTCTTCGCCCACATACACTCAAACCTCAATATAACGAATCCAGATATAACAAAATATTGGTTATAATGAAGTAAATTAAAAAAAATTCACAATAAATTTAGTGTTACCAATAAATCTTTATAACAAAGTTTCGGATATAACGAACTTATTTTCATGTAAGATGCAAGTTTGTTATAATGAGGTTGGAGTGTATAACATGTCCTCAGCTTGCACGCTTGGAAGACATTGTGTCCTCTTTATCAAGCACAAAATAAGCAACCTCGCACAGTCATGCTTTGTTGTCTAATGACAGTCTACAAAGCTATGCCTCTACGAGTGACAAACATCGCCACAGCCCACATTCATTCTCGACTCCGAGCGTAGGCTTAGCAAGGCCTACATTCTCAGTAGCACCGCTCGCTTTCCTACGAGAGTTCATTGTCGAGAGATTCTTTTTGCCAACGCGATAAAAACTTGTAAACTTATATGACCCTTTTATGCATGCAAATGGTTTTCTCGATGGCCTCAATGTAAAGAGCAAAGGTAGGAACGAAGCGGGCCAGTTCACAGAGACTGCTGGTGCCAATGTTCGTTTACCTGCGGAATGGCCTTCGATCACGGCTCGATATCTCATTGGTGGTTCGGAAACAGACATTGCCTTGCAGAAATGGCACACTGCAAGCATCATTTTATTCAATCATAAGTTATGTCAAGTCAAACAGTTTATCCAATGTGTTTCATGCCACTGGCAATGGTGATATCTTCAAATACCAGGGCGATTGGGGGTATCGGAACGGCAATAGACAAACCTGTGACGGGCGCCCACCAGTGGTCCTCCCCAATTCGCACCATGTGTCCAGCACCAAAGTGATGCCATCCCAACGTTGAGCCATAGATCCTGCCGCAACAGTAGCCACACGTGTGGTGCAGACGACGGTACCACAAAAATTTGCGCGTACACGTACTACTGTCTGGTGGCGCTACTCATACCATGTCATGATGTCAGGGTTCAGTAGGAACAGAAACTAGCTTTTAAAGGCATACTGTAATAAATTTTTCAGGGCACACTCATGCTTACCAGTATGTTTTCTATACTCTCAGGTGCTTGGCCTATCATTTGATAAAAAAAAAAAAGCGATAAGTGAAAAGTTTTGTGTCAGTACCCCTTTAATCCCTGCTTGAGTAGCGCTCGTCGCCCCCACTTGCGTTTTCACCGGCGGTTGGAACATGCGATGTGCAGGGCATGTTACCAACTTGGAGTTTCTGCGGGACATGGCGGCGACGGCAAAAACTCGAGTGTCCATGTGATTCCTATCGAATAAAAAAAAAACGGCGCGGCGAGGGTATCTTATTTTCGTTATGGTTCTCATGTCGGCTCTGGTGCTTCAATGACTGGAACATATGTTTTTAAAATAAATGTTTAGTCTTATTGGGTTCAAAATGAAAACTGTTATTAGCTCATCTCTACTCTTGAGTTGCTGTTCATGTTGGATGCAGTGTTTTAATCACATTTTTAACATTGCAACATATATATATATATATATATATATATATATATATATATATATATATATATATATATATATATATATATATATATATATATATATATATATATATATATATATATATATATATATATATATATATATATATATATCAAGCAAGTGTTTTTTTGTGGATCCAGTGATACCGTATTTTCGCGAGTATAACCCGCACCAAAAACCCAAAAATTTCAGTGGCAAAGTAGAGGTGCGGATAACACACGGGGTTTTTTCCTATAGTGCTGCTTCACAGCAATTCCTGTTGTGCTGTGAAGCCCCTTAACAGTGTAGCGAAGGCTAAGGAGGCGGTTTCCGCAAATTCGTGTTGCTCCGCAAGTAGCATGGCAGCTTGCGGCAGATTTTGGTTTCACTTGCTTGCATCGTTGAAGCGTTTAGAAAAACATTTGGGGAGAGACAATTCGATTGTTCAGTGTAAAATCTCACTGTCACACCACAAGTATATTTTTTGGACGTTCGCGAGAGAGATAGAGATATTATCAGTAAATTTATGTACTACTTTTTGACGCGGTAGCAGGCATGCATTTCGGTTCTGTTGTTTCCAGGGTGCTGTTACAGTGTACTAGAAGGGGTAGTGGTAAGTCGTGGAAGCCTAAGTTGATCTGTTCTGTCACCATGTAGCGTACGGCGGCACTCCTTCACGGCACAGTAAAAGCAGTCGCCGAGGAATTCAGAAATCGCAAAGCGGGAAGACGGCACGATGTGGACGAGTCCTGCGTGCGACTGTGGAGAAAGAAGAGAGCCTACAAGCCGCGCACCCTGACTGTAGGTCGTTTCGTGGCCCCAAGACCGGTGCCTACCCTGAGCTGGAGGCGGAGCTAGTAAAGTTCATCGAAGATGTGAGAAGCAGGGGTCACGCTGTATCGACTGAGACGGCCCAAGTGGAAGCGCGGCGACTTTCGAGGGAGCTAGGCCTACCTCACGAGTTCCGTGCGAGCCGCGGATGGCTGCACCACTTTATCAAGCGGCATAGGCTCTCGGATCAGGCGGCGGACTACAATATGTCAACGCTTGCCGGCTTCTTATGAGGAGAAGCTGCCCAAGTACCAGAGATATGTAATTGGCCTGCGAAAGCAGCACAATTACATTTTCTCGCAAATCGACAATGCGGATGAAACTCCTGTTTATTTTGAAATGCCGTTGGACACAACGATTGAGAAGACAGGCAGCAGTTCGGTGAGCGTACTGACCGGCGGGAACACTAAACTGTGCATCACAGTCTTGCTTTGTGCCCTCGCCGACGGCACGCAACTGCGACCGTACGTCATCTTGAAAAGGGAAACTCCCAAAGATTCATTTGCCTGCCGGTGTGGTGGTGTGGCACACCAGAACGCGTGGATGAACAGTGACTTGTTTGTAGACTGGATCAAGACGGTATGGGAGAAGAGGCTCGTTGTGATGCTCGCAAAGAGGTCCATGCTCGTTTTTGACTCGTTCCGCGGCCACACAACTGAGGAAGTGAAGGACCGCCTTTCCTGCAACGGCACCGAATTAGTTGTTATACCCGGTGGAATGATGTCAATGTTGCAGCCTCTAGATGTGTCGCTTAACAATCCCTTCAAAGTGCAGCATGTCAAGCGCTATTACCCCGAGTGGATGGCCGAAGGCTGCTACGACTTGACGCCGACAGGAGGAGTCGGAAGGCCTGATATTGCCCTATTCTTCAAGTGGATTGTCGAGGCATGGAAGGCCATTCCAGGTGAGATGGTGCGAAAAAGTTTCAAGAAATGCTGCATCACACACAAACAACATGGATGGAACCGAAGATGACCTTGTGCATAATAGTGAGGACTGCGGCTCAAGTGATAGCTCTAGCGAGAGCAGCGACAGTGAGTGAATTGTGACTGGCCTTGCAGACAGCGTATTCTGCTTGCTAAATAGAGCTTTTTCTGTCTACATATGTGCTATATTGCTTGAGCAGTAGCTTTTGTACAGCCTTTCCTGTATATCAAATGTGCGGGCAACACGCGAGAATTTTTATTTTCTTTCTCGGTGAGCTGAAAGTGGGGGTGAGGATTATATGCAGGGGCGGGTTATACGCGCAAAAATACGGTTAATAGAAATTGGCTTGAGCGGATGAACGTACGAGACCTTTTATTAATTCCTACGTTTCGGCCAGCATGTGGCCTTCGCTATTTCTATGAGCCTAGAATTCATCGCATGCTCAATTCATCAGGCTGTCTGATCGAACAGGCTTATAAATAATCTCCAATTTAAGGGGCCCCCAGTCACATGTTACATACCAAGTTGACCTCAGTGTGGCAGTTTGTTGCCTCATGAATTGACTGACGAAGAAATTTTTATGGCCTGACAAGGTACTAGTTAGTGACTTTTTCCAAGCTGTAACTGCTTTGTTGTCTTGGCAAATGCACTGAAAACTGCACGGTTGAGTGACAAGGGAGCAAGAAGCTACATTCATCATGATCTGGAGCATTTTCATTTCTAGTTGTTTGAACACGTGCACGAAAATTGCATGTGGCTCATAGGCCTGTGTCTCAATGTGCCGTGGCACGGGCACAGAGTTGGAACATTTTGCGGTAACCGTGTCGCCCACAGTGTTCAAATCAGTCAATGGCTGTTTCTTTTTTGGGGCATGTTTTGCAGTTGATTTTCGGTATGTGGCATCATTTGTTGAAAAAGGGAGCGTTTTCTAGCTGTGAGAATGAATTGTGAATTGCATGTTGCGTGCTGCGCTATAAAGTTTGAAGGAACCTGGGCCACCAAGTGGCAGGATTTTCCGACGATGATCAAGGAGTGTGGGGCACCTTTCAGTTATGTCCAGTGCTTCTTTTGCAGGTGGAAGACATGGTCGACTTTCTATGCAAGTACATAGAACACGACGTTATAGGCCTCATCAGCAATGCACACCTTGCGTGGGCTGACTGGCTGCGCGAAGGGGTCTATTCGAACATGTGCCGGACGCTGGCTCATAAAGTGTCGCGTGCCGTCGACTTCGCCAAACTCGGACGACCCGTGTCTCTGTCCATGAGCGAGAAGCCCGCTGCCTACCCAGACTTCATGCAGAAGCACTGTGAGAAGGACACATACCTGTCCCGCCATGCGCTCGGTAAACTTTACCGCGAGCTGGGCGGCATGGTCCTGGACAGCGTGGGGCCCGTGGGCGATGTGAAACCGGACTGTCGGCTCGTCATCGAGGGACACGAGGCACACATGGAGGTCGCCAGGCAAGCTCTGGCTAAGTATCGGCTCCGGATCAGGTCGCTTCTAGCCACATACGGCATCCAGTCTGAAATACAGGCGCTGTCCGGTGCCGTGATGACCATGGATCCCCGCATCTCGGAGAAGCACGACTACACCGACGTGGCTGTGGTTGTGGAATACCAGGTAAAGTTGATAAGCTGTTTCATTTGCTGTGGTTTGACAGTGTATGTGATTACAATCTGGAAAAAACAATGTAAGCTTCACCCACAGAGTAATGGCGTGCCTGTCTTTCTGCTGTGAAAGAGTCGTGCTAGCTGGTATCAGCTCTAACCATTAGCTATTCTCGGCCAATGTAAGTACACCTATCAAGAGTTCAAGGTTTCTATCATTAACTAAAGCATCACTGGTGGCTGATTAGCGCTGTCTGAATTCCTGACAAAATTTACCAGGCATCAAGTTTCTGACTATAAGCAAGCTACTCAACCCTGCCTGTATGAGAAAATGCACTACAGTAAAAAGCTTGTTAATTCGAACCGCAAGGGGAAGCCGCCTCAGTTCGAATTAACGAAAGTTCGAACGAAAGTGAAGAACAATAGTACACTGCGAGTAGGGCATAACAATTTATATTTTGAAAAAAATCTTATCGCGGTCTACCTCCTTTCCTTGAAGGCGACAGCCAGCACTTTTTGCTCTAACGAGCGAATTTGGCGAAGGCCTCTTCTACGCCTTCTTCAAAACTTGAGAAAAGACAGGCGGCATTCAATCCGGCCATGACTTCCGCAGCAGAGGGCCGCACTGGTGCTTCGTCCTCCTCCTCATCATCGCCACTGGCAGCGACAGGTTCTGCACTTCTCACGGGACATATGTCGCCATCCTTGAGTGCACCACACACCACTGCACTTGAGTGCACTTGCGAACGCATTTCTTTTGTCCAAATGAGAAGCGCTTTCTCGAGGTCGGGATACTTTGCGGGCCGCAACCTTCTCCTTTTGCTCGCAACTTCTGCCTCTAAGGCGTCTTTAATAGTCCTCCTATTTTTTATATAAGTAGATAGCGTCGTTTTCGTTATCCCAAGCTTTTTCGTGATATCTTGCTTAGGCAAGAATCTGGCGTCCACTTCCCGCAGGGTATCAGCTTTCTCCTGAAGTGTTTTGGCACGGTATTTGCCGCGGGCACATGCTATCAAGTCGGAGCAGCAGAATCGCGACAGACGGGAAGGTACTATCGGCGCTACTGCAACAAACGTTAGCCGAGGCCTAACACCAACACAAAGAATCGCGACAGTCTGAAGCTACTCCCAGCACCAACAACCGAGGTGTACAACGCACGCCAGAGATGGACTGCAGAGAAAACTGGGCGAAGCTACGACGCGCCCGATTTGCTGTGTGCTGGTCATGCCATCTGTCATCTAACAGCGACAACTACACAGGATTTTCAGACTCTGAGATTGGCACTTTAAAAAAATAAATCTTGGAGGTTACGTAGGACGGAGAGCAGGCAGATGCCGAGAGAGAGAGATTGTGGGGGAAGGGGGTGAAGAGTAAGTGGCTCCATTTTCTTCACTCTGGCCTCCGTGCCAGTTTCTCCGTTTTTCACTCCGCTCTCTGTCCACGCCGCCTCGAAACTCGGCAGCCGCCCTATCGAGTGACTAGCCAAGCCGCCGGCGCAGTGGCGCGTAGTTCGTATTATCTGCGGCGGAACCTACTCGTGTTCAAATTAACGGGCTTTTTTTTATTTATGGGCTTATATAGAGCTTCGCCGGACCATAACTTACAGTTCGAATCATCCATAAATTTGAATTATTGAAGTTCAAATTAACGAGCTTTCACTGTATTTGAAACATTATAAAAAATGTTTCAGTTTCAGAAAGTCAACTATCTGAAAAATTCTTCAAATCCCACGTACTTGAGAATTGACGTTATGCAAAGCATGTGGAGGGAAAGTGACAGTGTCGCAAATGTTTTGTTGAGCGACACGTCATGAAATGACTCTAAATGTAGAAATGTTGTACGCACAGACATATGTTAAAGAGTTGCAGATGTTTGTATAACCAGTTGTTTGCTCTTGCACAACGTTGACAACTGGGACATGCGTATTAGCAACACCAGAAGCTGAAATGAAGCGCTGATGCGTGCGAGGATGCTGGCCCTAGACACTGCTACATAAATGAACTTCAGCACATGACAACCAACCACAATTAACGTTAACCCGACGTGACAGCTGTATCAAAGGAGTAGATATGTAATGTTTACAAAATTCGGTAGGCACCACTGCAACCACTACTGAGGTTTCATGAAGAATAGCATCTGAAAAATAGTTTCAAGACCTGGCGTAGCTTTGTGGTAAAATGCTTCATTGCCACGCGAAATGCTTCGGTTCTATTCCAGCTGGGACCCTGGCATTTATTCTTTGCATTCGTCAGGTCCACGCTACCAATGTCAAGTATTTCTTAATGCTCGCACGTTAAAATTGCCCATGTGTGTTCCTGGGTAGATACTAAGTGTCAATCACATGTGGCACATACTTGCATACCAGCGGCACATACCCGCTCGTGGGTATGTGCCACTGTCTGGTGGGAAGTGTTTGACGACGCACGCAAAGGGATATTGACATTATTCATGTCTTGATCAGCGTGTCATATTCGTCAAACCATCTTACCCTCTCATGCTAATTTTGGTTCACGTCAAATTAAGGGGGTGCCCACGAGAGAACGCAAACGTAAGCGGACAGACAGGCAGGCAGGTAGGCACGCTCAAAGTCGCCGAAGTTTGCTAAGGAATGCTTCGCATTTAAAAAATGGGTACCTGCTAGGGATGTGTGAATAGCAATTTTAGATTCAGAGCATCTCTTGCTAGTGGGTACTTCATGCGTCAACCAGTGTCCCTGCTCGCACTACACAGGCACGACTCTGCTCCTTCCCTCTCTCCAACAGCTGGGCGTTACTCTTTCCACTTATCTCGTACTACCTTCTTGCACTAGCTCCCCCATTGTGCAAGGGCCTCCCCTCTCCTATGCTCCCCCTCTCCTGCCTCGCAAGGCTGACTCAGAAAGCATCTGCTAACCTACGCTCGCACCCCCCTCACCTTCTAGGCATTCCTCCCTGCAATGCCTTGCAAAGCCGATGCAAGCTTCGTCTGCTAGCGAGTTTTTTATAGAAAAATAAACTGACTGCCCTCGCCTCACAACCGTTCGCTGGCCACCTTGTATATATAGGCACTGGATCTTGATCTCCAAGATAGTGCCGGTGGGAGGGTTTTTTGATATGTTGTTAGACAATAGAAAAAGTTCGCACATACCACGTACCTTAAAAATTGTGGCGGTGCTGGCACCTCCTGTAAAGTTGTTCGCGCTGCGCGGTGCACGTGTCTCACGCTAAAGCCGCATTTCGGGTTACAACTACCAAGTGATAGGTGGAGTTGTGTACGCGGCGGTGACGCCTGGCGGAAGGCAAGCCTTCGTGGCGGGCAAGAGTTGAGTGAGTTTCTTCTGCGCGTGGCGGTTGCCGTGGACGGTTGTCTCTAGCGTGGGCCCTCGGCGCGTGGCACCGCGGGCTGCGCGTCGGGGCCCCTCTTGGTAAGTCAAACGTTGGCGACCCCGCCTTGGGTGTGATATTGTTTGTGTTTGTCATGTTATTGTGTTTTTGTCATGGAGTGTGTGGTAATGTTCTGCACAGATGTCCTAGCGCGTTGATAACGATTTATGTATCGATTCGGCAGATGATATTGTCGTTATAAATTAGTTAAATGTGTGTGCGTATCGTTTGGTTTGTATTGACCGTGTCTACTGTGTCCTTTCACTCCAAGGGTGTGGCGTAGCGCTCGCCATATTGAGACCCCACAGAACCAACTTTATGTGAAGAATGTGGAGGGAAGGTGACCGTGTTGTAATATTTTTAATGCACAACACTTCATGAATTGACTCTATATGTACAAATATTGTACGCACATACATATGTTGAAGTGTTGCAGATGTTTATACTATAACAAGTCAGCAAGTGCGAACCAGTTGTTTGCACTTGTGCAACGATGCCGACAGGAACATGAGTATTAGCAACTCCAGAAGTGATAAGCTGATATGAAGTGCTGGTGTTTGCGAAGATGGTAGGTCTGGACACCGCTACATAAATGAGCTTCAGTGGATGGTACCTAACGTTAATTGACGTTAACCTTATATTACTGCTGTATGATAGGAGTACATATGTAATGTTCATAAAACTGGATTGCCACCACTGCAACTACTATTGACATTTCATGAACGTTATAGTCTATTTGAAAAGCAGTTTCAAGGCCTGGCATGGCTCTGTGGTAGAATACTTGATTCTCACGCAGAATGCTGGGGTTCAATTCCTGCTGGGACCCTGACATTTATTCTTTGCATTTGTGGTGCAACGCTGTCAACGTGACGCTTTTTTTTTTTTCTGAAGCAGTGATCCTACTTCGGTCAGTATTGCTTATTGAGACAAACAGTACTTAACTAAGAAAAAAAAGTACTATTGTAGCAAATATCTGTACGCCCTTTACAGGTGAAGCACATCATGGAGCGGGCACGTGACGAATTCCTCGAAGGTCTGGGCACAGACTACAAGGAAGCGAAGCGCCGTGCGTCTGCATGGTACTGCTGTGCCTATGAACAAGGTGCCCAAGCTGAAGGATTTGCCTGGTGCGTGGCGAACGAGCTCATGGACATTCTACAATGTGCAGCTCCGACCAATGGACTAACGAGGGGAAGCATACGAGATCGCGTGACCCATGCCTTGCTTCCAAGGAAAGACCAGGCGAATGTCACTTTCAAGACTGCACTCTTTAACAATGCTCTGAAGCTTCTCATACGTTGGGTCAGGGGCAACAAGCAATACCTGTGGAACACCGACATAGACGCGGCGGCGAGTTACCTGAGACGTGTATCGAGTGTGTTGAAGAAAACCATAGCACAGCTTGAAGAGAACTTCGGACTCGCGCGAGTTCAAAAGCAGCCCAGCTTGGTTCTTGTGAACGTGCTCAAGAACCTGGTGCTTTGTGTGAAGCCTAAAAGTGAGAAGCTTGAGTTTTTCTTGGCGGACCTGGCTGAGCGGACACTCTTACGGCTCCTCTACCCCAGCAAGGCGGTGGAAGGCGACATTCCTCTGGAGTCGGTGACACCAGTGGGACCGACGCAAACACAGGTCGTGCTTCTCCCACTGAGGGACGACGATGACTTTTTTCTGGCGGTGGTGCGGCAGGAAAAGCGGTTCCGGGAGCTTTTACAGCTCTGGATGCAACTTCAGAAGGTGGCGATTATGACCTGGAAGGATGCCAGAGGCGACTGGTTTTTCAAACTTATGGTCACTGGGAGCCCGTGGGCACTTGACACTTTAAAGAAGACTATAATCCACGAGAGATTCCAGGACGAGCTCAAAAGAATTCTTCTGAAAGAAGGGGAGAATCCAGGCAATGGTACAGTTGAGGAAAAGGTGTGTTGAATGTAAGGCAGGATGGCGTTTCGCAGCAAGGTAAACTTTGTGCCGTGAAACTTTTGATAAAAATGTGCAGTGCCATCAAAATGGATACATTTGGCAAGGGAACTTACGATGCTAAGTCACTAATCGATCAGCTGTTCCATGCTGACTTGAAGAGAATTCGTTAGTATAAAATCGATATCGTGATGTGATACGATGTTTAACTAGTTGATGAATTTCTTGGTGGGACCGATGCTTTCTGCAG
This sequence comes from Rhipicephalus microplus, assembly GCF_043290135.1. Taxonomy (NCBI): domain Eukaryota; kingdom Metazoa; phylum Arthropoda; class Arachnida; order Ixodida; family Ixodidae; genus Rhipicephalus; species Rhipicephalus microplus. The sequence continues at coordinate 45,519,334 of NC_134709.1, forward strand.
TATAGCTCGGAATAGCTGGTTGTGTGGAGCTTTAATATATTTGGTTGCATAGCTTGTAAAGCATTGCGCGGAAACTGTAAGTTGTGGTAAAGTCAACCATTTGCTGTTTGCCAAGTCAAGCTTTGTCCTGCAGTGGACGTAGTCAGGCTGATGATGATGATGATGATGATGATTATGATGATGAGGTCAAGCTCGGCTTTAAAAGAAATGACGGCAGTAGACCATTATTCACGCAGCATTGTAAGGAATCTAATTGATAGCACAAGAGCAAAACGAGACGTGGTGCTATGTGCCATCTTGCACCATATGTGCAGTTTTTCGTGCTGTTGCCTTAACTAAGCTTAACATACAAAGAGGTTAATATCATAAAGGCAAGCTGGCCTGAGAAATGTCAGGTTGTATGTGTCATTTTGTTCAACTAGGCAACTTTGTGTGAGGTCTACTACAAGCAAGTGTAAAAGTTTTCAACCATATAAAAGAAAACATGGTGGAATAAAATGGGCGAGTTCTTGTCAGGATTTTTATTTCTAACTCTCTTGGTGCTTTAAATATTCTCATTTTTAGTGTATTTGCAAAAAAGAAAAAAGTGCTCAAGGTCACGAGGCGCACATGACGTATTTCCTTTATCCCTGCCATCCCTCCCCGCTTAGCTTCCAGCGCTTTCATCAGGACGAGAGAAGAAAAAATTCAATGGTAGCATGCGACATATCTTGGCAACTCCTCTTGCACTGGAGGGATTCTTAAAATTTTTGCGGTGTTGAATTCGTGAAGCAATAAGCTCTTCCAGTGAATTCGTTCCATGGTTACTTGAAAAAGTGTTTCAGGGCCCCTTTAAGTGGAACAGGTGCCATAATGTAAGTGTTGGATGCGCTAGCGATGGGTTTCAATTGAAAGAATGAGCATTTATGTGCTCATTAAAAGTGAATTAAAATATATTTTAAATGTTTGCTGTATTGAGCCGTTCATGTGAAGTGTCCTTGCATACAAAGGAAATTCACAACAGGCTTGATATAGCCTCAAAATATATTTGCACCACTCCTTCCACAAGACTTTACTCTGTATAGAGACTTTACATTAATGGTTTTTGTAGAAATTTGGAAGGACTGCTCAGAAAGATTGTAATGGTTTCGATATCAAATTTGAGAACATCACAGTGATGCAGAAAGGGTAAAACAACTAGCAACTCCTACTTCACTGGTGAAACTTGTCCCTGGTTTCTTAAAATATACGAAAATGGGGTTGTCTCTTTTCCTTGCAACAAGTAGCTCATTAATAAATTTTTTTAACGAGGAGGGGAATTTCTCTCGCTGTCAAATCGGTTGTCAAGCTGAGCCTCCTAGCGTCTCTCATAATCATATGGTGGTTTTAGGACGTTAATCCCCACACATCAATCAAGCTGAGCCTCGTTGTGTTATGTTACGCTCAAGTAGCTTCTGCATTGGCAAACAGCCTTGTTCTTCACATTCAAGTCTTGCTGGAACCTTGCTTTGCTTTGTGCAGGAATTTGCTCAAGAATTGGTAAATGTAATAACCATCCATCCGCAGAAGATTGGTGTGAAATTTCGTGTACTCTAGGGAGTGTGCGAACTCCACAAGATCAGAAGCATTTCACAAAACCTTTACACATGCCGTCCTGACACTGTTCAGTGAGAACATTTTCATGCTTAATGTAAGCTTAATATCATTTATAACGCACTCTTCTGAACATATACACATGAGTGATGTATCATTAAAGCCTTGTGCAAGTCAGGAATAAAAATTATGGTGCCATATAAAAGTTCCTACATCCTCACCACTACAACATTTGAAAAGTCGGCTATCCAAGTCAGCCTAAGCGCAAATTTCAAATTTTCTCAATGGTGAAGTAATGGGAGCACAATCGGGGTTTTAATAAACCTGGCGTTCTATTTTTCACAACACCGTTGCGTGCCTTAAGTGATCAGCTGTGCCTGAATATGTAGTCTTGATCTCATAGAATGTCCGTCATGTGTGTGTCGAAAAAAACTATACATAAAGAAATTCCCAAACTTCCCTCGAAAACTCTGTAGCAAAAAATTGATGCGTACTCAACTCGGCCTTAAAGCTGTCTCTGAAAGCCAAACTGCTGACAGTGTGTGCTGCCATGTGCGATTTTGAAGATCAAAGCACAAGTTATTCTTGCCGCATTAAACATACTCTTGAAAGTTGAGTTTGCTAGGTGCGGTGCTATGTAGGCACGGCTATGTGCACAGGCTTTTCTTCGCATTGTACAATGAGGACATGCTTCATGTCTGCACAGGTGCACCTACGTAGTGATTCAATGCTCGGGCGATGTTGGAATATATTGTCGAAGTTGGCAAATAGCGTGTTCTCATGTTACAGTTGTGCTAAATGTGGCATTGCCAAAGTGACGGTATCTAACTTTCTCCGTGGCACTACGCTCCATACAAGAAACCAGCTTATGGAAGTGATGTGATAAAGATGCCAGTTCATGCGATGAATGTTTAGTACGAAATATTTTTGTACATTGCTATGTTTAAGCAGCGTTACTGCAATATATGCTTAAGCGAACGCATTTGCATCTTGCAAAATGAGTCTACTTTTTTTTTATATGTGCACTTTGCTATGGCTGAAATGCTACATAAAAGTGGAAATGAAGCCCCACTTTTGCGCAGCATTTCTGCAGGTGTGCTTCTGATTTCAACACTGCCATTTTGGTGTACGGTTTTAACAAGATGAGCCTTGTATTGTGACACTGTCATACCTCTGTCAGTGATACTTCTACACAACAAAATAAGCTTCACGAGTCTTGAAAAGGCTTACGTATGAAATGATGATACTTATAGCGCGAGAACAGAACAACTACAAAGAGACAAGGACACTAAGGATGCTCGTGTCCTTCGTGTCCTTGTCTCTTTGTCGTCGTTCTGTTCTAACGCTATAACTATCGTCATGTCATACCAACTAGCCGAAACTGCCACCCTTCTAAGTTACGTATGAACTTTTCTGATCCTTTGACTGCTGTGTTTTTGATCCTGTATTTGATCTCGTGAATCCTTTCTACTTGGGGGCACCCACAATAAGCGAGTTCTTTGGGGGGAGTCTAGGAGGCGAGAAATTTATATGTTTCGATTGTATTTGCTCTTGCAGGGGCAAAGGGGGACAGGTGAAAATATTAAGGGAGGCTTCAGCTCCCCGCCCCTTGTACTTCTCACTGGTGCCACCCCTGTCGCGCCATTTTTGCTTTTGAGTGAGTTGCGTTTCACGGCATTGAATGCCTACTGGCATACTCTGTTGCATTGTTGAAATGTTAGGCACAACATTTGCCAAATGTGCAAAACCTTTGTTGGGGCTAAAAGCTCTTGATATGCTCACTGCTGACTTTGTTTCCTTGCTTTTTGCTGTTGCATTTGTGTTGCCTAAGATTCCGGTAGGAAGTTACTTATTATTTGAGATAAAGGTAATACATTGCCTTGTGACTGACTACATGACATACCGTACATGAGTCAACTGCACAAAAACTCATTCCTTTGTGACGCAATTTTTGAAGCAATAAAGTTTGTTGCTGTTTTTGGAAATTTTCATCCCGGTTGTGTATCTGACACTGTGAATGAAAGGAGTCAACAGAAGCATAGTGTGATAGCCCACATCGGTGGTCTAGTGGTTGAGGCACTGAGCTGACAACTCGCAGGTAGCGAGATCGAATCCCGGCTGCAGCGGCTGCATTTTCGGTGGAGGCGAAAGTACTGTAGGCCAGTGTGCAGAGATTGGGTCGCACGTTAAAGAACCCCAGCTGGTTGAAATTTCTGGAGTCCTCCACTACGGTGTCTCTCATAATCATACGGTGTTTTCAGGACATTAAACCTTTCATATGAGCATAATGTAATAACAGTAGGTGAGCCAGGTCTTGCATATTGAATGTTTCACAAGTTGGAAGTGTAAGATGTTGGCAGGAAGAAGGAAGGTCGGAAGGAGGATACGGAAACAAAACATGGGTTTATGACATTATTTAGACATATTTACTGAAAAGAAGGGATAGTGGTTTCACAAACCACGAGCGTGGTGGTTGAACGTTACATAGTTCAGAGCGACGTCTAGCACTCTGCTGCGTCGTTTTATGCCCTGTCGGGCTCCTCCTCTCCGAGTCGAACACCAATCACGCACACACAGGTGAGGGGGGCGAGCATGCACGGTCCACGTGAACACTGCACTGTGGTGGCGCCAGCAGGGCTCTTCCTCGTCGTGTGTGTGCCACTACTCGAGAGTTCCCACGATCCTGGCAGCATACTTCAAAGGGTCCGCCGATTTTGTTCGCTCAATTAGCGGGGTGATTTCCGGTGGCCGTCGGTCTCCTCCAGGAAGATGCTGTCTTTGTTGGCCTCTCTCGAATGGTTAACGACGTCTTGGCGACACGACGTCTCGTCCTCCGGCTAGCACGTACAATGCCTGACGAGCATAGGCAGTCGGCCGGCCGGCTTGGTGATTGGGGATCAAAAGGGAGCGCTGCTCCTCTTGTCAGCTCCGGCGCCGGCCACGCCAGCCCTCCTGTCGCCCGACGAGTCGACAAGGCCATCAGTCACGCTGCTGCCAGTGGATGGGCCCACGCACAAAGGCATCTGCTCAGACGAGTTTCCAGGCCAAACTTAACAGAAGTCATCAGTTTACACATCGTTAAAGAGCCCCCATAATGATTGATATAATTCGAACACGTTGGCATCCACAACGGTCAACTCGAACTGGAAGGCATTGGTTTTCATTTCTGCTTGCAGAAGTTGGTCCAAGGTGATCGCAATGTGTTGCCAAGCCAAATCAGTTTTAGTAGAGTTGGAAAACTGCAGCATTTCTCAGCAGGTGAGAATTCTAACGCTGCACTGGAGCTCTTGGGCAAGCTTTAAGTGATGCTCAGAGTCACTACAGAGGAAAACGATGCAAATGCTAGTTACTGATTACTTTCAAAATTAGTTGCGTTAACTCTGCCATGTAAGTGAACGTGTAATGGAGGGTAAATGAATATTTTACATCGAGGCCAACTCCTCGCATGAATGCATTTATCTGTGCTCGTTTATGGTGTATCAGACTGATCAATTAGGTTCGCTAATAGAGCTTTATAGACTTAATTTACGAAATCACCTGCCCCAAACATGTAGGAGTGGGCAGTTGCATTGTGGTGTGATGTCCGTTCATTCCAGTGCCGCCCACTAATTAGAAATTCACTTAACTCGAACAATTTTATAGTACACTTTGATTTTCAATTAACGAGCTTTAACTGTGCTACAATACAGTTAAGACTACAAATAACGTCCGCTAGACCTTTATTGGCGATATTTAAAGACGATGCATTCTTTTTTGGGGGGATACTTCAATGCAAAACTTTTGGTTTGTCTTTTGCAAAACTTTTGGTGCACACGATTTAGCCACCCGGCGAAAGTTTTTGACACATCCTCAATGCCCAGCCATCTTGATCTGCATGCTTGCTGCATGTTCATACTTTTGAACATTGTCAATCAAAAAGCAAATATTATGCATATTTGAGGTAAACATAAATACGGAAGCATATGGTAGTACGTTCTTGCCATTTTTAAAATGCATAGATACGTAATTCTAACGACTGCAGTGCCTATTAGGCTGCGCTGACAATACGACGCTATGAACGAGAAACAGTGCTTCCTACGCTTCACTGGATGGATAGATGGATTGATATAGCTGTGCTCTTCAGATCGGGCGGTGGCTAACGCCACCAAGCCGTAATACTTAGGGAACCAAGAACTAGATTTTTTTTTTTTCCCTTTAAATAGTGAGGTTGAGAGGACTGGTGCTTTGCAGTGAAGGCTTTTATTTTCACTCGTGCCTTGACTTTAGCCACTAATCAAATGAGCTCCTTCTAGTTAATTCTCCCCGTTTATAAGGTCTATTTTGCCCTCCCTGTCCATAAACCCCAGTGCTTTGAAAAACTCTGCGCCATCATCCTGAACTATAGAGTGAAGCCCTTTACAGAACATTATCAAGTGTTCGGCAGTTTTCTCCTCCTCTCTGCACGCACTGCATACCGTGTCTACCCCTTCGTATTTGGCCCGATATGTCTTGGTTTGCTATACACCCATCCTCGTCTCAAACAGTAGAGAACTACCTCAAGTATTATCATAGATCCTTTCCTTGGCAATTTTCTGCTTAAAAGTTCAATAGGTCTCTAGTGCGGACCTCTTAATCATGCCAATTCTCCACATATCGGTCTCCACTTCCTTCACCTTCTTCTTAACCGATAATTCTTCTTGGTTTGGCCCCCTGCTGTTTTCTTAGTATTTACCCGTCAATTTTCTCCTCCATTTCCTCCGCTTCCTCCTTCCTCCACTAGATGGATGGATGGAGGGATGGATGGATGGATGGATGTGGCTGTACCCTTTAGATCGGGCGGCGGCTGACGCCACCTAGCCATAATTTTTAGTGAACTGACCACTAGATTTATCTTTTTTTCCCTTATAAATAGTAAAGTTGAGTACTGGTACTTTGCAATGAAGGGTTTAACTTTCACTCTTGTCTTGACTTTAGCCACCAATCAGACAACCTTCTTCTAATTAATTCTACCACAGATTTGGGCGCACGTTAAAGAACCCCAGGTGGTCGAAATTTCCGGAGCCCTCCACTACGGCGTCTCTCATAATCATATGGTGGTTTTGGGACGTTAAACCCCACAAATCAATCAATCAATTAATTCTACCAGCTTAAAGTCTATTTTGCCCTCCCTGTCCCTAAACCCCAGTGCTTTGAAAAACTCTGTGCCATCATCCTGAACTAGAGGGTGAAGCCCTTTACAGAACATTATCAAGTGTTCGGCAGTTTCCTCCTCTCCACATGCACTGCATACCGTGTCTACCCCTTCGTATTTGGCCCGATATGTCTTGGTTCGCAATACTCCCGTCCTGGCTTCAAACAGTAGAGAACTACCCCGGGTATTATCATAGATCCTTTCCTTGGCAATTTCCTGCTTAAAAGTTCGATGGATCTCTAGTGCAGACTTGTTAATCATGCCAATTCCCCACATGTCGGTCTTTGTTTCCTTCACTTTCTTCTTAACCAGTAGTTCTTTTTGCTTTGGCCACCTGCAGTTTTCTAAGTATTTACCAGTCAATTTCCTGGTTCGCTTCCTCCATTTTGTATCGACTTTGTTCATGTACAAGTAGCTGAAAACCTTCCTAGCCCAACGCTCCTCCCCCATTTCTCTCAATCGCTTCTCAAATTTTATCCTGCTGCTAGCTTTTCTGCCCTCAAATGATGTCTATCCCATATCACCTTATACTCCCTGATTTGGTGTATTCCTGTGAGCTCCTGAAGCAAGCTTACCTATTCCACGTTGCTTAATTTCTAATCTTGCTTGAACTTCTGATCTCATGCACAAGACCGCATTGCTGAACGTCAGACCAGGAACCATGACTCCTTTCCATATTCCTCTCACAACATCATACCTATTGTAATTCCACAGTGCCCTATTTTTCATGACTGCTGCTTTCCTGTTACCTTTGTCCTCACATATATTTCGTGTTCCCTTAGGTACTCGGTCCCATTGCTTATCCATACGCCCAGATATTTGTATTTATCTGTTATCTTTAGCGTGACCTCCTGTATTCTAAGCTCACTACATTCATTATCATTAAAAATCATGACTGCTGATTTTTCCTTACTGAATCTGAAATCTAATCTATCTCCCTCATTACTGTAGATGTCCATCAATCTCTGCAAATCTTCCTTGCTGTCGGCCATTAGCACTATATCATCTGTGTACATTAATGCTGGTAGTGCCTGATCAATGAGTTTTCCTTGTTTGATGAAAGAGAGGTTGAAGCCAAGTCCACTTCCCTCTAATTTGGCCTCTAATCCTTGTAGGTACATCATGAATAACAAGGGTGACAGAGGACACCCCTGTCTAAGCCCCCGTATCACCTCTGTAGGCTTGGATACCTGTTTTTCCCACTTTATAACTACCTTGCTACTTTTATAGATTTCCTTTAAAAGATTAGTGACTCCATCTTCCACACTTAGTGTGTGCAGTATTCCCCACAAGTCCTCTTGAACCACACTATCGTACGCTCCCTTGATATCCAAAAACGCTGCACAGGGGCCTTAGTAGGCCTTAGTTCCTTTTCTGTTATTTCGATGCACTGCGTCAGTGAGAACAGATTGTCTTCCAACCTCCTGTGTTTCCGAAACCCATTCTGCAGTTCTCCCAGCACCCCTTCATTCTTTATCCATGCCTGCAGTCTTTCTGCAGCGCCAACCTGTTGACCACTGATGTCACTGTTATAAGACGGTAGTTGCTTATGTCAGCTTTGTCCCCCTTTCCTTTGCTCATCGTGCTCATCCTGCTAAGTTTCCATCCATCGGGAACTTCTCCGTCGATTATTATTTTGCTCACTGCCTCTCTCAAAGCCTGCTTAGACTTTGGACCTAATGTCTTTATCAGCATAATTGAAATGCCATCTGGGCCTGTTGATGTACTACTAGGAACCCTTTTCTCTGCCCTTTCCCACTGCCGTTGGGAAAATGGAGCCATTGCTACACTTGATCGATTCTTGTCTATTGTGGTGCATAAGGCACTTCTTTGTTGAAATTTTTCTGTCACCCTTGTTCTTATATATTCAATAGCTTCGTCCCCTTCTAGCCTAGCACCTTGAGCTGTAGTTATAAACCTCTGCTCTAGGCTTTGTTTAATTTCTTAGGGAGTTTTAATGGTTCCAAAATTTCGCAGCTGCCTTTCTGTCCTCTTTATGTACTTCTGCCAGCCTCTGAGCACCCTTTCTTCTAATCTTTTCATTGATCATGAGGGATGCTTCCCTTCGAGAGCCTTGAAAGACGTCCCATTTTCTTTCAACATCATCTGTCGGTTCACCCCGCTGCTTAGCATGTCTGTGTTTCCTAGAAGCTGTTACAAAAGATGGCGACGCCAACACGGTCCCGGAGGCGCCACTGCTTCGAACTCCGCCGGGAAGGTCACCAGCCGTTTAGTAGCGTAGGTTTCTCAGCTCGCGACTGCTTCTGCGCAGAGCTGATAGACGAGCAAACGAGACGACGGTGAGATAAACAAGGTTTATGTACAGCATATATATAGAGGCGTTACAAATTCGGCACTGGGGCCGACAGAGACGCGAAGAGCCGATCTCTTCTCTCTAACACATAGCTCTACTCTCAAATGGGTCTGCTCTCGACGCGCCGCAGGGCTTCTTTTATATGCACCGGGTCCAACCCAAATGTCCAACCAGAAGCGCCGCTGGTCGTGAGGTTAGAATCCTCCAATGGGGTCGCCGCTGGGCCGCGTCATTCTTTCTCATCGAATCTGGAGAGGCTGCGCTGCAGGTGGCTGCACCCAAGGACGAGTGACGTCGCCATGCATTCCGTCACCTCCCCAGACAGGAAGACGCCGATTGCTTGCTCGACGGCTCGCTTGCTGAGGTGACTCGCTGCACGTGGGCGACAGAAAGGCGCCGTCGCGTGTTGACGCCGTTGAGCTGTTCATCGCGTCAGGCGGGCTCGCGTGCTGGCCTTGACACAGATTTCTTTTTTTTTCCGAGGCATGGACGTTTGCTGCGGACTCGCAGGCATAACAGCACCCCCGCCGCCAGACAATGCGCCGGAAAGGCGAGCTGCTTCCACGGAGCTCGGATGTCAGGTGCGCTCGTTCGCCAGGTCCCTCCAGGTTCGCCTCCAGGGCCATGGGGAGAATGCAGCTCCAGACTCTGTTCCGGGAACACATCCCATTCTTGAGGACGGATCCCAGCTCCACTGGCTTGTCGCCACAACTTGCCGGCCAGCTTCGCTCGTCTCTGACGATCCTTGGTTTCACCACTTTTCGATGGTTCTGCAACTTGTCAAGAACGGATCGACAACAGACAACACACAACACAAGCAAGTGCCCTCGGTCACCCGACAGAACACCAGACAAAGTATTGTACAACATATACCTAGCTACGCGTCTATCGGAATTTCGTTCCCTCTACATTAAGAGGCACATGTGGGACACAAGACTCTTAAAATGACAACTCAAATTTTTACACGTACAATAACTTAACGAATTAGAATAGAACATAAAGTTGGCTCCTTGAGCTCATTCTGAACGAGAGCATTCAGCTAAGACCGTGATGAGTACAAAATTTTGCCCCGAATCGCCAGCGAGAAACCGAAAGGTGGAGAAGGTACTAACTAAACGCATGGCTTAATGCGTCTGCATTAGCGTTTAGCTTTCCTTTTTTGTAGCAAACGTCAAAGTTGTGCTGTTGGAGTATCATGCTCCACCTTAGTAACGGGCCACTTCTAGGCGACATGTTATTTAACCAGGTTAGAGGACAGTGGTCCGTTTCAACCACAAACCTCGAACCGGAGACATAACAAGCTAGCTTTTGAACGGCCCACATGAGGCAAGCGCATTCCTTTTCAGAGGTACTGTACGCCTCTTCCCTGCCGTTGAGTTTTCGACTTAAATACAAAACTGTCCTTTCGTTACCAGCAGTGTCTTCCTGGCACAATACAGCTCCCATGCCGCGATCACTCGCGTCGCATTGAATCACAAATCTCTTAGAGAAATCGGGTGCCATGAGAACAGCCTTTTCGCTTAGGGCCTGTTTTAGCTGGCAAAACGCATTCTCCTTTTCCGAGTCCCATACTACTTTAACCGGCTCGGATTCTCGAAGTGCGTCAGTTAGAGGGCTGGCAATGCTAGAGTAATTTTGCACGTAATGCTGATAGTATCCAACCAGGCCCAAGAATGCCCTTATCTCAGATTTTGTGGTTGGTCGTGGATAGTTCACGACAGCGGCTACCTTAATTTCTGAAGGTCTACGCCGGCCACGCCCCACAACGTGCCCCAGGTAAGACACCTTGCCACACCCTAGGTGACATTTAGTAGGTTTCACGGTAAAGCCAGCCTCTCTCAACCTGTTCAGCACGACGCGTAAATGCTCGACATGTTCTTCCCAGTTGTTGGAGAAGATGGCGACATCGTCAAGATACGGCAGAGCGAACTCGGAGAGGCCTTTAAGAACGCGGTCCATTAAGCCTGAAAAACAAAAGGGTGCATTTTTCAATCCAAAGCTCAGCTTAAGTGGACGATACGTTCCAAATGGAGAAACAAATGTGGTGGTGGTGGTGGTAGTGGTTAGAAGAAAGAGGAAAAAGGCACCTAATTTCTGTCTGCCTTCAGGCGACACGGCGCAGTGCCTTATAGGGGTGGGGAGAAGGAGGGATAAAAAGAATAGAAGGAAAATAGACGGAGAAGTAGACAGGCAAGCGACGGAAAAAAGGAGATAGGAAAGCGGGGATCCGGTCGAAGCAGTCCAAGGGCGGGGCGCCACAATGCGAGAGCTGCACGGCGTCAGGAGACCGCGGAGGGCGAACCAGTCGGCGGGAGCTACGCTGGCGTCGGAGATCGCGAGGGCACAACCGTCCAGCTTGAAATCCTGCGAGCGAATCCCAAATGTGGCATAGCGGCTAGCACGCTCTGTAAGGGGGACTTGCCAATACCCTCGCACGAGGTCTAACGTGGAAATATAGCTGGACTGTGACACAGTTTCCACCCTCTCCTCTAGGTTTGGTATCGGGTAAGTTTGGTTTCGAGTTATTGCGTTAAGACGCTGGTAATCGATGCATGGCCTCGGATCTTTTCCTGGCACCTGAACCAATATTAGAGGGGATGTATAGTCACTCTCGCCCGGTACTATGACTCCCAACTCCAGCATTTTATCGATCTCCTCTTTCATGATCTGCTTTTGCACGGGGGAACAACGATATGGCTTGCTACGGATTGGCTCCTCACAAGTTAGCTCGATATCGTGCTCGATCACCGTCGTGTTTCCGGGACGGTCCGAAAACACGTCTTGAAACTCGGAAACAATCCTTCTCAGGTCCTCCTTCTGGACTTCACTTAACCTAGGCTCTAGGTTCAACTGCTCCAAGATTACCTCCGATCCCCTTTCGATTACATCACTAGAACTCAAAATTTCTTCTCCCTCTTCCTCTGAAGCATTCAACAGCAGATTTACGACCGCTTGACGTTGAACGTATGGTTTCATCAAGTTACTGTGGTAAATTTTGTTCGGCCGCCTTCCTAATTTCACTTCATAATTGGTATAAGAAAGCTTCGATATTACTTTGGCGGGCCCTTCCCAATGAACCTCAAGCTTGTTCTTTTTGGACGGCCGCAGCAGCATTACTTGACTACCAACTTCAAATGTGCGCTTCTTCGCCGATTTGTCGTAGTACTCCTTCGACAACACTTGTGCAGCCTTTATGTGGCTTTCCACAAGATCTTTCGTTTTTCCAAGCCTCTGAAGGAGGTCTAAAACATACGCAACTACATTAGGGTCCTCATCGAATCACTCCCAGGACTCGCGTAGCATTCGCAATGGTGTTCTCAAACTCCTGCCATACACAAGCTCTGCAGGGCTAAAACCAGTGCTCTCATGAGGAGCTGATCTCAAAGCGAACATAGCGGGAGGAATACACGCTTCCCAGTCGCATTTGTGCTCGTAGCAGAGAGCTCTCAGTATCCGTTTCAGAACGGAATGCATACGCTCTACCGGATTAGATTGCGGGTGATGAATCGAGCTGTGCACTACTTTTATTCCACATTTATCCATAAAGGTAGAGGTAAGGCAGCTGGTGAAGACACTACCATTGTCGCATTGGATTTCAGAAGGAAATCCGACGCGTGCAAATATAGATAGCAGTGCATCCACGACATGAGAATTGAGCTCATTAAGTGGTATCGCTTCCGGAAATTTTGTGGCTACACAGAAAGCCGTCAGGATGTACCGACAACCTTGCCTGGACTCTGGCAATGGCCCTACTATATCAATTACTAGGCGCCGAAAAGGTTCTGTGATAATTGGCACAAGCTTCATGGGTGCCTTTCACTTGTCCGTGGATTTCCCCGCTCTCTGACAAGTGTCGCATGAGCGTACAAAGTCTTCGATATCCTTCCAGCATTTTGGCCAATAAAACTCAAGGGAAACTCTAGCCTTGGTTTTTTTTATGCCGAGATGCCCTGCCCATGCGTTTTCATGCGCCAGTTCCAATAGTTGGCGACGATACTTTTGTGGCACCAAGAGCTGCTCATACTTGCGACCTTGCGCATTTGTGTAGCTCCGATACAAAAGCCCTGCTTTTTCAAAAAAAAAAAGAAACATTCTTTTTCTTTTTTCCCAAGTTTACGCTTTCCATTAGCGCTTTAATCGAGAGGTCATCACGCTGCTCTCGAATGAGCGTTTCTCGATCAACCCTCGACAGCTCACTCCAACTTTCCGTTACAGGCGTGAGCGTTGCAACCCTCTCGCTCTGATTCAATGGCGCCATGTCGTCTCCCCTTGCTACGGAAACCGCACCGGTCGCTTCGGCGACGGGCCGCTCGCGTGACTGCTCACATGACTCACGCGGAAAATTTCCTCTCTGAGGTTCCGTCGACCCGCCGACAAGGTCACTTGAGAGTTCACCGCATTGAACCAGATCAAGCTCCTGTGAAAGCTTCCGTGCTTGCGATCGCGTGAGGGCCATGCACGCTAAGTTGGGGAAGAACGATTTACCCTGCTCTTTGAGAAGCTGCTCTGAGTTGTTGGAGAAAAGATAAGGAAAACGATCGGGAAGCGCGGCAGACACAGCCGCTTCGGTGCGAAGCTTACCGAACGGGCCTTCAATGACAACCATGGCGATTGGTAAGCAAGCACTCTGCTCTTCGGCGACTTGCTTGATCCACGCGCATTCTCCTGTAAAGTCATTCGGAGACACCAATGAAGGATGGACAACATCCATGGTTGCCGCTGAGTCACGAAGTGCTCGACACGTTTGACCATTCACACTAATTTCTTGGATATACGGCTCCAATAACCGCATGTTCTTTTCCGATTCTCGGATTGTTGCAAAAGCAAACTTTTGCTTACAGTTTATCGCGATGTGCCCTTCCTTTTTGCAGTTGTAGCAGATTAGTGGCTTCCGTGATTCAAACGCCCGTGTGGTATCAGTGCGTTGTTTAGGAACCTCACTAGATTTCTCCGCATCCGTTTTCCCTTCTCCTACAGTGTCCTTCGTAAGAGACGGGTCCTTCTTGAAATTACGGTGCGGAGCGGGTTTCCGTTGATCAGGTTTCTTTGAAAAGCCCTCTTCCCTTTCATCCTTTTCCACGCGCACTGCCCTGCTATACAACTTTCGGCGAGTATAATACTCCTCAGCTAACTCTGCTGCCTTGTTTAGCTGTACTTCACCAAGTTTGTCTTGAAGCCAAAGTTTGACGTCCTCCTCGATGCAGCGGTAGAATTGCTCCAATGCAACGCATTCCACCACTTTATCGCGGTCGTCATAAACACCTTCATCCTTGAGCCATTCAATTAAATCAGCTTTATGACGAAACGCGAAGTCAACGTGTGACTCATTCCCCTTTTTAGCATACCGGAACCTTTGCCTGAAAGCCTCGGGTGACAACTTATAACGTCTCAAGAGCACTTCCTTAACCTCGTCATAGCTCTCAAACGCTTCCCTCGACAAGCAAGTTATCGCGTCGGACACTTCGCCGGGAAGAAGAGCTAACAGGTTCTGTGCCCAAAGAGACCGCTCCAAAGCATTTCGCTCACAGACGTGTTCAAACTTGACGAGATACTTCGCCATGTCCTCGCCTACTACGAACGGTGGCAGTTGGTCACGAATTCTCTGACCGCTGACCTGAACTGTCGCAGAAGCTACGCTAGGCGCCTGCGAACACTGTAGGATTGCCAATTCTATTCGTTTCAACTCAAGGCGCTCCTGCCTCTCGGCCTCCTCACGGCGTTCTCGCCTTTCAGCTTCTTCACGTTCGTGAACTTCTCGCCTTTCAGCTTCTTCACGTTCGCGAGCTTCTACTTCTCGCCTTTCAGCCTCTTCGCGGCGTGCTTTGATATCCACCCAGGCCTCATCGACTTCCTCAGCCGACACTCCCTCATCCTTCATGATCTCAAGGATCGCTTGCTTTCGTTTCGCACGGCCTAAAGTAATGCCGAGTTACTCACAAATTTCGATGAGTTCCTTCACTTTAAGGTTCTCCATCGTTCACACTAGCCTCTTGCTGTTTGCCCCTGTTAACAATTTACTTGCCGTACCCACTATAAGTCAACTAGCAAGACGCGCAAGCAATTTTTCACACTCCCGTGTTTACCCCCTCCACATTAACCTTGGTTTCAAAGCACTTCGACTTTGCTTGAAACGATCAAAGCTCACTTCAATGCTTCACACAGCCCTTCTCTAAACTACTACAACCTGAGCTAGAGTAGTCTGGTGAACTGAGGGGAAAACATCAGGCACTCGCCGCATCGATGTCGCTGACGCCGGCCGATCCCGCAGCTGCCAACCACTGTTGCGAAAGACGGCGACGCCAACACGGTCCCGAAGGCGCCACTGCTTCCAACTCCGCCGGGAAGGTCACCAGCCGTTTTGTAGCGTAGGTTTCTCAGCTCGCGACTGCTTCTGTGCAGAGCTGATAGACGAGCGGACGAGACGACAGTGAGTTAAACAAGGTTTATGTACAGCATATATATAGAGGCGTTACAAATTCGGCACTGGGGCCGACAGAGACGCGAAGAGCCGAGCTCTTCTCTCTAACACATAGCTCTACTCTCAAATGGGTCTGCTCTCGACGCGCCGCAGGGCTTCTTTTATATGCACCGGGTCCAACCCGAATGTCCAACCAGAAGCGCCGCTGGTCGTGAGGTTAGAATACTCCAATGGGGTCGCCGCTGGGCCGCGTCATTCTTTCTCATCGAATCTGGAGAAACTGCGCTGCAGGTGGCTGCACCCAAGGACGAGTGACGTCGCCAGGCATTGCGTCACCCCCCCCCCCCCTCCCAGGCAGGAAGGCGCCGATTGCTTGCTCGACGGCTCGCTTGCCGAGGTGACTCACTGCACGTGGGCGACAGAAAGGCGCCGTCGCGTGTTGACGCCGTTGAGCTGTTCATCGCGTCAGGCGGGCTCGCGTGCTGGCCTTGACACAGATTTCTTTTTTTCCGAGGCATGGACGTTTGCTGCGGACTCGCACCATAACAAAGCTTCTTGACGTGCTATGGCTCTTTTAACTTCCTCATCCCACCAACTCTTGGGCTTGTGTCTTCATTTTCAGGGTGATTTGTCACGTGCCTAGCTCTAGCTCAAACAGTCTAATTAGATTTGTGTATGTCCACACTGTTTTATTATCCTCAGTATTACTCTCTCAATTTGTTTAGTAGCAATTGCTATTTGCCTTTCTGAATGAAAATTTTCCTGTAGTTGCTCATCTTGTCTCCTTCCCACTTTCGCTGCTCTTCCAAAACTTAGCTGGATACTTTTGTGATTACTACCCAGACTTCTGGAGCCACCTTCATCTATGTGCATTCCCCTGAGCTTGTCATACATCTTATGCGACATCAGTGCGTAATCTATTGTCGACTGCAGCCTTCCTACCTCCCATGTTATTTGCCCTTCACACTTCTCAGTACTGTTGCAAGTGATCAAATCATGCCTTTCACACATATCTATGATCATTTTGCCTGTTGAGTCAGTATACACATCTATATCTTCTACGTGCGCATTCATATCTCCTAGTATAATTATCTCGCACTCTCCTCCTAATTCCTCAATGTCCTTTGATATATACTCGACCATTGCCTGGTTTTCCTCTTTGGCCTTTGCTCCCGTCCACAAGTACACTAAACCAAGGAGCGTCATTTGCCCTGCCACTTTCCCTTTTAGCCATAAATATTCCTTGCACTCCTGCTTGACCCTTTGCCAGTCTGTACTTTTATGGATGAATGCCCCAATACCACTCCCCTTTCTGCTGCCTTCTGTTCTATTACAATATTCCCATACGTAGTCCGGATTGCAAGGTGGTTGCTCCATGTTCCGAAGATATGTCTCCACAACCCCATATACCATCAGTTCCTCCTCCCTTAACTGCTCTTCTATCTCTTCCCACTTTAACCTATTCCTGTCACCCTGTACGTTAATATAACCTATGGAGGAAAGAAAGGTAAGGGCCATATTCATTGGGCACTATGGCGGCGTTTTGTTATTGTTGATGTAGTGTGGTGCGGCACCGTTCAGGCGGTCCAGCGGCGGTGTGCGCGTTTCATGGGCCTCGCACCTAACCGTGGCGTACTGCAGGTGTTCGACAGCATCCATTCTTTGTGCCGCATTGTTAACTACGCGACTTTCCTCCGGTGGTGGTTGTAACCAGGTGTCTGAACTAGGAACCACGGAACGAGCGCGCGTATACGTACTCCGAATTCGCAGCGTCCGTCAAAATTATGCTGAAAAGCAATCATAGAAGATAACGGCTGTGCTCAAGAATTCGTTCACTAAATGCCTTGCAGGTTAGTGACAGTTATGCGGTGTTGCTTCCTATGACAACGGACGATGCATTTGCGGTCCACAGGCCCTTATTAAGACTGTAATCTAATCTTGCCCTTCATGTTCTTGTACAGTTACCACATGCTTCTGCGCATTAAAGTTCCTGTTCTGCTTCGCTTAAGATGCTCCCTCTTCGCAGTATTGTCTCGTTCTTCGCAATATTGTCTGTATTGTATCAAAATTCGTTAAAATGTCTACATGCACCTGCACAAGGTAACTAGGTGCACCTCACTAGATGCGCGTGCTTGTGCATTCAGAAGCTGACAAAGCCGTTCGAACGATGTTGACCAAGTGATGTTGACCTTTTTTCACGCATTCCTTTGGCTAACTTTCCCACCTTTCGCCCTAACGCGATCCTGGTCTCCGTTCTCCGTAGCTACTAGTGCGCGTGAATCACACTGGAGACGCGTTCCCACGCACTTTCGGGTGGTCTTCGCTGCTTTCGTCCTAATGAAATCATGGCCTTTGGGATATCCGTAGGAACCAGTGCGCGTCGGACAAAAGAGGGGCGAAAACAAAGAGGCCGGCGCAAACTCAACGGGCTGCCACGCACACAAGCTCCACCGTGACGCCGACTTTACTGGCATAATTACGGACCTCCGGGTTTATTGCAGGGAAGACATATTTTCTTTTTTTATTGTTGTGTCTAGCCCACGGCCTGACCGAAAATTTCGTAAAGCCTAAAGAGAAGCGCAAAAGGGGGGAAAAGTGATCTGAAAGAAGCTGTACAAATTTCGGTACCTGGTTCGTCGCGCGGTAATGTCCGAAATATCATCTTTATTTTCACAAAGAACACAAATAAAAAAAGAAGCTTAACGTGCAACTTGCCGTGTTTATCGTAAACGCCGGCAGTGCAAGAGTACAATAGCCGTACGCAGAGATTTTGTCAACCGTATCGCGGCAAAACAGCGCGTTGAAATCCGTTCCGTTGGTTTCGGATAGGGTGGTGGTAGTGGTTAGAAGATGAGAAAAGGCACCTAATTTCTGCAACCCGGTCGGGAGCACGGCGCAGTGCCTGTTGGTTTCGGATAGTACCAGCGCACGCGGAGCGCAGGCCACGTGCATTTTGAGACAGAGAGGGAGTCGCGCCTTCTGCTTCGCATTCATATGTAAACAAGAGAGGAGAATTTGCCCAGTCAATATGGCCGACTTCCGGCTTCATCGCGGCTATGGTCCCTCTTCTAGCCACCATATCGCGGCTTCACAACGAGTGACGTCAGGGCCTCTCCTTACCTTTCCTTCCTCCGTGATATAACCTATGTCCTTATTTAAACGACACGGCGCTGCCACCTACCAGTGGCTGTGCGTTCTAGAAGAACATTAGTTTCTTGAAATTACTGCCAGATGGCGTCCATATATCACGCAGCTCAAAGTACGAATCTTCAACCTCGCTATTCAAAAGGGGAAAAAAATAAATGTAGTTTTTGGTTCATTAAGTATTCCGGCTTGGTGGCTCTAGCCACCGCCCGATCTAAAGGGTACAGCCATATCCATCCATCCACGCCTACATAATCCACCTCTACAACCCAGAGCACAGCACAACACTGTAGGGTGGGAGGCAGCTCTGTCCAGCTCGGATCCGAAGACCCAAGAGGCCCTAGTAAGACGAGTGAGGACAGCGGCCCACGCCAATGGGATCCCGGACTAAGGAGCCCACTCACCGGCACTCCTTCCTCGATCGCGAAGAAATGTTTTATTCTCTCACTCACGACATGAAAGAAGCAGGAATTGCCCTCACTCTATACAGTTGAGAAGGAAGAGGGGTATCGAAGTTGCCCCTTTAGGAGAGTAACCTTCCACACACATTGCGCCATTTTGAGAGTGACTGTGAAGGTGTAACCGCGCTCTAGAGGTTACTCCTCAAAGGAGCAACAATTAGTTCACGCAAAAAAAAAAAGAATTCGTAGCCTTGCGTCTGGTACTGCCGAAATTGTATCGTAAATGCTCTAACGCATTGTATAGTTACTCCTAGCAACGTTAATTCAACACGATTTTGCGTCAGTTCAAAACGCCCGCCTAAATACCACACACACAAAAAAAAACTAGTGCTCAAGCATGGCCTCCGAGATGTCGGACCGCGCGCTCGCCATCTCGAAGGCCATGAGAAGCTTCGGTGAAGATGAAACATGCTGTTATCAAATAAGGAGACCCGCGAGCGCTGAAAAATGAAACGGTGTTGGGGCTTTGAGCGTGTCCCCCTCCGAAAAAAGAAGAGCACTCCTAACCTAAGCAGCCAGCCCTAACCACCTCGAGTGCAGCTCGACAACTGAGCGAGAGGGGTGTCGAACAATAGTCCTCACCGGGTGCCTCGCGTCCCGCAAACGTTCTTGACCTCTGCAACGTCACAAGGGGACCCCGGTCTACGTGAAACCTAAAAAAAAAAATATCGATTGTGCCTGACATGATCACACTGACATGGATTCCCGCCCACACGGGCCCAGTCCAGCCTCGCCTCCCCAACCTCATCGAGATCGCCCACTCCCTTGCGCGTGGCCTTGTCAACCGCGCTGGACCTACTGGAGACGAAATAGACACCAGGGACAACCCGACGTACTACCTCCAATGATCTCGTCAAGAACTTCTCCCTCAGACGTCGAGCCTTTACCACACTGAATCTCAAGCTCAACCGGGCACAGGCCACCACTTTTCGCCTATTTCAAAGAAATACGTAACCCTCCACTGCCCGTTATCATCATAATCCCGGACGTGTACGCGACCCCCCACTGCCGGTGCTGTGGCACTCACCCAGCTACGCTTCCGCACAGGCTGTGGTGCCCGGCACAGTACAGACACGCTCACACCACGGCCCTTTCGTCGAAGCTCCATGAGGCTCTGCTGAGCCCCGCTCTCTACGACCAAACCTGGGCGACCCAGCACGCCCGTGAGGCGGCGTCGAGGCATGCCCTTGACGTCCCCTCATGGTAGGCCTAGGTCCGGCCACCTAAACCTGCTGGTTTCTGGCGATCACGTTCATTCCTTCTACCTTCTGGGCAATGCTCGCCACTAATAATCAGCCAGAGGTGGCCCCGCATGCAGGACTATCAAACAACACGTTAAGCATCTCGAGTTTCCAAATTTGGTGTCCGGGGTCCTTTAAACAGCCTTTCGAAAAGAGTGCAGACATTTCATTGAATGTACAAGCGCGAGCATGAGTGTTCAGCCCACTGGATCGCGTGGCCGAAGGCATCGACGCGCTAACTAGCGACGAGGTGCCTGCTGCGGTGCACAATGTGAGTTAAAAGGCACTTACATTCTCTTCGTTAATTCGCGAAATCATCGAAAATTTTCTTCTCGCTCGTCCAACGTGTTAGTAGGTCATATAGACCAGAACAGCGGCGTTTGGGGGGGGGGGGAGACTTAACAGTTGTCATTCAACGCCTGTGCTACCTAAAAATGTAAAGGCTTATATATGGATGGACACTCTAAAGCAGTCACCATTGCTGCTGACCGTAAGCTCTAGTGGGAGGCGGTGGCATCTGATCACCGCCGATGGGCTATTGTGGCCCTGGTTGATTTTAGTGGTTGGTTGCTCGACCGTGTTCGATCAACATATATGGGCGGCATGCGTTTCGTTCGCACGAGGGGGAATCAACGGCCACGGAGGCTTTATAAAGCCCTTGCGTGGACAAGCAGAACGATACGTAGTGGCATTGCCCGAGGCTTCCTGCGTAGTCTGAAGCAGCGTCCACCACAACGCAGGTCCATTGCTTCAGTGTGGACGCAACATGGTATCCATATTATTGGTGGTGTCAAGAATAGACACCCTGACTATTTGTTTGCATAGGCATCTCTTTTACTGGTTAAAAATGTTAAAAACAGGCGAATCTCTCAAGTCGTTATACCAGTTTTTTTTTCTTTAATAGCAGAGACAGCGTGACTGTTCTAGCTAGGCAAGTTAGTACCCTCCCTCGTTTTATATTTGTCAATATCCTTACATTTATTTTAATGTTTACATAGAAATGCTCTGGAACTTTCTGACAGTTGTTTAACAACAACAGCTGTCAAGGCTGTTGTTGTTTTGCTCTGCACATGGCTCGTAACCAATGGAGGAGATTGGCCGATTATAAGGTGAATTATCCTGATACTTTCTGTATTGCTTCATTCCTAGGAACGCTATAGTAAGTTAATTATGATTTGAAGTGCCAATTACGAATTTGAAAATATGTAGTGAGTCCACAATTCAGCGCGGAAGTCGTTTAGTCGCAGTGATGTACTCCTGAACGGCGAAGAAGACATCCCTGTGGCTGTACCCCAGTCATGACGATACTTATAGCGCGAGAACAGAACGACGACAAAGAGACAAGAAGAACACTCTTTGTCGTCGTTCTGTTCGCGCGCTATAACTATCGTCATGTCATACAAACTAGCCCAAACTGCCACACTTCTAATGTACCCCAGTGTATAGAGGCTCCAAGAGAAAGAAGAACGGATTATGATATTCGCAAGCCTAGTTTCTGAAGAGGTTGTGATAGCACGCTTTTCCTGGATGAATGGAAACGGCGACAAGATAATGAAATATTGCTAATTGTTCCCTCTTTATTACAGTAAACGCACACAATTCAATAAATCTGATCTGTGCGAGTAAAAATTGAAGGAGGCTGACGTGGCAACGAAATTTTGTGAAGGCAACTTTCATAGTCCTTGAATTAGACTGTGCCTCCACATACAGACGAGGGAAAGATGAAGAAGAAGCAGTAGTGCCCGCCACGTACTCGATGAATATTTTTTAATTAAAAAACATTTTACGAGTTTATATTGTTAATATGTAGAGGCTAAACTGTTCATTTTTCACGCCGTTCCTTCAGCAAGTGAACTAAATTCTTAAGCGAGGCACCGACCGACTCGTGGCCTATCCGCCGAGGTGGATTGTGCCAAGTATTTGAGGAACGAGAAGAAGAACGAGGAAGCATGTACCAAGCTAAGATTTACGCCAGGGACCGGCAATGCCGGAACCATCGCTGCCACTGGAAGAACGTGTACGTGTACGACGATAGGCTGTGGCTGGACAGGCACCTGATCCTAAAAAACCAAAGGGTGAGTCGTATTTGTTCACAACATAATCGGTACGTTTGGGCATAGGTGTGCGCCCCTCGCCCTAGTCGTCTGAGAGGGGGGGAGGGGCAAAGTCAGCCCCATAAACTGACAAAATAGGGAGGAGGGCACTGCGACGAACCTCCCCTCCCCCCCCGCCCCTGAATGGCAGCTCTGCGCACGCCTACGTGTACGAGAAGAAACCACCGCCCTATTCGATGTCGTAATCTACGCAGTTCCAAAGCTAATAGATCACACAATGTCAAGGGCTGATTACTGCATGTCTGTCCACATGCGCGGTGCCAGAAGCTTCGTGTTCGGATGATTGCTCTCCGATTATATCCTGCTTCGATAGTTCGAACAGACGGCACGCAACCAAGAAGTCTTGATATTAAAAATCTCTCACTAACAATCAACTTTTCCAATACTACTTGAAGGCGTCTTCAATGAATGCGCAAGCTCGTTGCAGAACTTGCAAGCCCTATCCGTGTGATTATGAACCCTTTCACGGGCATGCGTGCATGACCACCTGATAGAGTCATCCGTCTGCGGTATTTTTTCCTTTTCTTCGATTCGAAACCAGCGTTTCAAAGCCAATTCACTGGCACACTGTGCGTGCAGTGCCTCGTGAACGCTTACCACTTCACGAGCACTTTTGAAAATGTCCGCATTACTGCTGGTGTCATACGCCTCTTGACAAAACCAGTTTTTCCCAGCAACTTTATAAACGATAATATTTTTGCCCCTTAAAGTTCGGTGAAAGTAGTACTGTCCGCGTGCGAGATTAGTGTTGCTTTATGTGTGGCCACATATAATGCAAAAGGGTGATCGGGAAAAATCACCAGGGGGACACAAAAATTGTCATGGTGGGGTCTTGTTTTTATGAGTGTAAGTGTCGCATTAAAGACATGGAAACCAAAATCGTGCATTGAAACAAAATAAAATAAAACAAGCACATGGGATTAGAATGTCAGCTAGTTGTACTATGATAGTTAGTAATCTCAGCAGTCTGTTTAACTGCAGTTGTAATTTCAATAAAATTTACAAAGCCCGTGGATGGTATAGACATTTCGGTGGCGGGTGGTGGGCCTCAGTGAAAATCTAGGCACTGGAGAGTTCCTGTGCGCGATGGATAAACGGCCTCATTCTCTCTCTTCATAGTTTCTTAGCAGTAAAATAAAAAAAAGTGCATTTCGGACAAACTTGATGGCGCAATCCGCACTCGGGCAACCATTACATACCACTCATGCACCCATGTTGTCACCCAAATCCACGCAGATGCGACGGGGCCTTTTGTTGATGTTAACGGCGGTCATCGTCTTCGTGCCGACCATGCTGGGCTGTTTGACGCACCGAATACGAGGGTTCGAGGACGTGGGCCGTCTCTTCGGCTTCGGAGAACCCTCGGCCCCCGCCAATGCTTACAACGACCGCGTCGGCCGTGCGGTTGAACCGCACTCCAACTGGGTGGAACACGGCCACCGGTGGCAGTCTCCGCAAAGGGGCCTGCGTCTGTTCTCGGCTCACTACCACCTCGAGCTCGGGTATGGGAACGGGGAACACGTACGCCCTGCCCACAGGCTTGCCCATGTTCGTGCGTAAGACCGTTTGGATTGCGTCGTCCTCAACTCGCATGTCTGGTCGAGGTAGCGCGAATGATGCTGTAGATTTATGCCACAGGAGCGAAAGAGAGACACGCCTGAACGATAACCGATGCCAGCCCGGAACGTGAGCCGTGGCTTCACGTGCCACCGCCTAGCGCCTTCTTTATTTTCTTCTGTCGCCATCGCGCGCTCTCCGGTTTGCGCGCCGCCCGAACGAGGGCGCTACAGGGCCCCCCGTGTAGACTGGAAGTCGGAATGTGACATGCCGTTTGTGGTATTGCAACGGAATATCAGTCGTAGATGAGAGGCTTTCTAGGGCGGTCTCCAGGTACGCCGGCTTGAGTCGGTCCAAGATGACTGTCTCTTCACGGCCGTTCTGAAGTAGAGTGGCAGTTTTGGGGGTGCGGTGAAGGACGCGGAATGGTCCGTCGTAGGCTGGTGTCAAAGGTGGTCTGACCGCGTCGTGGCGCACGAAAACATGTGTTGCAGTGGCCAGATCAGGGTGGGCGAATATGGTCTTGTGTTCGGAAGGTCTGGGTGGAGTGGGCCGGAGGTCTTGAACGCAGTCGAGGAGGCGTTGTAGGAATTGCTGTGGCTGGTCTGGTAGCTTTGTTGACGTGAAGAAGTCTCCCGGAAGCCGTAGAGAAGTGCCATACACCAGCTCTGCTGTTGAGCACTGCAGGTATGCCCGGATGACAGCTCGTAAACCTAAGAGCACCATTGGCAAGGCATCAACCCAGGTGGCTCTATTGACGGCGGATTGGCTGAGAAAGGCGTTGGAGGAAGAGCTCGCGAAGCAACGCTGAGTGGGCAGAGACGTCGTGTTTCCCAAGAAGCTGTCGCATTCGGCGCAGTAGTTGGGAGGGGCGCCTGTCGCCAAGGTCCCCCTCTGCAAGGAGCTGCTGTAGGCGGACGCGTTCCGAAGGCATGAATCGTTCCAGCACCTTGGTTTTAAGGTGCTGATATGGCGTAGTGTCCGAGGGGTTGGAGAGGACGTCGGAGAGCTCGCTGGCAACGTCAGGAGGAAGGACGGAGGCTACGTGGTAGTAGCGTGTCGTTTCTGAGGCGATGCGGTACAGGGAGAATTGCGCCTCGTGATGAAACCAAACTTGCGGGTCCTGTGGCCATAAAGATGGGAGACGCAGTTGCACGGCCGAGACGTCCTGCGGACGTGAGGCTTGTTCGGTTGAGGGTGCATTCGAGTCAGTCATTGTCTTCGTCCGAGATCACCACTTGTAGGCTTATGCCACAGGAGCGAAAGAGAGACACGCCTGAACGATAACCGATGCCAGCCCGGAACGTGAGCCGTGGCTTCACGTGCCACCGCCTAGCGCCTTCTTTATTTTCTTCTGTCGCCATCGCGCGCTCTCCGGTTTGTGCGCCGCCCGAACGAGGGCGCTACAATGCCATGTATAAAACAAAGTACCCAAATAAGAACGACCAAGTTGCAGTATACGAGGCGTCCTTCTATGTCCATTTAAAAATTATTTAACGTGGTACAGTGCTCGATGTGAAAATATACAAGGATAATGTGGAAGTGACTAAAACAGCGAGAAATATATCCTAACAGGAATACTGCGTACAAGATACGCGTGCCACAACCGGGGCTAAACGTCAAGCGAGGCCGAGAGCGCGACCGAAAATGGTTGCACGGACCGGGCCACGCTGCGAGTGTTTGGTTTGGGAGTCCTGATGAGATCTTTATCTGGTCGGTATATTGATTTGTATATTGTGGGAAGTGAACCGTTCTTGGAATGCAGCACCAGTAATACTTGGCCGCCGTCATCGTGAAAATCCAGCGCACTGAATGATGACAGTACAAATCGGGCTGCAGAGTAACCATACGGGGTTCACTTGGCACGCATCTGAAATGCTTATAGTAAAGAAGGCCCTCGGATCCCCGCGCTTACGCCTACCCTAGTTTTTTCTCATTTGCATTTCTAATTTTGCATGTCTTTTACGCAGGTCCTCGTCCGAACCCGTGATACGAGTCCTCGCGCTCGCGTCTACGGAATTCCTGCAGAGCTGCCTCGTGCAAGCCCGCGTTGTCTACCGGGACTACCCAAACTCCTTTCCGACCAGACCTTCCGCGTGCAGACGGCTGTCCCGATCATCGGAAGACGGAGATCCCCGCACCTCGCCGTGGCGGCTGCACGACGCGGTTCTCGAGTTTGCCACGGGTCAACCCAA
The DNA here is from genome assembly GCF_043290135.1 of Rhipicephalus microplus. Lineage (NCBI taxonomy): Eukaryota > Metazoa > Arthropoda > Arachnida > Ixodida > Ixodidae > Rhipicephalus > Rhipicephalus microplus. The sequence continues at coordinate 45,545,520 of NC_134709.1, forward strand.
TGACCGCGTGCCGGTCGCCCTGTCCATCCGCACTAGTCGAGACCGCCAGTCTGACGTGTGGATCCCCATCAACGCGTCGCTCGTTGAGCCTCTTCGCGACAGGGATTCCATCGCCATCTGCATTCGCGTAAACAGTGGGAGCCCCGAACTTGTGAACGATCTCGCCGAGTGGTACCGATCCAGAGGAGCACGGCAGGTGACTGCCTACGGCCTGGCCAACGTAAGAAACAACGCCGCGGTCAAGGCGCCTCGGTTTAGGGGGGAATTCGTTCCCTGGTACGATCCCGAGGTGCTCGCCAACGTCTCGGTCGCGACGGCCATGTCCCTGATGCTCGGAGACTGCGCGCTACGTTCTTCGGCGACGTCCAAATGCGTGGCGTTCCTGGGAGCCGACGATATGCTAGTCGTTGAAACACGGGGTTCTCGGTCCAAGCGCTCCATGCGGGACCCACGGCTACTACGCTTGTGCGAAAATTCCGGGGTGGTGTTCCTGGAACATCGCGATGTAGGCCCACCTTGCGAAGGATTAGCCGATACTAACAACGCTACTTTGGGTAAGCAACTGCCACAGGCGACGCCCTTCCGGCGCTGCGTCAATGGCACGGCGCGGCAAGCCGTCCTGTTCCGAGTCGACGACGGCTTGCTGGACGGTTCGACTGTCGTGGAAAAAAGTGCGATGGTTCCGCTGTCCATTGCCACCTTGCGTTCTTTCGCGTCCGCCAAACGGAATGACCGGACGAGCCATTTGGATATTGAACAGACCTCCACTTGACCTTGAGCATGCGACAAGAAAAACGCGAGCTGTTGACTAGTTCTAATAGTTCTGTTGAATAGTTTGTTGACTGTAACTAGTTGTCACGAGTTTTCATTAGCTGTCACTAGTTCCAAGTATTCTGTTGACTAGCTTTTTAAGGATAATTTTTCTCCTATAGGTGAGCCACAGCCAGCGTTTTTTTTTATTAAAGAGAAGCCAACGAAGCTGATTAAAGTAGGCATTTTGCTTCTTTAAATGACAATTAGGTCAAAACCAAGTGAAATGTGACTATGTGAGATGACCAGTGATTTCGATCAATCAACCAGTTTACCATATCAGAAACATTATCCCATAATATTCTTTTTCTTTATTACCTCGTGCAGACCACACACAAACGCATCTGATTATGATTGAAATGATTCCTCCTTAACAAGAGGCGATTGCCGACACGATTTTGTTCTAAGTTAAACAGACCGACTTTCATGGAGGTTGCTTAGCGTTCAGAAAGTCTCATCACCGACACTGTGGTTTTGTGACGTGTTTTACCGGCGGCTTCAGCGTTTATCTGAAAGAAAACTTTACAAGGGATTGTTTAATTTGTGACAACGACGATATCATTATGATCCACACCACGCCGGCTTGATTCTGACAACCTGTCGTTCTTGAACGTGCGCCACACAAGTACACGGGTGTTGTAGCAGTCGTGTTCATCACGTTCCGAAAATGAACCTACGCTGTCATGCTTATCGGATCGCTGTGTAGCCGCTACAACCGTCTCGCTGGTTGGCCTTAATATTGCCACGTAGCCGCTAAAACCGTCTGTGAGCCGGCAAGCGCTAGCCAGCCGAAAAGGGCAAAGAGAACGAAGAAGTGTGTGTTAGCGCTTCGTTTGAAGATACACGCTCGTGTCTTTCTGCCTCGCTGTTCCTGTCTTGTCTCTGCGGCTCTTGGTGCGTGACAATATCTAAATCATATTATCCCTGAGCCACTGCTTACTAAAGAGGTTGAACGCGCTGTGTCGTTCTGGAACTGAATTTCTGCAACCCGGTCGGGAGCACGGCGCAGTGCCTACAAGAGGGAGGGGGTTCGCATCGCGCACGTGCCTTCGTGTACGCTGGGCCGCCTCCTCCCCCGCCCGAAAGACCGGCCAACAATGGACAGGAGCCCCGGTGTCGTTTACAAAATTCCGTGCGCCGAGTGCCCCGCGTCGTATATTGGTGAGACGAAAAACCTACCGGAACGACTGAAGCAACACGCCAACGATGTGCGGAAATTCTACAAAGAGCGCAGCGCAGTCGCTGAACATGTGGAGACATTGGACCACAAGATAAATTTCGAAGCGAGGGCCATCCTCGAAAGCGAGCCGAACTGAAGGAGGAGGTTGTTACTCGAGTCGTGGTACATTCAGGGAACAGCCCAAAACATCAACCACTCTCTCGGAGCCCTCCCCCCCAGTGTACAAACACGGACTGCGCTCCACAACAAAACGAGAGAGACAGAGATAGGGGTCATTAACCACCCCTCGAGTGCTTTGAAGAAGCTGCTGCTACGTAGCCTACGCAGTCACCCCTGAAGAAGGAACCAAGTCGGTTTCGAAACGTCGGGTCTCTTAAAAACTTTTGGTTGGAGCCTATATCATCTCCCAGTTTTATACCCAACCAGACAGACTTCTGTCAAATGTTTACATTCAAATGTGTGGAAGTGGTTTGATGATGAATTCCTGCCTCCATTCATGTGGGATACGTTATTTTCCCCTTCTCTCAACGGGGGCTTCGATGCCAAGCTCTGATAGTGTTTTCCGTCCCGTTTTAGTGATGGCGAGGCGCACGACTTGATTCGTGTGGTGTGCATGGAATAGTTCTGATACGGTATTGTGGAGCCCCATTTGAATCAGACGTTCCGTGAGGGTCCACGGGGGAAGGTTCAGAGCCTTCTTGAGAGTCACACGTATGACTCTGTCTATTTTGTGCTCGTCTGCTTTCAAGAACCTCAGGTAAGGAAAGCTATAAGTTATGTGACTGATAACAAATGCCTGAATGAGTCGCATTATGTCGTGTTCTTTCATCCCTCGTCGTCGGTTAGCCACCCGACTAATCATGCGAGAGATTTGTAGGCAGGACGTTATTAGTTTATGTAAAACAAATGAGTTGTTGCCCCGATTATCGAGTTGGGCCCCCAGAATTCGGATGGTTTCAACCTCTTTAATTTGCGTTCCACTGAGTTGTACGTTGAGGGATGTATTGTCAGATGCCTTATTTCTATATACTATAGGATTTCTGATTTGGTGGGGGAGCACTCCAGACCGCTCTTGCGTTATATCTTTTCTACGATCGAGGCGACCTGTTGGAAGGCTTCTTCTATCTGACCCAGGCTACCAGACCGACTCCGGATTGTGACGTCATCAGCATATATGGCGTGGCGTACTTGCGAAATTCATTCAGGGCCTCCGGGGGCGCATGAGGCCCCTCTTCAATATCGCGTTTTAGCCGTGGACGGCGTGGACATGTAATGCCATCGGGCGGGCATTATGTGCAGCGAGGCAGGTTCCGGCAGCGTCAGGCAAATCTTTACGTCACACGTAGAAGTGCGCTTGGTTGAGTTTCGGTTTCGATATTGCGGTAATTTAAAAATTATTTTCAACTTTTTTGAGCATTTCAGTAATCGGGTGCGTGAGAAGTGTGTCTCAGGAACATAAAAGCTCCATTATCCTGACATGGTAAATAAAATCGCCGGAGTTGCACTACCCTGTTTTGTTCACCGCTGTTGTGCCGCTGCTTTGCCGGCCAATACCGGCAGCCGTCGTTCTACGGGCAGCGACATTCCCAAGCTGGATGCAACGACCCCGTGAAGCTACATTTTCTCTCAAGTCCAAGGTTATTGCATGTACCGAAAAAAAAAAAACGGCTTACGTAATACATACAGAATCAGGAGGTCCCAAAGTACGAGCATGTCAAGAGGAGCTTTTATAATGAGTGACATACATCAAAGGTAACAGCAGCAAAAAGAGCGAACAAATAAAAAACACAATAAAAGCAGAACGATTTATACTAAAAAAAGATAAGTTTGCCATAGCAGCATTATTACATAGCTTAAATATACCAATACAAAACTGTGAAGTGATGATGAAAATTTGTTACAGATTAACAATAAATTCATTCAACAATATGTTTTTCATGTTGTGTTTAAAAGATTGCAGTGACCCAGATGATTTAGTATGAAGAGGTACGTGATTCCAAAGATGAATACAATAGAAGAGAGCTATCAATCTGCCATAGTTCGATCTTATTTTGGATAAAAAAAAACGTATTGTGCTCTGAAAATCTGGCATATTGTTGATAAGGACATGGTGAGGAATAATAACTAATGATATTTCACGATGACTGAGGCGGCATGTGATGAGGTACAATCTGTGATAAAGCAACTCTTGAATCGGTAGAATACGCAGCTGTTGATAGATGGGTATAGAATGGGAACGCTATGAATACGTCATTATTTTATCATCTGGTTTTGAAGGCGCTGAAGCGGTTTGAGATGAATGGCGTATGTGTTACGCCACGAATGGCTGTTAATATGGGCATTATAAAGCGAGAGAAGAATAGAACGTTGAAAGAATGCACGTGTTTTAATGGTGATGCGGTTACCAAATGAAACATTTTAGGGGCGAAACTCTTTATAGCGGCATTCGTTCGTCCCTCGTAGCCGTTGTAGTATGTAACGAGTATAACATTTTCACCTCCAAGGTGGTGCCGGTGAGAGATTTGTTCTGTGCGTTGTTGAACAATAAAAAATGCTGCTCAATGTACATGCCAATGACTGCTCTGGGAATGAGAGACAGGAGCATTCGGCTTTTAGTTAACGCGCACGCTGCGATCCCCATTAGCAGCCATTGGCATGTACATTAAGCACTATCTGACAAGAAAGGGTTGCTACGTTATACTCGCTGGGTGTAACCTCCTTGGTTTTAGAAAGGTTTAGCGAGCGTTGGGCCGCAGTGCCATGAATACAGTGAACTAGTATATACCATGAACTCGAGGTGGTTAAAGGTGGGAAGTAGACCCGAAGCGCAAGCTGTAAGAAAGTGTGCGTGTGCCACCTCTCGTTTAGTCCTTGGAATGTCCACTGGATGACGGTGCTTCTATATGGGGAATATATGATGAAAATATGCGAGATGATGGTACTTATTGGAGTGTTGAATAGATGGAAGAACGGACACACAGACAGATGCATGGATGAACGCATGAATGGACGCAGGGGCGGATGCATAGACGAACGCCGAGACGGACGCACGAACAGACGCACGCACAGACGGGCGGATGGACGCATGGACGGTCACACAGACGAACGCATGGACGGACGGAAGCAAGAACGAATGGACGGACGAATGTTTCGCCCCACTCTCCATCATTCGCTCCGTGGATATGCTGCCAATTTTTTTGATGAGCGAGTTGGCATGGATATTGTATTCATAGTAATACACATAAGTTTAACATTATCAGATGCCGGTATATCATAATTATTCAACGAGACAAGTATTGATGATTGATTGATATGTGGGGTTTAACGTCCCAAAACCACCATATGATTACGAGAGACGCCGTAGTGGAGGGCTCCGGAAATTTCGATTACCTGGGGTTCTTTAACGTGCCGCCAATCCGAGCACACGGGCCTACAACATTCCCGCCTCCATCGGAAATGCAGCCGCCGCATCCGGGATTCGAACCCGCGACCTGCGGGTCAGCAGCCGAGTACCTTAGCCACTTGACCACCGCGGCGGGACCAATGAGACAAGTATGGAGAGAGAGAGAGAGAGAAACAACATTTATTCACGCATCCGGCGTGCGGGAAGTCACCGGCCACGCAGGGCGCGGGTATTCCCTATCTGAAGACTATGACTAATAGAGTCCTATAGTCCCAGGGCCTAGCCGGAGCACAACGTCCTCAAGACAAGTATGGAGGAAGCAATCGCCGTTTGTGGGCTATGAAAACACACACACACACAAAAAACGCCCTGCCCGTTCTTTGAGAAGACAGTCAACACGTAAATACCCCGTATAAAGTATTTTTCCCTATTCAACTCATCCTCATGACTGTCTGAGCACGAGAGCCACACGTGCTCGCACCGGCCACGCAGCCCTGCAGTCCTAGCAGTTGTGGACGCGCTGGAATACTGCGACATCTCATTCCTAACACCGCCCGAAGGGTGCTGCAACGACATCTTGACGCGTTACGCCACATGTGACGCCAGAATTGGTGTCGTCGTGACTGACGACTTAAGCAAATCTTGATCAGCCGCGTCTGAGAATGTTATATGGTGACGTCGTCACGTGAGGATGATCTTTTTCATCACTTGTCCCCTACTGCGCGGGGCAGTCAAATTTTCCGATCGATGAGGCATCTGAGAAGTTTGCCTTAAAAAGTAAACAATGATGATGGTGTTACAAAGCCGAGACGCCAACACGGTCCCAAAAGCGCCACTGCTCCGAACTCCGCCGCCAAGGTCACCAGCCACTTGGTAGCCTAGGTTTCTCAGCTCACGACTGCTTCTGCGCAGCGCTGATAAACGAGCGGACGAGACGACGGTGAGTTAAGGCAAGGTTTATGTACAGCAAAGAAATAGAGGCGTTACAAATTCGGCACTAGGGCCGACAGCTGTTACGAAGTGCACCGCCGACGAGGTTACGAAGGGCGCCACTAAGCTCGCCGCTTACAAAGAAACCGGCCACGCCGACAGCGAAAGGGCTTGAAGCAACGAGATGCTTCTCTGACACATAGGTCTACTGCTGGCGACGCGCCGCAGGGCTTTTTTTTTATAGGCGCCGGGTGGATCCTTTGAGCCACCAACGTCCACGTAAGAAGCGCCGCTGGCCGTGATGTCAGAATCCTCCAATGGGGCCCGCCGCTGGGCCGCGTCATGCTCACCAAATCCGGAGCCGCTGCGCGTGGTTGCACCCAAGGACGAGTGACGCCGCCACGCATTGCGTAAGACTCGCCAGATTGGAAGGCGCCAATTGCTTCAACGGGCTCGTGGGCTGAGCAAGCTTGCTGTGCGTTGCGTGACAGACCGGCGCCGCCGCTTGATGACGTCGAGGTGTTCTGTGACGTCGTTGAGTTGATCGCGTCAGGCGGGTTGGACCGCTGGCCTTGACACAGATTGCCTTTGTAGAGGCATTGACGTTCGGTGTGGACTCGCAGGCATTACAATGGTGATGTCTTACGTCACTTGCTCCCAATCAGCCGGAGAGATCGGCCAAGAAGCGATTAAGGCTTTCACCATTAAAAAATGATGATCATGATGTCCTACGCAACTGACTCCCGCCCACCTAGATGGATTGCCCAAGAAGTAATAAGAGATTTCGCCTTGAAAAGGAAACTATGATGGTGGCTATGATGCAGGGAAGTTAGTTGGCAGGAGTTGGGTGTTATGGCACACCCCGAAATTTGAAGGGGTGAAACTCCTTAATGTCGAGGTCGAGGCTAGTCCGTTGGCGGCGTTGGCGTACGCCGTAGCCGTTATGACGATGACACTATGAAGGTGATGACGACGATGATGTGCAGTTTATGACGTCTCGATATTCTTTACGATGCATTTCGTATGACATGAAAGAACCAACCCCCCCCCCCCCCCCCCCCCCCCGGGAGCGGGGACAGACCTTGTCTTTGCCATGTTCAGACTAGATACGATATCACAAAGCAGTAATGTTCTATCACGTGTCGGACGCCACGCACGTAGAATACGAAGCCCGGCGCCCGAAGCGCGGGCTGGGGAGAATCGACACTGACCTCTCACACGAGTGAGGGGTCAATGTCACGGGTGATTTACAGTAACACCGAACGATCCCTCTGCTATTTCTATTGCTCATCGTTCACTTCGTGGATATGCTGTTTTTTTTGTGATTTAACTTTCTGGGCAATACTAAAGTATTTACACGCCTTCACAACGACCACCAGTTTTCAAAGCTAGCCATTCCACTCATGAACCCCCCCCCCCCCCAATCCCCCGAAAAAAATTCCCGAGTATAGCCCTGTAATGATTTTCTACGCCACCAGCATAGTCCACCCAGACAAGCGATTATTTCTACAAAATGGGCGCATTTAAACTGCATGACTGCTGAGAACTTTTAGAACAAGCAATAAAATTAATAATGGCAATTTATATATTCTGAGTGAGAACCACCCCTACTCACTCATATATTTTTTAACGTCATTGTAGGAACCAGGAACCTTGCCCCCGTGGGGCCGTTCTGACGTATATTGACTATTGTCTCAAATAAAGGGGGTTCGTTCACTGCTCGATTTTTCGCTTGGCGTCCAGCTGCGTCCTCGTGTCAGCCTCGTCACCGCCTTTCCGGCGTGCACCAGTCCACTACCTCGGCGTCGGAGTTTGAGGCGGCCGCACTGATACTGGACTTAACGTAAAGTGGTTGTAATAAGGTGAACCTGAAAACATATAAAACCACATGTACTGCTTGTTCAATACACCGGTCTAGTGGGTAAAACCGATAACTAGGCCGCGCGAAAGGTAAAGAACGAGGTAGGGTACCCACGGGGACGGGCATGTTTCAGCTAAATAGATAGTCTTCAAGCATGTGCGACGAGAGAGCCTGAAAGTGCCGAGCAGGCCAACGCGCAAAGCACATATCCAGATGCAGCAAACGCACCTAGTGATTGTTTTCCAGGAGCAGCCGACTATGCTGTCCAGGGGCGTTGTACCGCGCAGTGGACTGAACAAAGGGGTCCCGAAAGCAAACGCCCAGCTCAGCAGCGGACGTGGCAGCCGCCATCAGCAGCTGCGCAACAAGGTCGACTCACCAAAGCCTCCCCTAAGGTACGAGCCATATCCCAATGCGCGGAACCACTATGCCACACGCAACTTACGGCCTTCGGACCGGAGAAACATTCCCTTGCCGTCTTACCAGAAAGATTTCTACCGTGCACATACGAGGACTGCGCAGAGATGCTCTGCAAAAGTGGGGAACTAGCGGAATGCCAACGACCTAACTGTTACTGGATGCGATGCCCCCAAGCTCATTCTGCACATCGACGAAGCCGGCCTCTCGGAATCCTTAACAAAGGCAATCCAGAAGCTCAAATCTGACTCGTCGCTGACCGCATTGCAGGCTGAGCGCTGGCCTGTAGCGCTCAGACGCAGAGACCTTGTGGCCGCTAATCACATGGCCTCGAAATGAAAGTCCCTGGTCTACCTCGTTCTAGCCCTCGTCCACGCACAACACCAGCAGTCAGTACTGCACGATGGCGGACCTACGATGTTAGTGTTGACACTGGCGCGAGAGGTGGCCCTGCAGGTTCAAACCGCGGTTGAAGAGCTTAGCAGGGAGTCAGGGATTCATACGGTGTGTATCCTGTGCGGTTATTCCAAGCCACCACAGATTAAGCAACTTAAGAAAGGCATTGACAATTGCATCGTGACTCCAGGCCACCTCATGGTGAAGGACGATTAAGGTGAAGGTAGGCCACTGCACGCTTTTGGCTACAGATGAAGTGGACTGCATGCTGTTGGTGGGCTTCGGCGGGAGTATTAAGTCCATTACGGACAACACACGACCGGACCGCCAGACGCTCGTGAAGCCGGCGTACGCTATACGAATCAGTCGCAAGAGCTAGCTCAGGAATCCACAAATGCTCCCGTCATCGTCCACGTCCGCACAGCGACGCAAGAGCAGCAGAATCAGCGAGTCCTCGTTTGTGAGAAGGCCAAGAAGAACTACAAGCCCAACGCCCTGCTTAATGACATTCTCAGCAACGAAAACGGCCGGGCTGTCGCACGTGTCGAGAGTCGGCAAACAGTAGAAGACCTCACGTCGACCTTGCGCCTTAAGGGCTCGCCAGCAGTTGGTGTTCACGCAATGAAGACGAAGCAAGAACACCAGGGGGTGTCGGACAACCTCTGGCAAGGAAAGGAGTTTTTCATGGTTGCGAACAACGAGGCGACGAAGGCTATGGAGCTGGGCAATGTCCGCTTAGTGGTCAGCTGCGACCACCCGGTACACTCGAGTGACTTTCTGCGCCGCTTGAGGCACGCTGCTCTGCCCGACGGAATGGACAGGATGCACACGTTCCTAGCATCTGAAAAACAAGTGCGTAACAGGGAGCTGATGCGGTTGCCCCGGGAAAACAAGCAGCCACTTCCGCCAGGACTACGTAAGGTCGCGAATAAGACGGCATGAAAATAGGCTGCATGTATAACACTACATTCGACTTGGCCACGTAGCGAAGAGCGCTTGAAAATGTGCCTTTGGCATAGTCGCAGCTAAATAACCACTCGCCATTGACAGTACGAAGCCAGCGCCAGAATAAGATTGATTCAATGCTTGGAATTTTCGGAGCTTTTTAGCTGTACCGCTGTTGCTGCTGCCAGGCCCATAATATCCAGGAGCTAATAAAACAATTCAACAACAACAACAACAACAAAAAAAAACCGACGGAAAGACGCCGCGTCATTGACTTGCTCGCTTAACGGTAATAGATGAACAACTTTTACAATGCGACGTATCCTTAGCTAGAGCCATAGTGTAGGCGAAATACCTACTTGAGTCGACTCAGTCGAAACTCGCTCAGACTTTGATAGAATCTTGAGTCCACGTGAGTCCGGTTGAAGAAAACTTTCGTCAGTGTGAGGTCGAGTGAGTCCGGCTCAGGAAAATCTTAATAAGTCGTAGTCCAAATTACAAGATATATTTCTTGAGGGAGTATGAGTTATTTCCATAAATTGTTGCCGTCCCATGGCTATACAGCTGTGCTTCTGAAGCCATCTGCTCTTTTCACGTGTTTACTTCAAAGCCAACATTTAGAATGTTCAATAGCAACACCTTCTAAAAAACCACCATCACAGTCACGGCGAAAGCTGGAAAAACAGCCGTTCAGAGCTTTTTTTTAAAACACTTTGGGTAACTGCTACAGAGTCGTTTGCAGGGTGCCCACTACGCCATAAATCGTAATTTTTGTGTAGTAGGGAGGCATTCAATATGCCATGCACCCTTCATCATCAGGTCACGTCAAATATCAATAACACAATAAAAGTTAACGTACTCTAAATGCCTCCGAATGGTTCTGTCACGTAAACGTACACAGGAGTGCTTAACTGTTCTAAATACGGCCAAATTCGTCATTTCTTCAACTCTCCGACTGGCTCAGATAGCTCTGCTTCTACCTTTTCGATTGTATCGGACACGCTAACTTGGCAAAACTGACACCTCTGGTCTTGCGTCTTAACGTTGATCACGTGTCACGTCATAACAGTGATATGCGTGCAAGGGAAGTATCGATTAATAATACCACTCACCGGTACAAAATTATCCCACGTGGATTCCGATAGAACGGCGAGCTTTCGCAGCAGCATCTTGCAACTGTATCATGGGCCTCCGGAGCGGATATATTTTCCTGGCTTACTCTTCGCGAGGGCTTCATTCAGCTTTCCGCTACGCAGTCCGTGCGCTTATCTGCGATATGCGCCGGCCAACCATGGCCAACTCCGCAAAGATGTTCCGCCAGAGCCGAAGCGATAATGCTCGTACCGGGGCGCCATCGCAGCCTTTGAGCACTGATCGCTGTTTGATTCCTTTGCGTTTAGGGCCCTTAAACCACGCCGAGTGCAAAGACGAGACAATGCTTTCTCCCTCGCCTTCGCTACCCTTCCTACAAGCGATATGTCCTCCTCGCCCCTTTTGTCTCTAGAAAGCACGTGGAATGTCTGACCTATAGGCTCTGGGCCTGTTTGGATTTCGCGCTCTTTCCAAAACGCTGCTCCCAAATCATACGAGACGCGGCAGAACGGAAATGCATATGTACCCGGACTGAGCATATGAGCCACGCGCCGACGCGCTGCAACGCGTACGTGTGGTCAGTCCTTAACGCGCTCGTTCTCGGTATTTTCGGGTGTGGTTTAGGGACCCTTTAATTAGTTCGGGCTCTCGTCAACGTCTCGTATCGCTTGGCGTAGCCCAGGCAAAACAACGTAAGCTGAAGAGGAGCGATGTGAGGAGAAGAGAAATAAGGAATGAAGGGATAGGTGAAAGGTAGGTCATCTTATGTCGCTGCGGCACACAGGCTACAGGAATATCAGCGAAGCCATGCGTTATTGTAAAGTGGAGGCAAAGAGAAGTGAAGAGAATGGAAAGGGAGGGGGTAGATCACAGCATAGCCATGTATAGTATGGAAGGGAAAGGAAATGGAGAGTGAGGATCGAACGCAGCGCAGCCATACACGTGCCACTAACAAGCAATACAACTCAGTCATATATAAAAACTGACTGTGAGTCAAATTGACCCACAACCAGTTTTTGTTATTGAGTCTGTCTCTAACCCTCCATATTCGATGGAGGCGAAAATGCTGTAGACCCGTGTGCTCAGATTTGGGTGTGCGTTAAAGAACTCCAGGTGGACAAAATTTTCGGAGCCCTCCACTACGGCGTCTCTTATAATCATATGGTGGTTTTGGGACGTTAAACCCCACATATCAAACTGTCTCTAACCCTCTTCCAGTAACCTTCGCGATGTTCCCCAAGGTTCGGTTTTAGGCCCTCTATTGTTCATAATATACATTAATGACTTACCTTTACATGTTTCATGTCACATTTGCATGTTCACTGATGACTGCGTCATTTATCGTACTATTACCGATTCATCTGAACAGCAAGCACTTCAACATAATCTCAACTCTATTCAAGCATGATGTGAGCAGTGGCTCATGACACTGCAATGTTTCACGTCGTCAAAACCCTTTAACTTTTCCTTACAGAGTCGGTAACGTAGACTTAGACCAAGTCGAATCCTATAAGTACCTGGGTGTAACATCGTCTAATGATCTAACGTCGAATCCTATAAGTACCTGGGTGTAACATTGTCTAATGATCTAACATGGGGTATGCATGTCATTAACATAAGAGTGGGAGCTAGCTAATCACTCGGATGTCAAAAACGTCATTTGCGTCATGCTCCCAAACATCTGAAGCTTCTAGCCTACAAATCCATAATCAGACCAAAGCTTGAGTATGCCGCTTCCATTTGGAGCCCGTCTCGGGGTTATCTAACAAATTCACTTGAGGCACTGCAGAACCGTGCCGTACGATTTAATAATTCATCCTACTCGCATCATATCAGTGTCATCGTTGAGGGAAGAATAATCTTTATCAACTCTTGCACTTCGTCGTCGCACTGCTGCTCTTTAGGTGCATTCTGTGGAGGTGCTGACACCCCTTGTAAAGTTGTTTGCGCCTCGTGACGCATGTCTCTCGCGCAGAAGCCGCATTCAGGGGTCGCAACTATCACGCTGTAGGTGGCGTTGTGTTCGAGAGAGTTGACCACCACTATAATCATCATCATTGACGCTCTCACGTGACCACCCAGACTTTATCACCCCACCAGCCCGCACATCTCATCGTACCGGCCATGCCTTGCAAGTCACCCGACCGCGCAGCCAAACCAAGACATTTTCTGCCTTTTTTTTTTCACGGTCATTATCTGAATGGAACGACCTTTCCCACCACATTGCCGCCATTACCTGCCCGACCTTTTTCTTGCAAAGTGTAACACATTACCTTTCTCACAAATAACATATATGTGCTTACCATTTTTATACTTTCTCTATATCCACCTTTGTGTAACACCTCCATAGAGGGGTCTTTAAGGTAATGAAATGAAATGAAATATATAACCATCGGGACAGTTTGGCGATTCTCCTCGCCGCTAACTGCACCCCGCGCCAGTGTCGCCCATTTTTTGTGACGTATACAACCATTTTTTCTGCCTACCGCAGTAGAGCCACGCGGAGTGACGGAGGCCAGCCACGATCACCTGCAGTGCTTTTCTTCACCTGCGATAGAACGTACTAGAAGTGTTCTAGTAGACTGTATCCACAAGCAGCGCATGCGCATGTGCACACACGGGCGCGCCCGCCTGCACACTTGTAGCCACAAAGTGTTGTACCCGATTATCAAAGCTCTCCTGCATTTTATAAAAGCTCACACGACTTTTTTGGAGCCTATTCTATCAGGGGCGCAGTCACAATTTTTTTCCCAGTGGGAGAAGGGGAATGCACCCCCCTGAAGCAGTCATTTTTCGCTCTTTGTGCCAGGGCCAAAAAGTTTAGGGGAGGGGGAGCGGCACACACCCAGTGAGCCACGCCCCTGGATTATATAGCAATACTATTCAGTCATATATGGCTTTCGGTAGAGTTTGGCGATTCTTTCATCTTGCCGCTCTCTGCACCCAGCCTCAGCACTGCCCACTTTTCGTGGAGTACAACCGTTCTCCATGCCGGGGAGAATAGTTTATGCCAGGGCGATAAAGCTTTTTTTTTTTTTAGGGGGGGGGGGGGGGCGGGGAGCACGGGTTTGGTAGGCCACCCCCTTGGCCGAGCCCCCGGGTTCTATACATTGTGGCGGTGCTGACACTCTCTGTAAAGTTGTGTGCGCCGCGTGGCGCACGTGTCTCGCACAGAAGCCGAATTTTGGGTTACAACTACCGGGCGGTAGGTGGCGTTGTGTTCGCGAGCGTTGATCACCACTATTATCATCATCATGGTATAGGCTTATAGCGCCGGCGTGCGAGAAACAAGCTGGTCTCTTTTGACGTGGGGCGGTAGCGCGGACGGTTGCCTCCACCGGTGGGTCTGCGTGGACGGAACCGCGGGCCGCCTGTGGTGGGCCCACGTGGCGAGTGAGGCGTTAGCAACACCGCCTTGGTTGTCATGTCGTTGAGTGTTGTTTATTATTGTGTAAGGATGTCTTAACGTCTTAATTACAATTGATGTATAACTATTTGGTTGACGATATTGGCATTTTTAAAATAGTTAAATAAACATTTGTTTGGTTTGTTCTGACCGCGTCTGCTGTGTCCATTCACTCCCAAGGGCGTGGAGCTCGCTCGCCATTCGAGACCACACAACATGAAAGCACAATTCCTGCTTTTGACAAATTTCGAATAAGCTGACTGAAAAGATAGGAGCTCCTTTTTTTTTGCGCAGAGACAGTATGCCCAACCTACTTGACGATCACAGACTTCTAGCCTAAGATCCAGGGCTTATAAAACCTTATTTTGGAACAGCTCATGGGTGGGAACAAGCCTATAAATATACATTAGATGCGAATATAAATCCACAAAGCAAGAAAATAATTACAAAATGTCATTCGTGGACTTCAAATAATTTATTTCCCCGACATACGGCAGTTCAAGATGCATCGGAAAGCGTTTGATGCGCTGTATTTCTTTGTGCGATCTCGCCGCTGCAAGTTGGGCAGTGCATGCGGGAAGAGGCTGGCATCCTGTCAAACTCACATGTCACCATAAGATTTGTCGGGTGCCAGTCTCAGATATTTACAGCGACAGACTACCGGTGCGCAACAACATGCAATGCCGCACCACTCAGCAAGCACAGAAGAGGGTACGGCCGCTACGACGAAAACCAGCATCCATGTAACAGGTTTGGCTTTTACGTTATCACAATAGGTTTCGCAGTCTAGAGGGCTGCTTAAAAAAAAAGTGCAGAACTGAGCCGAGGACGCATGAGCAACGTTCGACCTCCTCGTGCTTAACGTCACCACAAACTGCACAGTAAGGAAGAATACTCTTGGTCTAGTTACGTCATCAGATAGAGATTGCAGCAGTGTTTATTTACATTAATAATGAAACTTGGTACGTTTTAATCATCTGTACAATTATGAAAAGAAGTGGAGTTCCAATCTCGCCTCTCAAATAATGCTTCTTCAGTAACATACACGGTATTGTGTTGCACAAAGAAAGTATAATTTTCACCAGGAAGAAAAGCAACTCAAGGCCAAGATCTCAAGAAGTGCGTCCATATGTAAATAGATAAGTAATGTACACACAGCACATGCTCAGAACTTCTGCGAGTTTCAAAAGTTCCCTAAAGAAAAAAAAAAGGGGGCAGAACTAAACCATCAGCAAGCCCGGCAAACAGCCGTGTAAAACAAAGCATACAAACCAAAACACACCAGACAACACCAAAACAAGAGCAGAATAAGGAAAAAACATTATACAGGTACCAATATCAGTACCATCTTGGCTTTGTAAGACAACATATATTAGACATTCATGTAAAAAAAAAAATGCACAATCAGGAACACTTTCAACAAGCAGCTGCCAACAGGACAAGCTATTTAGGCACAATAAAAACTAGAGGCGTGAATTGTACGCCGCTAAGTAAGCACAAAAAGATGGAATAACCGGTTTAGCAAGGTTAAAAATAAATGCAAGCAAACTCTGTTTTGCGGCAAGCCTACCGACCTGTATGCATCACAGTCATGGAGTGTCACTTCAGACACTGTAAAATACTGCTACATTGTTGAATTTCCCCGTTGCCCATCTTGGATGACCCAGAGAGTTCCTGAGGTGTGCCCCGATTCGCTCTAAATGCTGCTACTGCTAAATGGTAAGCAACATTTCACATTTGGCCCTAAAACTCTTACGTAGCCAATATTCTCCAGTTGACATACAGTAACGACCACCACCATAGCACAATTTGTAGTACACAACATCGAATAATTTTTCAACCATTTTTGTTGCCCCTTATCCCACAATTTCTATGCTTCAATAAATATCCTCAAAAAATGCCACATTTTCTTTATGTGGCTTGATATAGCGGACCCCTTGGTCCATTCTCCTTGATAAAAAGTAAAATGGTGGAAGTCACTAAGAAGATGCGATTTTACCGTCAGCCAGTGTCACATCAACATTCTTATATGGCTCATTGCGTTTGGAGGTAAATCATAACTTTAAATTCTATCTCTAAGCATTTCTTACAAAAGCTTTCTGTACAATAAAAATTGAGACATGAAAAGTACAGCCCTACTTTTGATGGCACTCGTTATGATACAAAACGAAAGAAGCTTGTCCTACATGCAATTTAACATAACATCAAGTCCAATCATTTTCCACAGATAAAGCGTAGAAAAGAAAACGAGCGACATTTAGCAAACGCCTTGACAGGCAACTGATGTGGCTGTCACACCGTCACATTACGGTGAATAGGCACAATAAGCCTCCGCCCAAACAAATAAAATGACTGTTAATACATGGTCAAGGCAAACATAATGGCAACTCACATGCTATTAATAAATAAATAATAAGAAAGGCACAAAATATTGCATTCCATACATACAAGCAGCAGAAGTCAAATGCATGTACAGCCGAACCCCGTTATAAGAGACACTGATGTAAGAGACAAATAGGTATAAAAGACACACCCCTGTGCCAACAGTAAAATACGGGTTGATAAGAAAATGCATACAATGTACCCTGCTTATAAGAGACATCTCATATAAAATACAATTGCAGCCTGGAGCATGCCTCTTATAAAGGGGTTCAACTGTACAGCACAAAAAGTCTACAAATATGCAGTAAAAAATTAAAAAAATTTTCAAAAATCACTATTACTACACTTTTTGTAGTACATCATTACTTTTAAAAGAGTGTCAAAGCAGCTAGGTAACCAATACATAGTGTTCATGTGATGTCACTTCCACCGTTGTCGCCTTCTCCCGTCATGCCCGGGTACCTCCCTGGGTACCTACGGCAGTTCGCGTGCTGCAGCGTGGTTTGTTGGAGGCTCGTTATCTGTTGTTGTGTATGATGTTGAAAGGGAAGCATTGTGGTTTCTCATTGTCATATTTTAACGAGCTCATCGGATTAGGAAGGCCTCGTTTGTTCACTCGATACAAGACTAGAAAATCAAGATGTGCGACACGTATACCAGCCACAGCGTACACCAGCTGCCCGCCACGACCTACGAGGGCCCGTTATCTCACTTTCACTACACAAACACTACAAATTGCGTGGCCCAAGAACAAGAGAAAGCCCAAAGTCTCTCAATCCGCAATTTTTTGAGTGGGTGAGCAAAGCGCAGCAGCTCCCACTATCGAAAACGAGTCGTGCAGAGCTAGGCAAGTTTACAAGAGATGTAATAGTAAACCCAGGCCACCAAAGTAGCCCCCCCCCCCCCCCCCTCCAGGTGTTTTAAACAGTGCTGATGTTGAGCCTCTTTGATTGAAATTTGTGGAAACAGCCGAGAAAAATATTATGCGGGGCAGATAGAGACTTCGCGTGGTGCGTGCCGCGGTAATGCCGGTCATCACTTTTTTTCGCGTATGTTTTGACACCTTTTTTACCTTGTATTTTACTTTTTTTTGTACGCTAATGTACAGCGGAGTCCCTGAAAATGATAAAGACTGTGTTCAAAACGCAGCTTGAAAAATTGACCAATTTTTAAAAATTCTGACCCCCAACTTGAACCAATTGGCTATACTTCAAAGTGAACTAATATTGTTTCGCATCCATTTTCACAGTTTGTTTCAATGCAATACCCGAATTTCCGTGATAGCCATCACGATTTTAACCGCCTCCCTGGCATGCTGATTGTGCACGCAGTGGTCGCAAACAACTTGTATGTGCAGTATTTCGGTAAGCTATCTCTGTTTGCAGGTAAGTGCTTGGCTATGGCACTTACTACCCAGAATGAAGTTAGACCTGAAGACGCAAATATCGCTGAGTTTCTTCAAGTATTTTTTTTTTATTAATTCACGCCAGCCAAACAACCCGGTGCTTTTCGGAAAATCACAATGTGCGTTCTTAATTTTAGGTATGAACGTTTGGCAAAGAAACACCCTGAAGCTCTGCTCCCTCTTTGGGGACTACTAAATCAACTTGCCTCACTACCAGCCCTCAAACTTGCATCGTGAGGCAAAACTTAACGGGTGCAAGCACGAGGAGACAACACGGCAGTGGTAGGCGACGGAGTCGGAAGGTACCCAGGCATGTCGGTGGCGCATTTCGGAAGTGACGAAAGGGCGCTGCGTGATGCACGTGCACACTATGTATATATGTGTTCTAGTGGATACCTAGCGATATATTGGCTGTTTGGCAATATTTGCCAAATTATAGCTGGCATGATTTATCAAACAGAATAAAAAGTGCCTAACATTAGAAGCTTAGCAGATTTGGCTCAATGGTCCCCCACTAGCTCTTTCAATGTGATCTTCTATCACGTTCAAAGTACAATGCAGCAGCGTTCATTTAAGGAAGGTCCTAAAGTTTCATGATGTGATAACCGTGCTATGCTGCATTCGACACACTCAGTACCTTAAAGAATTATTGTACAAAAGTTTGATTACCATATAACGAGAAAATTTCAGTTTTAAAGTTGTGCCATACTTTCGAATGATCAGTTTCGAAAGTACTGTAGCAAGATTTTGCGTGACTGGTGCTTCAATACGTCTGTGCTTAAAAGGAATGAAGTTTTTGCAATGCCGCTGGCACACTTTGCCCCCATACTATGAACTTAAATCATCTTGCTCGATTGTATGTTCATTTAAACAATTTTAAATGTCTCTGCTGACTACTGGTAAATGAGAAGAAATTCCTGGACACATTAAAAAAAAATTATTGTTGCTCCTAACCTTAATACAATTCCAATATGTTGCCATTAGTAGATAATTCCTACAAAGTCATGAACGTGAAGCTGTCTGTAAACGTATTTTGATAATGCCATCTCGGCATATTTCAGGTCTTCGGCCAAACATCAAGGTTCAAGCATTGTTGCGTTCTGCAAGAATTATTAGTTTTCTGAAAGCTGAAGCTGACATTTCATACAACGGAATGTGAAAATTTTCCAGTGGTTGCTTTACCAAGCACCTTGCCAAAAGTTGAAAAAAATTTGTTGACAGCAATACTGCTGCTAAAGCTTGTACAAGAGCAAAAGCATATTTAGGCATTGTTGCTTGGAGACCGTCGTTGACAGAAGTAGCGCAGAATAATCGAAGGCTATTTTGTAGAAATGTAGACATAGTTTGGAGTACTAAAACGTTGTGAGCCTTCGTTGCGGTGTAGGGAGAAAAGTTCTGATGTACTTCGAGAATGCGGTAAAAAGCGTATGTACAACATATAAATGCTAGTTTTGCTATGCTATCAAGATTAGTTCAAGCAGCCTAGTACTAAAATAAAAGCAAGCATCGATGAAAGGGTGCAGTCTTTTTCATATTCATGAATAAATAACAGCCAGTAAAAATTTGTAAATGGTTAATTGAAACAGTTATAAACGGCGCAAAAAAAAAACCACACATGAAACACAGATAAAGAAAACCACACAGACACGGGGGGTCAATTGACAGCCTAATAGTTGCTACTTAACTTAATGCCATTCGCATCTAAATGCCTAAACAGTATCAGTACACGTAACTGCACCTTTTATGAAGTGATACTAATGCTATTTTCGGGAGTATAATGTCTCTGCCTGTATGTACACATACAACGACATATGTATGTAAGCCTACAAGAAAATAAACAAATGTTGTTATTATTTGGTGTTCTTGTGAAGAATTCTCTCGAATAACTCGACAACGTTAAAGTTTTTGCAGGAAAGAACTTTGGACAACCGCCAGCACAAAATCGAAACAGTAGAAACGCTGCCTTCATAGGAGAACAAGCTGTCGGATCACTTTTTGGTACACGACCAAGAAGAGGAACGCGAAACAGCTTGAGACAGGATGAAGAAGGCCCACAGGACAAATGCGACTTCCTTCCCAGCTGCCACCCGAGTGCTTCACTGCGCTACAAACATTCACAGTGATTTTAATTTTTGTTTTGTTTTACACAGGCCATTCAGAAGCAGTATTAAGATGCTTCAGTGTAAATAGTAAAAGCGAAAATTGGCATGCTCTGCAGTTAACATTAGAGCTACATTAAAATATTTTGCTGCTGGCTGCACGTGCAAAAAGCAGTCAGCTGAATACAACACACAACACACGAAGAGTCAGGTTGCAGGGCGTGGAAGAGTGAGAACAGAGATGAAAGTAATATGCGCGTGACTCTTCTTCTAACCCGTCCAACACTCTTCACCAAGTGGTGCAATTTTCTGGCGTTCATCAAGCCAGTGCTCCGTTCAAAACGCAGCTTTGGCATCCAGCGCAATACCACACTTAAAAACGTGTTTATATTTCATCTCATACAGCAGGTGTAACATCGTGGAAGCTACACATGAAGCCAGCAAAATACATAATTTTGTATGTCTTTTGTTTGGATTTCATTGTGACAAATGAGGCTGCAGTCATTGACTCCAAATGTGCCCCGCTAAAACTAACCGTGGAAAGGGGGGGGCGGGGTGGAGATATGTGATCCAGAACAATCTATTGGCAGCCTCGCTAGCTTCCATAGTGCTTCATCTCACTTACGAAACCAAGTACAGTAAACAGCACTCCAGTACGTTATGTTACCGTGACAGCCAGGGCTAGGTTGGCAAAAGAGCATGCACTAAAGGCATATGCGAAAGCCACGTCCGGAAAGCACGTGCCTTCTTCCACCGGAACTCCTGCCGGTACCAACAACTGTCTCAGCAACCGTCCTAAGATGCGATGTACAAGAGCGGAATCCCCGCTGCGGACTTTGCAGCACCCCTCCGCAACAACACCCAAGCCAGGTGAAATGCTCTTGTGTTCTCTTCACACAAGAACATGCTTAGGGAATTCTCTGTAACTTTTTCCGCTCTACTCTGAATCAAGCCCGCAACATGACAAATATATCTGCCTCAATGCGGGAAACAGGGACACACGGAACTGGTCATTTAGTACACGGAGCCTCAACACGCGAACATTAGCACACAGAACTGTTCCTTTGGTAAACAGCAACAGGAACTTCATGTACGATTATACCTACGGAAGCATGAACAAGATCACCAGTGAACAGTTGATTAACAACACTGGTTCACAACACACACTACCATATACCATGGGCCACGAGCGCAATCAGTGAGGCTTATCTTTTAAAAAATAATCAAGCAAAAGCCTCAAATAAAGCTTATAATGAATACATACAATAAAAAAATTTCACTGAGGATGCATTGGAGGTATGCGAGTACTGGCATTCAACCATGACGATGGTCTCATCATGACCAAGAAGTCCAGCTTCATGAAAAGTGTTTTCAACAGGGTATATTTAGTTGTATACACAATCAATAAATCAGTTACAACACAATAATGAACATTAATGGTATAAGAGAAGCCGCAACTACAATCTAGGTTGCTTTTAGGGGAGATGCTAATTTGAAAAATGAATTGTTTTTCCAAATTTACATATGTATTTCTTTTGTTTTTTACTCGTAGCAAGCTTAGTTTCTCTACTTTAATTAAATAAAAACAATGAAATAAAAAAACAAAGAAAAATTGATGTATTTAACTCTTTACTTTTCACAGCCGGCAATCCGTCGGCTGTGATGGCAAACAAAAAACTTTGACCAGCGAACCGGTGGCCGCTGAGAAAAAAGTTTTTGACAATGTCTCATAAGTGGCAGCAAAGAATTTGATGTTTGCCGTTTCCTTAATACGTTCTCTGCTAAATAGAAATAAATGCCCTCTATTAAAGCTGTTTGTAAGTGCATGTTTTCTAGCAGCGACAGATGCATGTTCCTGGCTTTTTTTTTTTTTCTTTTGACATAGCGTCGAGCAACAAACCTGCCTGTCCAGGACTCGCCGATACAACTACAAGTACAGAGTAAACCCACGTTCCTCGTCAGACCCTGCCAAACAAAATAAAAAAGAATCCCTCAAGTTTGCAAGGCACACGGCGAAAAGCCCGAGAGTCAATGGGACTGCAAAAAAATGCGAAGTTGCTCTTTCCATGCTGGTGTGCTTAAATGTTTTTTTTTTTACACATGAAAATCGTACTGGAACAGTTGATACAGCAAAACATTGCTAACAGAATACAACAAAAATGATCTTTCGATCTTGATTTTTGTGTATTTTTTTCTCAATTTATATCCACAAATTCTTGCTACTCGGAGGCCTGAAAAATTTACCCCGGAATGAATATCAGGCAAGAGCAGCTGCAGAGTGTGCAGAAGCGAAGGGGTTCAAACCAAAGTTGGATCAAACGACTTTCAAAAGACACAATGTGGCTATCAAAAACTAAAAATAGCTCGTTCTCTGGATGTCCCCCAGAAATGTCACTTGGCTGCTTGCCATTTCATTTCACATGAGGAGGTCACTAAGGCCATATGCTCAAAATAACCGTGATTATCGAGCTCTCATGATGGAAGAAATAACTTCAAAAAGCATGCCTTTGCCACATAGATGAGCTCTCATTTGTACCTCTAAGATACTTTTTCTTTTTTACCCTTAAAATTCACTGGGCAAGGTGCAGAGTTTGGACATCATGTTTTAGGTATTTCTGATGGCCAGGTCACAACAAAACTTTTTCGACACATTACTTAGCATCTGAACAGTGCATATATCTTTGAAAACCTGATATCACTTATGTAAGTATTAGCAACTTAAAGTAAGCAATTAGTATTGGCGGAGCATTTTAAGACTTCTGATATTATAATTTTTCTTGTTCATTAAAATGTCTTATACACACATTCCAGTAAGTTATTTGCATTCTATAGTTAATGTGGAGCAACATAGGCCACTAACGGCTCATAACCATAAGTTTAATAAAAAAAAAATGTGTTTAAAGAGAGCTAAATTTTATACATTGTCATGGTACGAGAGAAGAACTGCAACTGATTACATACCATCAGCATAAAAAGTTACGTAAATAGATAAAACTTAATTGCCCTAAGCTACAGATTAAAAACTTTTTTTTCCAAGTAGCATCTCTCCTTAAGTACCCAAACATAAAAACATCGACCAATTCGCCGTAGTCTGAAGTGCAACCTACAATGCAATGTTAGTTATTTAAGGAACCAGTCACTAAATTTGGCGATGCTTTAGTCACCATAAAAACAGAACTGCCCTTTTCGACTTAGTGCCCCTCCTCGTCACGCGAATCCGCTAAACACTGTATGAGAGCTTAACCAAGCACCAAAAAGCAACACTACAACAGTCGTACACGAATTAGCTAACAGCATACGCAAGAAGCATCTCTGGCGATAGAAGACCTGCATTGTCTTTCCATCTTCATCTCGATGCAGCGTTAGTTACCCTCTTCTGCCGATATTGCATCCATTTAAACTTGCAGAGTTTTCAGTTCTCGTAAGCCGCACGGTTTTCGTCAGTGTTGGCAACATGGTGATCAGCAGATTTCAATAGAAATCTTCGCACACTGCACCGATGATTCCCAACGCGCTGCAGGAACTGCCCAGTGCAACCACTTCTGGCAGTGTTAGGGGTATTTTATACGAACACATTTCAGTTCACACACCAAAATTTTAGCCGAAAAGTCTACCTTAAAACAAATCACAGCAATAAAAGGCTAGTATCATCTGACCCCCTCGCCCATTATTTCACAATCACCATAGCCAAGAATTTCTAACTTGTGTGCCCTGTTATAATGAACAAACTTTTTGCTAAGACGATTGCATATTATGTTCACAACCGACTGTAGCAAGAAAAGAAAAAAATATTCCTTTGAGCAACCAAAGAAAAATGTGACAATACACGGAAATGCAGCACATCGAAACTCTTGAAGTGAGGTACAACAAAGTAATAAATACGTCAATAAAATAAAATACTTCTCTGAAAAAAAAAAAAGCTTGTGAGCTCATCGAGGGATGCGGTCTCTCAGGAATTCCAGCAGAGCTGGGGTGCCCTTGGAAAGTATGGCTGGCCGTGGATTACGGAATGGATTCCCTTCCAACTGCAGAGATCTGCAGAAAAGAGAAAAAATCAGACATGAAGGCGACTCAGGATGAATTTTCAAGTGGCTTCTAGTGCGGATGCAGCAGAAGGTTCTAATCTGAACCTTTCTTCTTTTGGCCATAATGAGGTCAGAAGTTCAAGCAACTATACGCTCAGGTCCTTCAAGGGGTGCAACGGCGAAAATATTATTTGAAACAATTTTCGAATCAGCAAAACGTTACTTTTGGAACACAAAAATCCAAATTTGGAGCACGTTACGAAAAACAAAATATTAATTTTTTATCACCAAACTTAAAGACCAAATTTGAAGCAGTATAAAAAATGAGTCTTACATTTTGAAAAAAAATATGTACGAATCATTTAACATGCCCTAAATCGTGCAGTGCGAGTAAGAGCACTGTTATTTCAATAAAATTAGTATTATGAACCACCTCACTAAGCAAATAATTATATGGTTCACAGTAGCATTTGCCGCACTTGACTGCAAGTTTAAATGTAGATCTGCCAAGCGCGACCTCTGAATACAGGGGTTCGTAGGGGTATCGAAAAAATAAAAACTGGCATACAGTATTTTTTAGGGCACCAGAAATGTCATACACTGCTTCAAATAATTGCCAGTAACTTTTTCAGACGTCATCGATCCTACTAGTACTCACAATTATGCGCCATATACACGCATTAGTAGTTGGACAAAATGTGCTATGTCCCATGATTAATAATAACAGCCCCTTCAAAATCAAAACGCGCTTTTCCACAGAGCGTCAGTGTACTGCGGCAAAGGTGGATTAAGCAGCGTTCTGCACGAGTTGGAACAAGTCATGAAACACCGCTATGTACTCCCCCCCTCTTTTTTTTTCTTTTTGCAATGGGATCAGGTTAAGGACACAACTTCTTGTCTCGCTTGCAATGCCGATTCTACGAGACAAAGTAACAACGGTGCGAACTTGTTGGCCCGGTGATGGCACCGGATATCTATCGCCGAGACGACGCAACTTCAAGACAGAAAAATGTTTTATGTGCCGTTGCTAAGGCAACCAACGTGGTCGCCAGCAATGCCGATTTTCGCAGCACATAGAGTCTGTTCGCGTGCTAGAAACGCAGCATACGCTTTAGTTGCTAACATACCATAGCCATGTTTGCTGACAAGGAAGTTCATCTTTCCCGCAAAACGTTGGTGGCTACAGCAATGCTTTTTGTTTTCAAGTTGTGTCGTCCTGTCGATAAGTATTCGCAGTGGTGAGCGTATCGATGGCGTGGGGCTTTGTTACTTTATCTGGTCTATCGCGTGTCCCGAGTGCCCTGACCTAATGGGGATATATATATACCGTAGCTTAGGGCTAGGATCTGCGTGCTTGGATTGATTGATGACACAAACTACTAGCAGATAGTCAAGGTGGCCGTTGTTTCTTGCCGAAATTAGCGCAGCTGAGAAAACTTCGAAACTGGCTGGGCATTTTGGCGCAATTTCAGCAGATTTCATAGTTTCGGCAACGCTCGGCACAAGAGTGTCGAATGGTATCAAATTGGCGCAATTGGTGTTGCTGTTGCACCCCTGACCTCTGATGTACAGTACAACCTCATTAATACTTTTCTAGGGAAAAAAAATCTTGAAAATTAATGGAAGATCCGGAAAAACATAGGATTTGAATCCAGTAAATATTGAGGCTGACAAGAGCATATTGGAGTGCAAGGAGTAAAAACATTTATTTCTAAAGAAACAGAAGGACTCGTCATTTTTTGTACTCCTAGCATCTCGCTAGCAGCTAGGTGTCAGCCAGCTAGATCCGGTCTTGACAGGAAACGATGTCGTGCTCTCGTGCCTTGAAGTCCCGAGAAAGACTGAATATTGCAAAACTGAAAGCTGGGACAATCAGCGTAAACATTAAGAACCACTACTGCTGTGGCAGCAAACTCATGCCAGCGGCACGAGTCAATTTAGTGTATTGACTCGGCGAGCCGGCAAAATGTTTCGGCAGAATACCAGGTGGAAACAGCCCGCAGAAAGCGCGGAAGCCAATGGGTTAAAGATGCACATAGCAAGACACCTTTATCATCGATGAAATGCCAACGGCAGTTTCATCTAAACACACTGAGTGGAGCAGCTGCCTGACTTAAAGTAGACAAGGGTATAAAGCCAAAGACTCACCGGAGCTGCCGCATGTTGCCCAGTTCAGGTGGCACCTGCCGGATATTGTTGTTTCTGAGATCGAGCACGGCAAGCTGCTTCAGCTTCTGCAGCTGCGTCATGTCCAGCTCCTCAATCTTGTTGTCAGCCGCAAACAGTATCTCCAACGACTCCCAGCTCATCACAACTTCGGGAATGCGCGAGAACCTGCATATTGATTCGCCACGGCAACGCCCGTTCGTAACAAATCTGAATGCCCCGCGGAGCTGATTCGTTTTGTGCAGGAAATTCAAGCAGGAAGCCGAACTCTATAGCATAGTCAATCAACGCACAGTGGAATGCCAACACAACGCAGTCATCATGTTATGATTGATTGATTTGTGGGGCTTAATGTCCCAAAACCACAACATGATTATGAGAGACGCCGCACTGGAGGGCTGCGGAAATTTCGACCACCTGGTGTGTTCAGCATGCACCCAAATATGCATAATCACGTTATGATGCTATTGTGACATCACATTGAATTTGTGACTTCATAATAAAGTCACACAACGTGACATTTCGTGATCACGTAATCACATGGCACAGTCATTGACAAACACAAGCGGATTACAGATTCAATGGGAAACCAGGCGAGCCTGCAGAAAGCTCGCAAATGCCTTTGATCTTGAAGACATTGCAAAACCAATGGAGAAAGCTTTCACAGGAGGGTGGGCACAGATCAATACGTCGACAGGGGAGAAAAATGAGGGGGGGGGGGAAGAGGTGGCTTTCACATTTGAATCACCATGGGCAAATGCATGAAAGTCCTTGCTAGTGTTTTTCCCCATTTTTCTGAAGACTCAAAAAGAACCACCTGATGTTGTGATCGGCGCAACAACATAGCATAATTAAGCAGCCAAGCTAGTGGGCGAGTGAGCGCTGCTCTGAAGTACAGAAACGACAATCTCACAACAGGCTTGGCTTCGTATACTGATGCATGAGTGCAGTCACTTATCATATGCAATCAGAGCTCACCTGTTAAACGACAGGTTGACCTCCCGTACATGGGAGAGCATGGACATCTCACCAGGCAGGTCGTTTAACTGGTTGTTCCTGGAAGAAATTAAGAGGGTTGAGAACTCCGGCAGTGGCCAAGGTTTTTGATAATTAGCATCAAGAGTATGCAGCTTTCAAGACTGTGCATCTCCACGAGGATATAACTGTTCTTATCAGTGAAAGTAAGCACGTCTGCCATTATTATCTTCATGAATCTCAGCTCTGAGGCATTAGACCGAGACTTTACGTAAATCCTGCAACTGTTCCAACTCAATCATAGGTGACCTGCAGTCAGGCGCCAACGATTCTGCAAAAATCCGTCGATATTTTACTTACCTCAAATCCAGGAATGTGAGTCTTGTAGCAAGGCACAAGAAGCCCGGAAGTGCAGTCAACTTGTTAAAGCTGAGGTTCAGCTCTGTCATCACGGGACAGGCGGCTTCAAGTCTGGGAGTGAGTGAAAGAGAGAAAAATTCATTGGAAATATTTGGTAAATAAGAATAAACTGACAACAAAAATAGGTGCATATTTTCAATATAAAAACAGATAGGCAAAAAGAAATGTTTAGTTCTCAACCTATTTGTATGACCTGCATTGCAGTGCACATATAGACTAGCGGAATCAACGAAAGGAACTTCAGCTCCACACTACCGACTCTGTGTTTGAACAGAGCTATCCAAGGCTCCGTAGAGCAAAACAGTTTTTCTATACAAACAGAACTAACTTCCTCTTCTTTCTTCTTTCTTCCTCCCTCCCTAAACTAAATAGAAGTGCTTGGTGAAAACAGCAGATCAATTCAAAAATGAAAATTACCAGAGAGCGTCTTCAAAATGAAGGATTTGGTACCTCCAAAATCCTTAACTTCATTGAGGTCAAGCACCATACCGCTCAGATTAAAGAACACTAAACATGTTCACCAAAAAGAAGCTTACGTTAATGCGAATACAAGAGTGTGTTGCGAGAGAAGTCGTAAATTTTTATCAGCAGAACAAGGGTGATGGCATGTAGAGCTTCTGCTGACCTAGTGGCCTCAGTGTTTACAGGCACATCAGCATGTTCCCAGGAGTGAAGCTACCGTAAAAACCGGACTATAGGTCGGACCGCAATATAGGACGACCCCCCAAAACTTCGAATCGTAAAAAAAGAAATTTAAAAAAATCGCAAAGTATCGCGGCACACCCTTACCTTGATAAAAACGCAACGCAACTAGCTGCACTGTGGTAACATTCATTTTTATTTAGACACTGTTCAATGCTAGGAGGTCACGAAGTTACTCGGACTCATCCGAACTCGAGTCGGATGATGTTTGTTTTTCACTAGCGATGTCCCAGAGTGCATCGTCCTCTGTGCCGTCTAACGCGTTGCTGATGCAGCATTTGCGGAAGGATTTGCGAACCATCTCTTCCGGGAGGGATTTCCAGGCTGACGACACCCAGCCACAAACGGTTGCGAGCGGTGGACGCCGTAGGCGGCCAGCGGGGGTCTTGGGATTGTCTCCCAGCATCCACTCACTGTAGAGCTCGCGCACGCGACCTTTAAACGGCTTGTTCAGCACAACGTCCAGTGGCTGGAGTATAGATGTCAGTCCCCCGGGGATGACAACAAGATCCGTCTTGCCATCGGACAGCGATCGCTTCACATCGGCCGTGAGGTGACCGCGATAAGAGTCGAGCACCAGCATGCTCGGTCGTTGAAAAAGGGCACCGGGTCGCCGGTTCCACACGAGCCGGATCCATTCAAGCATGAGGGATTCGTTCATGAACCCCTTCTCGCTTGCCCTCACGATCACATCCCGAGGGAAGTCCTCCTTCGGTAGCGTTTTCCTTTTAAAAATAATATAAGGAGGCAGCTTCTTTCCGTCTGCTGTACACGCGAGCATCACGGTAAACCGCGAATGCTCGTTGCCCGTTGTCAATAGCTTCACTTGCTTCGCTGCTTTCTCGGTCACAGTCGTGTTCGATGGCATATCGAACCAGACCGGAGTTTCGTCAGCGTTGCCCATGTGGCCCATCATGTAGCAACGCTGTCGACGAAGCTCGATGACGAAGCGCTGATACTCCACAAGCTTGTGCTCGAACTCTGCGGGTAGTTTTTGGCACACTGAAGTACGCCGCCGCAGAACAAGGCCCTTCCGCTTCATGAATCGGCGCACCCACGATGGCGAGCCCTTGAATTGCGCCCTCGTGAGCCCCGAGTCGCGCGCAATCTCGAGCGCTTTCACGCGGATGCACTCCGTTGTCACGGGTAGCGACCTTGCGCGCAGCTCCCGTACGAACTCGACGAGTGCCGTTTCCAGTTCGGGGTGAACTGCAGTCCGTCCACGAAACGACGTTTTCTTCTGGTTGCTGCAACTTATGATGCGCTGTTTCTGGCTCCTCCAGTATCGGATGCTCTTCTCCGTCGGGCCGAATTCTCGTTGTGCCGCCAGGTTGCCGTGGGCTTCCGCATATTCGATGACTTTTTTCTTGAAGCACATCGTGAACTGACGTCGGCTGCCACTCATATTGAAGGAGATAGCCTCAGATGGGGATAATGAAACAGCGCAAAACCACCGCAGCCACCCTTGCTTCGCAATCGGGACAAACAAAACGCAAAATGGGCGTCGCGGCCGCCCAACGATGCTGTTGCTGATGCTCACGATGGCAATGGAGCCTACCGACTTTTGTCAACCCATTGTTGCAAGACTTCCATAAGTTTTCTGCCAATGACCGGTATATAAGACGGGGGTCGACTTTTCATCGCGTCTCTTTGAAAAAAAATTCGACCTATATTCCGGTTTTTACGGTACTTTTATCCAGTGAATTTACGAGTCTCACTTTTCCAGCTTTCCTTAAAAATGTTGCAAGCCACTCCAGCGCTAACAGAACAGCCGGCAGGAAAATGTTTGCACATGTACAATATACTACGGGAAAAAGCGGTGCAGGTTAGTGACCACTGAAGATAAGGCCATTTCACTAAGAGCACTGTTCATGCAACATTGCCAGCTTAGTGTTTTGAGATTAACTCAAGCTCCCTCAATGCACCCCAGTTGCACAGTGGCTACAAAGGAGAGCATCACTGACACATGCGTGACCGAGAAATCGGTGCTCAGAGGCGCAATCTTGCACACTCTAATAGAACAGAATGCAACATCATGAATGATCAGGAGGAAGCAAACAGCCAACAGGCAAAGAGGAAGCGTCCTAGAAATATGCAGCACATTTTTATTCTGCACTGGGAGACTGTCTAACACGTTCAGAAATATTTTCAACGTATGAAGAAATATAGAATTATTATTACTAAACATCAGGGGGCGTTGTTTTTCAAAATTTGAAACTGAAGAGCCGTATGACTAACAAGCTATTTGTGTTAATGTCTTCACTGGGTGCTAGGTAGTGTCGCAGTTCCACAAGGGACGTGTGCTTCTTTAGCCGGAACGCTTACGTTTTGATCTAGTCCGAATAATGTGGAGACCATTTTAACACGATAGCGTTAAAGAGCTCGTGTCGCCGAAAACCCGCCGCCAGCGCCGGCCCCGCTGGTAGTGAGCGAAAAAATCATCTGTGCGTCTGTGACTGAAAAACCAAGTTACCGAGATAGCCGCGGGAGGCCGTTACTTGTTCACGCGTGTGCGTGCGATCGCACTGAAAAAGTTAAGTATTCGAAAAAAAAGAAAGAAAAGGGTGCTTAAGGTCACAAGGTGCGTGTGACGTTTTTTGATTGCCCCTGCCATTCCTCGCTGCTTAGCTTTCAGCCCTTTCGTTGAGACGAGAGAAGAGATAATGCAATTGCTGCATGCGATAAACCTTTGTAACTCCACTCGCACTGGACGGATTCTTAAAATTTTTGCGGCGTTGAATTCATAAGGCAATAAGCTCTTCTAGTGAATTCATTCCATGGTTACTTGAAAAAGTGTTTCAGGGCCCCTTTAACGCATTTTGTTCGGCAGGTGTCACGACAAAAATGAGCTTATTCAGCGATAATAGCGTGCGCTGGTTCAATATGCTGTGTGCATATTTGTGTGCGTGCATGTAACAAAACATTTGAATAAGTATGCACTTAGCGGTTGAAGGGTGCACTAAGGGCCATATTTTGCTATAGTGTTCAACTTTCAAAGGCGAAGTTTAAGGGCCCCCAATTTTGTATTCGTTCAATCTGACGGAAACGCATCTTTGTCTGCTCTGTGCTCTTTGCCTAACAGACCATAAAATTATTGATAGCCTTGCACGTTCCAGTTGCTGTTCTGTGATCAGCAATGTAGATACGAAACAGTCTGTGATCTAGCAATTTAGATACGAAATCAAACAATGCCTTTTTCCATGCATTTAAATCATTTGTTCATTTACCTAACCAAACATGCAACCACCCTGCTGTTTTCATTCACCCAAGGACCACCGAGCTAAGTTGTACATGCAAGTTCATATCATTCATATCGGTCTTTGCTGCAAAGGCATTCCCATTACACACAAAAGAAGGAACTTAACCAGGCCGTAAGTAGTCCTTCTGCTTACACATCATTCAAGTGCAGCTATGTTCGTAATGGTGATGTGGGACAGTGCATGATGAGTTCAAACTCGTTACGGCTTTTTGTACTAGTTTATTAAAACTGAATGTTAATTGTTCAGCTAAATGCAATTTAGAGTACCTAAAGACTACTTCAACGCTGCGACCATCTTTTATATATTTGAAAGGAAGGAATACGAGCATACCCTTTTGGAACAGATTCAAGGGCGTTCTTGCTGAGGTCGATCGTGTTGGCCTCACACTCAGCCGCCATCTTGAAAATCTCCTCGGGGACATCATGCAGAGATCGCTTGCTGCAAGAAAAAGAAGAAAACAAAGGTCCACATCACTATATACTGCCCTGTACACTATGGGCTTTACACTAACAACACGTAAAATATAGTGCCTAGCCAGTAACTACCAATAAACACTAACAAAAAGTGAAATATAGTGCCTAGCTAGTAACTACCAATAAATTGTGCAGCCCAGTGCACCATGATACAGTATTATCTAACACATGAATTATCTCTTTACTGTCAAAGTCTTAAAAATAACAAAAAAAGAAAGCAGAAAAGCTCATGTCCAAACTATGCATTTTTCTTTTCAGAGCTCTCTGGAATCGGCACATGTAGTAAACTCAATAAATGCATTGAAGAGAACATTTTTCCTCAAGAACATAAAGAAATTGATAGGTAACTACTATGAAAAAAAGTTGGCTTCCCTTCAAGGCTTGCAGTCAATTTTCCTAGCAGTATTGTCTCGTGGCTACTATAACCACGAAGAAAACATAACTCAATCTGGTAAAGATGGGACTTTTTACTGGGCGACCTCGTGCCAAGATGAAACACTCAAATCACAGCGAGAGCAGACAAAGGTTGATGATAATGTTGGCGGAGCATGTCTTTTATAAAAAGGTGATCAAACATTCCAGTGTTAACGCTGGTGCTCGTGTTAGCTCCAGAATAAACTCGACTACTTGCATTGTGCACGCTATACTATAGGGATAAACATCACAATGTTTATCAAACAATGCGAGATGGCCTGTGCAGAGAGGTGCTAACAGTTCTGGTGGATGGAGCCTAATCAATGAAAAAGTAAGCGCACAGTTAAAAATATTACTGCGGTACTGTAGCACATTTTGTGTGGGAAAAAGAATAACTCGACGCACTGCCTAGTTTTTACCGTCTCGGTAAGATAAACTTGGACAGTTTGCCAAGGACCATCTCGGAAAATCTATGATAGTGGTCATGCGAACCATGCAGACATGCCATACTGGTCTACAGCCGGCAAAGTACCACAAAAGGACCTCGGTACACACCGACCTTAGTTCCAGTGCATGGGTTGTCTTGAGGGCAAACTTCTCGATGGACTCGATCAGGTCTGAGCCATCGTTGAGGCACGCCCCTCCGGACAGCCGCTTGCGGGCAGCACCTTCCGGCGACTCACCCAGCCGATCTTGCAGCCACTTCAATAGGTGCACTGTACCCCTCTGCAGTTGTTGAAGAGAATTGATTATTTTCTAGGGCATTATGCTCTAAACTGAACAATATGCAAAGGCAACACACCAAATATCAAAGCGATAGTAACATTGTTTGAAGGTCAGGGAATAAACAGTCTGTGATCGAGCATGGGAGATATGAAAATAAACAATGCCTTTTTCCATGCATTTATACGATTTGTTCATGTACATAACCAAATCTGAAACCACCCTGCTGTTTCTCTAAAGGGAGATGCAGGTAACTAATAAATAAAATAGATATGACTAAGACGCATGAAGTAGCGGGATGTCTCTAATTTTGACCACGTGGAATCCTACAGGGCGATGCAGGGAACTAAAAAAATAAAATAAATATGACAGACACATGTGGCAGTGGGATGGTTGGAATCAATTTTGACTACACGGAATAAATTTCAGCAAAACAGGCATTTTTGAAATTTGGATTATATTAAGCAGTTGTAAGTTTGCCCCGTGTAAGACCTACGGTATGCAAAAATTTCGGACATACACTTTGGGACCCATGCATGTAAATATGGACATTATGTTACGATTCCTGGCATTAAAGACTAACCCAGATAAAATGAACCTAAAGAACATCCCAAACAATTTTGACGTATTGATAATTTTACAATTTGTATTTAAAGCCCTCAGGCAGCTCGCTTCATTGCACAATTGCACAATTCTATAATTGTTATGCTTTGCCTCATGACACAAATGTGTTGCAGGGAAGGTCACTACAGCAAATCTATTGGAGTTTTAGCAAGTTATGGATGTAAGATTCGCAGACACAGTAAGGCTGTACAAAAGCACTCCTCTTTTTTTTTTTTCCAAACCGTGCTTTTGCCACTCCCAGTTCCAGTGACAGTGCACACCTTTAATGACAGGTTCCTCATAAAAAAAAAAAGCATAGGCTCACAGGCAACAATGTCATGTGACAACCCTGCAGAAATGTTTGGAAAAGCTTTTGCAGTGTTGCCAGTGGGTGCCTTCACTGGCAAAAACAGGACTGAGAAATGATGAGTGGTACCATTTTATTGTACCATATCTGCACACCGTATCTCCATAACTTGCTAAAGGACTGTTTATGGAGTTGTGATGGAACAGCTTGTCCCTCGCAGTAATGCACGCAGCACAGTGAACCATATGAAATAATGACCATTTACATTTACACAGCGAAATGAATTCAACATACAATCAGTTAGACAAAAAGAAGCATACGGCTATTCTTTCCATGGCCTAAAAGGAAAATTATGCTTTCTTTTGCCCACTTACTCATTGCATTAATTTGGTTTTGTCTGAAAAAGAAAACAACGCGAAAAAATTCTCGTTATTTCATCCTTCCACACACATAAAATACAGTATGCTGTGCTTCTAAACACATTTTCCACAGAAATGTGGCAAATGTTTGATACATACAACATTTAAGCACACAAGGGTTCAAGGATACTCGGGCGCGAGTAACAGCAGAAGCGTGAAGCGGCAACCCTGTACATTGATGCCGGCGAACCCACCTTGACGATATCCCTGCGAATGGCCCTGAGGGGATTCCCCTCCACACCGAGACCCTTGAGGTGTGCCAGGGTTCCCAGTTCATAGGGTAGGGATGCGAGATTGTTGTTGGACAAGTCGAGCCGCTCCAGGCCTTGGATCATGGTGATGTCCGGCGACAGGGCCGAGAGCTTGTTGGACTTCAGGTCCAGCGTCTTGAGACTCAGCAGCGTCTCTATCACCTCAATGGGGAATTCCTCTATGGCGTTGTTGCCGACGTGAAGCTCCTGAAATGCAACGAGGGGCCCTCGTTTACTTTCAAGTTGACAGCGAAGGGTTTCGGAAATTTAAGCCTTGCTGCTTTTATACCAATGTGTGCAATTAAGGCCATGAAAACTCCCCACACCCCCATAACATATATGAATATAATATAACTGTTGCGGTTATACATCCCAAAATTCCAATAGGATTATAAGGAACGATGTAGTGGAGGGCCCTGGACTTCAGTCACCTGGGGTTTTCGAACATGCACCTAAATCTAGGCAGCATTTCGTCTCCATTGCGATGCGGCTGACACATCCAGGATTCCATCCTGCGACCTTCGGGTCAGTAGTCAAGTACTGCAACCACCACACCACTGTGGCTGGTGTTTTTGGAAGCCGAGACGGTCAAGTTTCGTCCTATACACTCCCTTTCGTTTCTAGTTTTGCATGTATAGTAGACTCATTAAGCAGAACCTGAAGGCACCAGAAAAGCAAGCTCCAAGCAACAGAAGTTTTGTTTACTGAGGCATGAACAGGGCCGAAGTACTCACATAATGAATTATATCATAGGCGGTTGCTTCAATTAAAGCAGTAATTTCCATTTACCATATTACTGTATTATAATTAAGTTGTGGAACTCTTGCATTTTCCGGATATTTCTCAACTCGTGCGACATTGAGCGGCGGTCCCCAGTTGCCAAGCGAACTTGATGTCACCAAGCCAAGTATATATATGCACTGGATCTTGACCTTCAAGGTAGCACCGATTTGGGATTTCTCCTGTGCGTTGTTGAACAATAGAAATTAGCAGT
Organism: Rhipicephalus microplus; assembly: GCF_043290135.1. NCBI lineage: Eukaryota > Metazoa > Arthropoda > Arachnida > Ixodida > Ixodidae > Rhipicephalus > Rhipicephalus microplus. Next base: position 45,581,578 of record NC_134709.1, read on the forward strand.
GTGTGCGTTAGCTGAAAGCGGCCTGCGGGTCTCTGTGTCCAATTGGAGTATCTTGTCTCTTACTGCCCATTAGCAGCGATTGGCATGTTCCAATAGGAAACACCGGTTCATCACTGCCTGCTTTGCACCTCCCCTAGTTTCTTTTCTGCACAACGCCGCAACGAGTACCAGCGTCAACGCCACCACCAGTGTAAGCGTTAGCGCAGATTGCTTTGCATCTACACATGGTTTCCTTAACTGGTAGATGGCATAGTTTTTTTTGTTTAAGTAAAATTTAAAGCATGTTACATATTTTACATAATCCAAGTGTAGCAAATTAAAAATAAAATCAATTTCGCCAATTATCAATTGCACCCTACCACTATCCCAACTTTCTCATCACCCAAGTTCTCTTTGAAATCATTCTATTCGACAGACCAAACTCTGGCCTTCCAGAGTGCCCGCGAATGGGCCGCCATGTTTGGCTCGGCGGTATGTAGGACTAGCCGGGGTCTCCCTTGCGTCTTCTCTGGACCCAAATAAAGTTTTCATCATCATCATCCTCATTCACACATGCCTATTTAGGCTTGTGTGAATGAGGATGAATGAGGCTTGGGCGAATGAGGGGAAAAAAAAAAAGAGGAATGAGGAAAAAAAAAAGCCTTCGGTTGTGAAAAGAACCTCCAGAGTGTGACTTGAGCATACCATGAAACCGATTCATACAAGGCAAATTCTACAGCGCTGGCCGGAAATAACAAGCACTGGCTGCAAGGCACACGATAGTGCAGATGCAGAAACATCGAGCAAAACTTCGAACTTGCCATCAGGCGTGCGCAGGCAGTGAAAGGTGGCAGCGCTGTGAGCTCATTCTGTTGCGCAAACAGCTGCTCCAAGTGGCAGAGCGAACCGATGGATTCTGGCAAGCTTCGTAGTCGGTTCGACGACACATCAAGAATCTGCAAGGCTGTTGATAAAAAAAGAGAAAAAAAAAAAATGAAAGCTATGCTGTGAAGAGTTGGCGCTCATGCGATGTCAATTACAGCAGAAGCCCATTTCAACATTATTACCTTACTGCGCACTGCTTAAAACAGGAACACTTGGGATGAAAGACTAGACGGACAGTCTAGTCCATTTGGTCTTTCATCCCAAGTGTTCGTCTTTTAAGCAGTGCGCAATAAGGTAACGATGAACGGCTACCAACTCGCCCAAGCAAGTTCCCCAATAACCCACCTCTACATTTCTCACCTATACCCTGGATCCATCCTGCAGTGGATGGATACGGTGTTTCATGGAGCCAAAAAAACATCCCTTCCCTCTAATGATGAGTTCAGAGGAAAAAGAGAAGGAGGAGCAACATTCTTGAAATCTCGTGAAAGTGACGTAGGTCGTTCCTCCAAAAAGGCATAACCTCAAGAGTAGTAGGAAGCTTAAAGCTAAGAGATGAAAAATTTGCGGGAAACTGGCACTTCTATTCTTTATTTCTCTCTCTTTTTTTTTTCTGTTGGGGTTTAACGTCTCGCCAATTCTCCTCTTCTGCTAAGGTAGGAGAAGGAGGTACGGAGAAGGAACATGTGCTTTTTAAGCTAGGCAGTGGCGCCCTTGAAGGAAAGACTGCTTCTGGCTCCAGTAGCATCCCATGTTCAGAAGTTTGTTCTTTTTTATAGTTTTTTTTTTCATTTCTCACAGTACAAGCAAATGGTGCAGTTCAAAAATGGCACATACCGCTGAAAATATTCATTGAAAAAAAATGTCTCCTTCTCTGTCTAATGGGCACACCTTCAATTTTCATCCCAAATTAAAAAAAGTAACAGCAATTACCCAAATATAAAAGCTATATGCCAAGAAGGCATGTTTATGCTAAGAAGGCATTTACTTGCTTGGCGAGGCGGTGGCCCCGTCTCTTGTGCGCCGCTAGAGTCAGCCCTATGTTTCCAAAATGTTCTTGCTAAATTAAGTCGAGATTACTTTTTGGCTACCATATTTACTTAATTGCAATGCACACCTTTAATATATATATATATATATATATATATATATATATATATATATATATATATATATATATATATATATATATATATATATATATATAATTTTATATAATATACATCTTAAAATTGCATGCGAGTTAGATTCTGGTAAAGATGTTCAAACTGTCTCATAACTCTATTTTTGTTTTTGGATCATGTAAGTGAGGTGTGCGTTGGAATTGGGTAAATGTGGCACTTCTGTTAATTATATAATTTTAGGCCTTGTTCGTTCATTTTAACCCAGGTTTGAGCATTGTTAGCTAGCCCTCTTAAGTGCTTTACTGTGGGCTTGATCACACCACTTGAGATGTAAGCATGACAAGCTAGGGCCCTAAAGTGCTCTACACTTGGAAGGCAAAGATGGTTGGAAGGTGCAAGTTCAAATGCACGTCTTTAACACTCGGACAACAATTTCTGAACTGTAGCGTATCTTACCGTTCATGCTGCCAATTTCAGGAGGAAGCTCGGTAAGCGAGTTGTGCGAGAGATTAACGTTAGCTGCCCGAGACAGGAATCCTATCATGGCTGGTAACGAGCTCAGCTTGTTGTGGCTCAAGTCCTGCAGCACATAATTGGAAAAGACGAAAGAAAAAAAGATCACCGTGTGCACAAAAAAATTGCGTGCAGTTACCAGTGTGCATTTGAGAACATGTTTAGCATCACGGCTTGCAACCAATGTGCTGATACAAAATACACCAAGAAGAATGCAAAAGTGCCAAAACAAACTACTCCAGAACAAAGGTCTTGTTATGGTTATCTTGAAACACACATAACAGATGACTTATTCAGGAATGCACAAGTATGTTACATACATAACATTGCAGCTCAGACTCCTGGCTGCTTGACTGATCTCGCCCTAGCGCTTTTCACAGGAACCAATCATCAGCACTATGTTGGTGTTCCCACTTGTTACACAAATGTGCTTTTTCGTTTATTGCTACCTAAAAAGAGCTTATATATATATATAAAAACAGCTTCTTTTCATGCATCTTTAACATTGAAGATGCGATATCAACCAAAGCATTTGCTACAAATTATTTCTCACACCACTGCCCTTTACGAAAGGGAACATGTCAGCCTGTGGCCTGCGCTTCGCGGCAGCTGCCTACAGCACCATAAAGAGACAGCTAAAGAAAGCATGTCCACTACTAACCGCATCACTCGTTGCAAGACTGGAGCGGGTGCGTTACCAAGCAAGGCTCGTCCACTGGCCATCACTTGCTATTTTGTTAGCCAATAGATGATGCCGAAAGCGGCCACAAAGTAAAACAGCTAGCCGTTTCAATATCCAAACAAAGAATGAGTATCACGTTCCTTCCGTACCATTCGGAAATAGTAACAAACTTGAAAAGTCGTTACGCTAGTGAGATGTTTTGGAATCTATCGACAATAGCTAAGGCAATGCTCTCGCGGATGTTACACACTGGTAACATCCATGTGCACAGCAAAGCATTACAACTAGGAAAGCTAATATTCTGTGCTGCATGCACAAAAGAAAAAGAACGCTAAGCGTTGAAAATGTCGTACCACCAGTTCCAAAAGCGAGAGGTTGCCAACATCGTCGCCCAGCTCGGCCATCTCATTATGGTGTGCAAGCAGCTGCCTCAGCTCCTTCAGCTGATAGAAGGAATCAGGCAGTCCTTGTAGCTTGTTGCGGCTGAAAGAAAAGTTTAATTACACAAAAAAAGTTATTGCTGTGTTTTTGTGGTATCGAAAACAAATGTGCTTAGGTCACACCACTTCAGTGCCAGGAAATTCACTTAGCCTTTTGTGACACACACGGTGATCAGTTTGCGAATGCATGACATTTACATAATTTGATGCTAATGTTCTTGAGAACATATAAAGAGAGAGTGGGAGTGTTGGAATAAAGTACACTTAAACCTCGATATAACAAACCAAGATATAATTAAATATCAGTTCTAACGAAGTAAATAAAAATAGTCTTGCAATAGACATGATGCTAGAAATATGGCTTTATAACCAATTTTCGGATATAACAAACTGATTTTCGCATAAGATGTAGCTTTGTTATAATAAGGTTTGAGTGTATTTTACATTTTATAACAATTGCTTGTAATTACAAAATGACAAATATCTAATTATTATGCAGTCAGTCATGCCATGGTTATTCCTAAAAAGAGTTCAACAATCCACTCAAATTACCCGAGCTTGTTATCTGATGATACTAGGCACTCCTAACAACAATGATGAGGCCATGCCATAAGCTTCATCTAATCGAATTTTTGTATTGCACAAGTTACATAACCAAAACAGCAGGCCTCTCATGTTTTTATCTTATGCTGCTGCATTCCTAGTTTTCCACTGTCCCACAAATTGTACTATGCATCACTTAAGACTAACTGCCATGCCTTTCATCTTAGCCCTGTCTAATTGCATCGAAAACACATTCAGAGTATTGGCTATCTACACGTGCAAATGAAGACATCACCATGTTTCTTTTCATTTTTATTAGATGCGACTAGCCTGTGTAACGGTGTCCCTCTGTACACCCCCACTGCGCATGCTCGCGTCTCGTGCTGGCCCAGGAAGACACCCACAACACTGTCGCCCCTCTCCCTTGCAAGGGCGACACAGGCAGCGTCTGCTAGTAAAAAGCAGACTGCTCACACTGCACAACCATTCGCTGGCCACCCCGTTTATATAGGTGCTGGATCGCGCATTCGGAATTCAGTCAAGGGCGCCTTTACTTGGTTTTCGCTTGAAGAGCCCCAGCGTAAACATGGCCGCCAGTGTAAATGTCAGCGACACTGCTTCACATCTACACATGGTTCCCATTAGCGGGAGATGGTCTAGGTTTTTTATTAAATGCATTTCTTAGTCGGGCTATGTCAGGCGTCTGTCGGGATCCGTCTACCGCCCTCTCCCATAGAAACAGCTGCGGACATGCATGTCTCTAGTAACTGGAGCCCCCACCATGTTACGCTACCGCTTCGGCAGCCATCAGCAACAGCTGCGGGCTCGCACGCTTATCGTCACCCCTAGCAACCGGAGCCCACACCTCCTTGACTTGAACGTGACTTGCTACCACCTCAATGCAATGCATCTGAAACACACTTGTAGCGCTTGTGCTGCCAGCGTTTGTGTAGAGTTTTTTAAACTGTGTACGCTAGCTATTAGAGCTGGAAACGCATAGTGCGTTTCTCACGACAGAAAAACACCATGTGCGGCGAATGGCGCTATTGGCTGCACGGTGTAAGAAAAAAAAAAACATTATTCTTCTAACGCTGGCTTCTCAAATGCGAAACACTGTTATGGACGCTACGCAATGCATTCGAATTTCCTCACGATTCTTTTCGGAGAGGTGGGGGCAATTATATTTTCTTTTGTTTTATACTGACTCGGACAAACCTCTTATAAACATCGCTTTAATTAGCTACCACAGATTGTTTTCGGTACTTTAACTAACCACCTGCATTTTCGACACTAGTATTGAAGCTCTGTATTGACACGTGCGAGCTTTCAACTGCTTACGCTTCACATTATAACTTTATTTTGGCTGCACCACTTGTTCGAAATTTAACTTCTCAGAATGATGTAATTCCTTATCACTCTCATTGAAGATTGTTAAGATGACAATATAAAAAAAAATATTATTAAAAGAACAGTGGATAAAACAAGGAACTGCACATTCATTTTTCGTCAACTGCTCTATTTGTGTAGCTTGCTGTCTGACCTTCTGAAACACTATTTCAGCATGGTTCAAAAACACTGCGATCGGCAGTCATGGCTCCTGAGAACATGCGAGTCATACAGCACAGTAGAGGGCCTCAAATGTACCATTATTTTGAAATGTCGGGTAGACATTGCTTACTCTTTTCTCGACAAATGATGCCGCAAACTAAAAGGATCACGCCCGAAACACAAAGTGCGTGGGCATTCACTGATTTGAGCATGGCAAGCTGCATAGTTACCATGCACACCACAAAATCTTTGCGACGTGCCCGTGCATGTACTACTGATCACATTGAATGTTGAGCAGGTGATATGAATAAAAATAAACAACCCCTTGCAGTAAAGGTGCAGAACGAGTGCCAACAACATGCACCTCAATTTTTTGGGGGATTTTTTCTGCTTAATTGTATGCCACTATCATCATCCATATCTCAAAAGTGACTGTTCTTATTAATAACATGACAGGAGCAATGTTATCTCAGCTGCCTTTGTAAAACCAAATTTTCATGTATTTTTTTGCTGAGGAGTAAGGCGATCCATACTTTTTCCTTGATAGTAGCCATTTGACAGTGAGACTATTTGAGAGCGCTGCTTTCTAAAGCACGCTGCAGTCTAGTCACGAGTAACTTTCCCAGTCTCAAGGGCTTTCTTCATCAACAAGAAAAAAATGAGCATGCTATTAGAACACTATTTAAAATAACTCAGTTAGGTGTCATTTGAACATGCCTACACATGGCTCATTGACAGTTTGACAATTAGGTCAGTACTTCCTGAGTTACAAATATAATTATGACTGATTAGTTGATCTTAATTATGTGACAGCTGGGACATCCCTTACAGTATATGTGCTCGAACAGGGTTTAACCCCGTATACCACTTCGAAAGTCCACAAATGCAGCCCTACAGAAAAAAAAATTAAAAGATAAGTACCAGATAACAAGTAAGTACAGCTTCAAGGAAGGTTTTTTCGGGACCCCTTTATCAAAGAGACTTCATGTGCCAGCGATTTGCACCAACTACAAGCACACCACACAGAATGCATAAGTGGAGGGCTTGCCTAATATTCAGCTTTGTGAGGTGGTGGAGGTTTCCAATGGTGTCTGGCAGTGAAGTGAGAGCATTGTCATTCAGCTGCAGTAGAAAGAGATATAAAAATTACAAAAAAGGAAAAGTCAGGTCGAGGGGCAGCCGAGGAAGAAAGAACAGGATGTAGGTTAGCAAAGCAGAGCTCCCCCCCACAATAGTCTGGTCTCGCGCCGCGCAATCCCTCAAATCAAAATGCAGGCATCGTGCCAGGAAAGGCATACATATGGATGCTCGTGGCTGGGGTCAACCGAGCGGAACAAAATAAAAAAGGATGTCGCGACGGCAGAGATAAACGGTGTGCCTTCGCTTCCGTCGTATGCTGGGTCCACCGTATGCTGGGAGCGATGAGGATTATTGCCAAGCCAGGCGGAAAAGCAGCAGCGCTAAACCCGTTCCTGGGCGGAGCGCTGTGAGTGTCTACTTGTATCAGAGACAATGAGGTGTTCGAGCCAAGATAAACAGGGTGTGGAAATGTTTGCTCCTGGAGATTGCTACAAGTACAATTCAGCTTTTTGAAACAATATACTTCTTGCTCACTCAAATCGAGAGTGTTTTACGCAGGGCCATAACTTTTCATACTCAGTGATCCATGAGAAGAGACAGAGGGGGAGAGAAAAATAAAACTCGGAACATCATGCACACTCGCTGTACCATTTATCAACAAAAGGTGATGTTTGCCAATGAAAAAATTTTCTCAACCAGCAATGATGAAAAAATTCCATACAACCATAACCCGTTTGTCGAACCAGTTTATCGAGGTGTACAAAATATTGCGACGATCATGTAACCTCCAACGAACATTTAGAAGCTTGCCTCCCTCAATAAGCAACAGGTAACAAAGTACATGTAATGAACTCGAAATAAAAGGGCCTCTAACAAATCTTTTTCATTGCTATCTGTTGTATGCGTTGACTATTTATGTTTTCAAGAGTGTCTTACTTTGTTGGTGCTATGGTATTATGATTTCACTTACATTTTGCTTTTGTGAAAACTGAACTGTTTCCCATAGGCGTTACAAGATCTTTCCCTGTGTAAAATTACTGTGTTACCGAGGGCCTTTACGCTGAACAAATATATATCCCAATAATACAAACAGCAAGGAACGCACATGTAACAGGCATTCCCACTTATGCCTGATGGCTTGTCACTGTCCCTCAAGAGGAATGCATGTAACCGTTATCTAGGGCCAGTGCTAACAAAAAAAACAAACAAGGGTCACATTAAGAGATAAGAAGAGAGCCAAAGAGACCACGAAGAATCAAAAAGAGGAGCCGATGCTATTGTTCGTGTTAAATAAAAGCACTGCACCTGGGCAGGTGACGCAATGCGAACGATGTATAACCGGCGGTCAGTTAAAATTGACGGAATGGACACCAAGAGATGGGCTACATATGATGGTAGAGTGTCAGCTGGAGAGATAAAACTGGGGAATCATCAGGCACCGAACAGAATAAGCTTGCTCAGGACAAAATAAATTGGAGAATGTTGATAAAGCTCTTCATCCAGCAGACATAGATGGCTGACGAAGGAGCAGCGATGTTCTTACAAGAACAAATACATCACTCAAGTGTTTTTGCCACAGTTGCTATTTTGTGAGACAAAGCACTATCAAACATATACCGAATGTAGCAGTATTGCCTCGTTCACCGTATTAGCGAAACTATACAGGCATTGTTGAAATATGTTAATACTGCTACGATACACCCTCTTGCCAATATACACATTATTAAACAGGTTTTAAACGATGGCTTTTCAAATACTGCTGCACCGCCTTTCCGAAAGTCAATCTTTTAATGCAATAGAATATCCAATGTTTGCAAGCAAGAAGGAATTGCCTGATCTCTACATGCTATAAACTCGTACATCAAGAGTTTCCGTAAATTTATATCTGGCAGCATAAAATGGTTCAAGGAGTTCATTGGTTGTATAGCATGACACTTTATTGCATATTAATTTGTTAGCAATGTTTACATGGTTTTTTATTTTAATCTTCCTAATAAGCCTTTTCTTAGACTTCAATGATTATGTCTTGTATGTTTACTAGCTTTTACACTATACTGAACTTGCCTCTACAGTGGGATGCAGTATTAAATATAAGTGAATTCTTCATAGCATGCAAATCAGTTCTGCAGAGACCCTAATAGCATGCAATCACAGCCGTGTCAGCAAATTGACAATTGATTACGTCAAAGCTTGGTGCTTTGCATGCAGCAATAATAACATTATTAGGGTTTCTACCTCGAGAATGAGGAGAGCATGAAATTTCTCTATGTCAGGTGAGAGCCTGGACAGGCTATTGGACGATAAATACAGCTTCGTCAAATCTGCTTGGTCCCACCACCGGTCGCCATCGCACTCGTCGAGCGAAATTGAAAGTTCCCGCCTCTCATCCTCCGTCAAGTTGTTTATGTTCCAAAGCTGGTCTGGAACTGCGAGAGGAGAGTAAGACGTAACAGTAATGAAATTAGCTAAACTCTGATAGTTGTAGTTGTCACAACATGCCCAAAATTTTTTTGATAAGTGACATGTCTTTTCTCATGATTAAATTTTAATGTATCCAAACTAGCCTTTGGCTAGGGATTAAGATGCATTTTGGTACTGTTGTAAACTAATTTATGTCGATATATATAAATTCAATTCAATCTCCTAAACCCAGGCAACCAAACACATTATGCAAGATAAGACAGCTTGTAGAAGCATTTTCATTAAATGACCACATACTATTTGCAGGCAGCTGTTGTGAGAGCAATATAAGTTTGCAGTGACAGGATGCCAGGCATGCAAGCTGCTACTGATTCTCACTAAAAACAACAGTACGTTCCAAAGCTGGTGGGAAAGCCCGGGAAAAAAAAGTAAGAAGTGATTTACAACAACGGAATAAGTTAAACTCAGATATGTGTGGTTGTTGCAACACGCTCAATTTCCTAGCTTCTCAACCCAGGCAACCAAACACATTACGCTAGATTAAACCACTTGTGGAAGCATTTTCATTAAATGACCAGGTACCATTTGCAGGCAGCTGTGAGAGCAATTAAATTTGCAACAGCCAGACATCAGACATGCGAGCTGTAACAGGTTCCTACAGAAGAGAATGAGCACGCACTGGATATGTCGTACCATTCCATACAAAAAAAATGCCTGCGACGATTAAGTCTTTGCAACAAACTTCAGGATTCAGTTTCTCAGTGCATAGAATAACCCTACAAGCAAGCACCGATAGGTTGCGGATATCGCTAGCGAGCCTATATCCTCCCGTTGCTAGGTAACACAGCAACCTGTACATTATACGGTGCAGCAACAGGAAAGCCCTCGGGTTACATATAAGGTTAAGCCAGGTGAGCTGCCCAGCACATGGCAAATTGGTTCCCAGATATAAACGCCTGATTAGTTCAAAAGAGCCAGCCTAGGTGGAGCCAGGATTCTTTTACTGGAGATTTGTTTTGAACCTGCCTGCTTTCATGAGGGGGGTGGGGGGGCATGTGTCAATAGTGGACATGTGCAAACTTCAGGCGGAAAGTCAGTGCCCTTACCTCTCCCTCCCAGCTCAAGTTGGCGCCGTCCCCTCAGACGAGTCGCGTCAAAATTCAATGCAAGTGGGCCGCGACAGCTGTCAACAATCCGAGTTCGTCTCCACTTACGTGGCGTCAGTAACTAAGCTTCTAAGACGAACTACTGAAAGAGACCGCAGCCTGAAAACGGCGAGGTTGTGAGGGGAAACGCGATCCAGTAAATTTAAATTTAGCACCACGCCATCTTAAACGAAACCACGATATAAATTCGTAACTGCAGCAAGAAAAAAAAGAGAAAAAAAATGAAAACGCACAACGCGCTAAGGAGATGTCTAGAACTGCAGCAACACTCAAATCTTTCGAGATGTATAATTTGTCATCGCGTCGGATTGCTCTGCCATTAAATTTCACGGATTTATTTCCCAAGCCGCATGGCTTCAGTCGGGGCTGTTTTCGCAGGGCCGGTTTCGTGGTTTCGTTTATTTATGAACACTGCGGTAGAACGTTAGACAACGGAGTAGCACATGAATTTTTCATCTGCTCGGAAACAAAATGCATTTACGAAGTGGTAAGACAGGGGAAGAACTCGAAGCCAGTTCCCTGCACTGACAACAAAACGTGGCAAGAAAAGGATGCGAATGACGACCGCTTACCGTCAGCCAGGCCGACTCCAGTCAAGTTGAGCTCTCCGCTCTTGCGCGCCAGCTTGATCACATTTAAGCTGAGCGCGGGTGGCTTCTTTTGCGAGTCGAAGCATGCTTGCGGGTTGGACCACTTAAACCTGTGTCCGGGCTGCTGTGCCTTGGGGATGCGGGACATGGCTCGTTGTAGTGTGTCGAGGCGAGCGTCGAAGAAGAAAGCTCCGCTCGCCTAAGCCATCGGCGTTTTGTCCGACCGTAGCACGCGCACAACCGCTATAACCGCACAACGACACGACTCGCATGCGAAATCAAAACGCACGCAACCGGTGAACACCACAACGTTGAAAACAAAATACCACAGACAAAAAAAAGAGCAACAAAGCGCGACCTGGATAATAGCATCCAACTTAGCCGGCCGAGTTTCGTATATCAGCAATCATAACAAAACAAACAAAAACTAGGCCACAATACTTTTATTAAAAAAACTTACATACAACTAAAATTGTTATTGCTAAATAATTACCTAAATTACAAAAAATAAAAAAAACGTCATACTAGTTTTACGTCAGTGACGACACCTGGCGATAGCGTTTTCAAGCACGTCGTCGCGCCGCGGTGAAAAGCAATAGAAAGGCCTGCGCTGCTGTATTTTGAGGTAAGCGATCAACGCGCTGCATTTTGTGGTTTCTTTTTTTGGTCTCGCTTAACCAAAGAGTCTACGGTTTCAGCGCGTCCTTTCAGGCGATCGTGAGTGTAGGAGCTCGCAGGACGCACCCCGAATTATCACGGCAAACCGACAAGTCCCTCGCAGGCAACGTTTTGCTCGCAGGTTACCTTACTTTGGCTGCCAGATACGAGCGTGTCGGGAGAGAACGAAATAAAAATTCCGAGACATTCGAGCCTGATCTTTACTGCGCTCTGCCGCCTTGACCTTTAATGCGTGCAGCTGCGCTTTGATGATGTGTTAAGTGACGCGTTCAAAAGTGATGGCGAACGCGCGGTAGATCGAGTTATCCCCTGTCACGCCTGCTAGGAAACAGCTGACGGCGAGCCTCCTTTTGATTGACTGCGCGTATCGGATCGACGCATCTAAGTGGCTGCTTCCCGAGGCCCTTTTTGGTGTTAGTTGCTCCAATCAATCCCACAGGTCTTTCCTTGGGGAACCGTTCCGTGCCGAGCAGCCTGATAGGATGGGACGACGCAGGAGCAAGCGAAAGCCGCCGCCGAAGCGCAAGAACATTGAACCACTGGAGACGCAGTTCAACTGTCCTTTCTGCAACCACGAGCGCTCTTGCGAAGTCAAAATGTGAGTACGTTCCCGACAGGCACTTTATTTTCGGGTGCTTCGTGTTCGTAACGTTGTGGCAAGCTGGGCGGACTGGTTAAGTTTCAACGCTCGGCGACCTACAGGCGACGGCCAAGATGCGACGTAGCTTCAGTGTAATGTTTGTTCAGGTGAAATCTGTATCTATACTATTGTTCAGTAGCGCTGCCGGAAATTTCTTTTCGGAAGGTGGTTCAACCATACATTATATATGCTCATGCGTGCGTTACTGTAACATGCAAAATTGGAAAATTTTCGGGTGCGTTAAAATGCCGCCCCTCTGGCTACGCCAGTACTATAATCCCAGCTGTCCCACGCGACAAGCGTCAATTAGACTAAAAGAAAACAAACAAAACACTTCGTGCGAAATCTCCTTTTTGTGTTGCCTATGTTGCAAAATGTTGTATTGTAGGGAACTTCCTCCCCGGGACGTTTTTTGTTGGATGGCATTGGCACACAGTCTGTCATCTTGCTGGCATCTGTTAGCGTCTGAAACAGCCCCGACTGAAGGCGACCAAACCCACGTTTTGGCGGAGAAGACTCCGCCAAAACGTGGGTTTGGCGCAGTCACAGCTAAAGCTGGAAGAGCGGTCTTTCGGAGCCTTTTTTGAACACTGTTTGGGTAACTGTTGCAAGCACACTTGCTGGGTATCATCCACTATGCCATAAATAATCATAATTTGTGTGTAGTAGGCAGGCATTTATTATGTTGTCCGTCTTCGTTCTTTGTAGAAACGTGGTATCCGCTGTAGACTTGCAAGGAATTCGTGCAAATTTTTTATGCTGTGGCTGTCAACAAATAATTATGCCTGAAGCGGGTATGCGCCGTAGCTAATAAGTGATCAAGAACAAGCTTATGCAACGGGTTCAAACATTGGATGACCCACTCGTTCTTCAATTTGCATTGTGTGATGCCTAGTGGTTCCTTTGCTGTTCTGCCCCGCCACGGTCGTCTAGTGGCTAAGGTACTCGGCTGCTGACCCGCAGGTCGCAGGATCGAATCCCGGCTGTGGCGGCTGCATTTCCGATAGAGGCGGAAATGTTGCAAGCCCGTGTACTCAGATTCGGGTGCACGTTAAAGAACCCCAGGTGGTCAAAATTTCCGGAGCCCTCCACTACGGTGCCTCTCATAATCAAATAGTAATTTTGGGACGTTAAACCCCACAAATCAATCAATCCTTTGCTGTTCTAAGATGCTTTATTACTTACATTAACGCTATTCCTCTCTTGACATCAAGTCTGCTTAAGGCCAGTTTGCAAATAATTCCAAGCACTGGTGTGGCTTCGAATACCATTGTGTCCTGGATGTTTTTTTATTTACGGAGTTTTTTTTTCTTTCTTGATAGTGGTTACGGACAGCGGCGGCGCACAACTACGGCGCTGCGCTCAGTCCGTGTTGTGATCTTATAACAGCTTTTGCAGTAAAAAAAAAAGTTACACAATTCAACGTTACCGAAGGTATGAATTTGAGGGCTCGTTTTCTTTGCTAGACACAAGGTTAATGACAACTAACCAACAAGCATGTCACGCAAAGTATAGGGGATGTTATTATAAGTAACTGTAATAATGTAAATGAGAAGAAACAAAAGTGCATGAAAAGGTAACGTGCGACCGGCAGGATCCAGACTTGCGACCTTCGAATAACATGGTATTTCAGTAATTGCAAATTCAAAGTTTGAGATATTTACCATTCTGGGCTTTACTGAAGTCTTCCATACGTTTTTCAGGGACCGGCAACGGAATACAGGTCGTATCACCTGTCGAGTCTGTCTGGAAGATTTTCAGACAGCTATAAACTGTATCCTTTTCTTGTTTCCAGCTGTTGCTTCTCGTTAACAGCAGTGTTTTTCAAGTGCTTTGATCGTGCCACTAAAAGTCCACTCGATTGCCATTGGACATACCTTCATAAAAGTTTACGGAGAGTTTAAAAATGTTATTACTGCCTTAAAAATTCAGTGTTGCTGTATTCACCTTTCTTTTATTAAGTGACACTGAAGAAATTGTGATTTAGCGATATTAAATACTGAACTCCACACACTTGACTTGTACTCTGCCACTATGGCCGAAATGTGAGAACACAAGGGAACCCGTGGCATATCATTGCTGGTCTCGCAGTGCAAAACCTTTAAAACATACATCTGTCCATGTCTTGTAAGTAATGAATCTATGACTTTGATAAAAGTGCATGTTCTGAAAACCTCTCTGCTGTTTTTGAGATTTATTTGTAGAGTTCAGTGGCATATGTGTATGAGTGACAGCTATAGCTGAAATCGATGTGCTGCAACATGGTAGGAGCAACAGTATTACACAGTCGTAGTTGTTGGTAGCGATGCACTGTGATGGAGTGTGCTATGCCTTTCGCTCATTACGTTTCAACTGACCCATCTTTTTCAGTGTAGGGAGGCGTACTCAATGTTTCTTTTTGCTTAGTTGACCTTCCCGCCATTTTCTCCAACGCCTCTGTTCAGTAGCCATTTTCCTTAACTGGGACTCTACGCCAACAGATCTTTCCGAAGCCATTGACGTCTACAGCGACTGGATCGACGCGTGCGAGAGCGCAAACCAGTGAGGAGGGGGCAAGAAATATCGGCCTCTCCTTCATATGTACATATTGTCAATAGAAATCGCTGGTGGAAAGGAGTGTCATCGGAGCGCATTCATTCGGCTGCATGTGTGTGCAAAGAGCCTTCCATCTCTGTGTCATGTTGTCGTCGTCCCACCGAGCGGTGTGTGGACCACAAGCAACCATCACCCACTTCCCTTCGCCCTCTGTGTTGTGCGCATCTTCAAGGAAAAGTTCACAAGCACGCGTCTGTCGATGTGCTGCGGTTTCTGTTGTATTTGTTCAACGGTTGGGGAAGTAATTAAATCTGTTTTAGGCTGGGATGGTGCTTCTGTTGTCAGTGTGTGTTTACGCGAAAGCTATCACACCTAAACCTCATTATAACACAGAAAAATTTGACATGAAAATAACTTTGCTATATTTGTTATGAGCGTTCATTCGAACTACTGTGCCTATTATAGCCATGTTCGTTATATCAAGTTTTTGCGTTTGAGATCACATTCAGAAGCTAATTTAGTGGTGTAGTTGTACGCTGGCACTGCTGTTTGTAACTGCTAATGCTTGGTGAGAGGGGAAAGAAAAATCCAGGAAAAACGGGATGAAGTGGGATTTGAATTTAGGCCCTCTGTGAGGCAGTCTAGTATTCTACTACAGAGCTGCGCCGGTGCTTGAAACTCCTTTGCTAAAATCCCTTACGGGAGCCATTTAGGAATCACGCCCATAGATGTAGGCTAACAGAAGAGTAAAGTAGCACCAGACATACCACAGCGTGAACTGCTTAAGGAATACGTGGTTTTAAACTTCCCACCCATAGCAAAGGGTTTGGCCATTATTCTTTATCATCAGCATCAGTAAGATGAACGTAATTCTTCATAGTAAATGTTCAATGGTTACCTTACTTCTCGAAATTGTGATTTATTACGTAGTGGGTGCCTTAAAGCTGTATTTGTGGTATTCGCACCAAGGGAGTTAACAAGAGGCGTAAGAAGAGTTGCATCCTCAGGTCGTTCAATGTACTGCCCTTTAAAACGAGTCGGAAGTACTATTCTGTTCCCGAAATAAGTAAGTACAATCAAAAACTACTTGTGCATACTTTTGCAGCTTATTATTTCAATCTTTTCATGTCAAAATAGAATGTGACTGACTGTTCAAAAATTAAATATTTAACTATATAATAATTAAAATTAATGACTAAAGCTCACACAAAACAACACATTGGTCAATTTTTTTTTTCTTGTAATGCCTCGGAATCATGCCACGCATATTTCTCATATTCGCAGACAGTGCATCAGGAGTCGCACCAAAAGAGGATAATCTCGACTATTCAGAATCCAATGTGCACCAACATCTTGCAGTGCACGGGCATCTACCATTTGGGCTACACTAAAGTGTACCCTCAAACGCGCCTTTCGGGCTCTTGATGATCGCACTGTACTTTTAAAACCCGAGCTATGTACGGTTAGGTGGAACTAAAATTTGTCTAGCATATTGTCATGAGACAATGTTGCATTAAGCAGCGAGATAGGCACAGAGAAAGCCGCGATTTTGGTGTATGGGGCGTACTCTTGTTCTCCATCCTGGCTTGCGCATTGGCGCTGTGTCAATACATCTCAAAATGCCTGGTTTCCCGTGTGCGTTCTCGCAACAATATGAACGCAAAAAACTTAGTGCCATATAGAAAATGCGCGAGTCTCTCTGCTCGCAGCCAGTCCACTGAAAATGAAGATCACACATGAATGCAGATAGAGTGAAAAAACAATGAAATCACCACATAAGCACTGTATACCGATCGTTAACCAGTGAAGCCGAAACATCCAGAACCGGTGCAGGACTAGGTAACAACCGTGAAAGCACTAACCAATCCTAATAATGCATTATAAACACTAAGAAACACTTACTGTACTTCTCCATGATGATGATTGTGCAAAGCACAGTGTACAGTATGTGAAATATGCAAACTGTGATAAATGCAAGTCAGATGCCTGTGTAACCTCATCAAGAAATACAAAGACTAACGAATTGTGGGTATTAGCAGCTCCACTGGTTAACAATCCTTACGAAGCACTTTGGAGGCAATTTTTTTTTTTCATATTCTGTCAAGTTGATGGCCTGAGAGAGCTGCAATATGTATAAGACATGCTTCATGCAGCTAGGATTTTTCAACTTGAAACTTAAATTACCAGACCGGGGTGCATGCTTCATACGGTTGGTGAAATTTAGCTCTCTCGCTTAATACTCTCAATTGAATAACCACACTTAGTGATTCACTTGTAGTTGCAAGCATTGAATCGATAATGTTGCCACACACGTGCACAAAAAAGTAAACATTTACATCTAGACAGTGTGTGCTCATCACTAGTAAGCTTTAGGCATGTCTGTACATGAACACGCATATAACATACTAAAAAGCTTTTCTTTTGCTGTTGGTAAACGGTGGCCAATATTCTGTGCACTCTTGTGGTTAGTCAATAAACCACATTAAAAGCTCTACAATTAATACCAGGCTTATCTGTTGTTAAATCTAGATCTGAATATTGCAGATTTTGACAGAATGAAAAAAGATATAATCCCAAACAAATAGACAATTCACAGTCTTGCAATAGTCAGTATGGAACATGCAATCAGTAGATTACTTGTGGCGAGTTAATTGTAGAAAATTTTGTGCTTAAAAGCATCAAGTTGCACTTTTTTATGCAGGCAACGCAACAACCTTGTTTTAGGCAGAACATGGAAACAAGTTTAGTTTATTGATCACATGTACACAACTTTGCACACCTCAGAAACAATTGTTGCCCCCCTCCCCCGCTCCTTTTTTTACTGGAAAACAATTGAAAAGCTCGACACCGCTCTAAACTTAGATTCACAAATTTTTAACAGGTGACAGTATGCCGTTTAAACAATAGATCTCAAGAACTATCAAGGTTGATACCAGGAAACTTAAAGTACTTGTACTATGCTTATGTGGAAAGAAAAAAGAAAGTTTACACAGCATGTAATAAGTATCTGAAAAAAATAATATTAGGTGCCATTGAATTTCGCAAAACCTCAAGAAAATAATTATGTTAAAGCACTGATCACGTGCCGTGTAGGTAATCTGTGATAGCCACGACGAGCTGCCTTCGTTGCCCCTGTTTACCTTAGCTTAAACCAATTAAAGGGCATGACGATAGTTGTAGCGCGAGAACAAAACGACGACACAGAGACAAGAAGGACACGAAAGACACGAGCGCTATAACGTGTCCTTTTGTCTCTGTGTCGTCGTTTCGTTCTCGTGCTATAACTATCGTCATGCCACACCAACTAGCCCAAGCTGCCACAATTAAAGGGGCCCTGAAACAGTTTCGACAATTTTTTACAGATACATTGGGCTGGTTGACCAAGTCCCAAGGGTTATTTAGAGACCCATTTGAGCTCTCTGCGTAAACCGTGCATTACAACGCTTTAAAACTGCGTATCGGTGCAGATCGTTGAGACCTGGCCGAACGCGTTTTCAACCGCCCATTAACAGAGCGACATGCTCTGGCCACTTGATGTTACTGTGGCTGCTGATCTGATTGGCTGCCATGGGCTGTAGAATGCGAAAAAGTAAGATCGGCTGGTAGGTTGCGACACCTGTCGGAGCAGATATTAACCACTCCGCGATCTTCGCTTCTGTTGCCAGACTGCGTGTGCATACTTTCCTAAATTTACACTAGAGGGAACTCTGGCACTAGTGCCTATAGGCGCTGCAACACATAGTGCTTACGCGAGCATGGGAATTATCGGTATGACATGGATTTGCCTAGTCTTCGTACTTTGCGTTCATTCTGGCTTGAAGTTGCTTTGTCACGAAACAAAAATCGGCAAATGTTCGGCAGTTACCATTCACCACATTCACCTGTGTTTATTTTGAATGCAAACAAGACTGCCACAAATTTCATTTACAATTTTATGTGCCCCACAAAGAAGTATCACAATTTGAGTTTTATCTCTAAATCACTCTTCCACAATGCCCATCATAATGAAAAAAAACTTGGCAAAGCAAGAAACAATGGATAATGTCACTGCCTCAATGTTCCCGCAACAGCTGGCGGCAAAGCATAGGATTTTTTTTAAGGCCTTGTTAGCCATATATTAATAAAGATTATGTAGATTATGTTGTATGCTGGAAAAGAAAAACTAGTAACTCGAGTTTAAAAACTTTTGGTGGGCCACATCATTGAAAAACAAGTGCTTAAAGGGGCCCTGCAGCACTTTTTGAGCATAGTTACAAAATGCTGCCGATCGGTAGTAGAGGCTCTCAACAACACACGAGCCAAATATCGTAGTGCAGCACACGGCCTGGAATTCACAATAAATTATCAAAGTAAGCTAAAAATTGCTTTTTCTTCCCTCGACAAATCACCCAATAAGCCCCAAAATCACTTGTAGCAAGCCCATCTATCAGCCATTGGCCGATTTGAACATAGCGTACCCTTAGTCGTTACAGAGATCGTCACAAAAGGCCGTCACTTGTCCACGCGCGCGCGATTGCACTGAAAAAGTTACGTATTCAATGAAAAAATAATTCTCAAGGTCACAAGGTACGCGTGACGCTTTTTGTTTGCCCCTCCCATCTCTCCCTGTTTAGCTTCCACCGCTTTCGTGGGGACGAGAGAAGAGAGAACGCGATTGCAGCATGTGACAAATCTTGGTAACTCCGCTCGCACTGGACGGATTCTTAAAATTTTTGCAGCGATGAATTTGTGAAGCAATACGCTTCTCCACTGCATTAATTCCATGGTTACTCAAAAACGTGTTTCAGGGCCCCTTTAAAGTATGGGCACAAATTTTTCAAAAAGTCAACACGTATGTTTCATTTTATCTTCTTACCAGTAACAGTTGTTTAGCAGAAAATCTGCATGAGAGTTTTAAAAGAATGCCATATCATTGAAAACTTGTCTCTCTCTAATGACCCCTAAAATGAACAAGAATGCAGTTGTAAAAACTGATTAGACACTGTTTTATGCAATAAATACAGTTATGCAAGGAAAATGACAGAAGAGAAAGCACACATATGTCAATGAAGTTTTTTTTTTACACAGCTGCCCTTGCGATGTACAGTTGACTGCAAAATTAACGAGACTTGACAAGTGTGGATCTATGCCCCGTTATGTTATGGAAA
This sequence comes from Rhipicephalus microplus, assembly GCF_043290135.1. NCBI lineage: Eukaryota > Metazoa > Arthropoda > Arachnida > Ixodida > Ixodidae > Rhipicephalus > Rhipicephalus microplus. Next base: position 45,601,549 of record NC_134709.1, read on the forward strand.
GCTTTTGATTTCATAAAAAAGCGGTGACAAATGCAAAAAAAAAAACAGTGATCAAAATACCGAATTCGAGAACACATGGCTTTAGCTCACCAAACCCTTCCGTTTTTCTCGCAAGTCTCGTGTCACAAAAAACTTTTGCGGCGAACTGTACTGCATAGGAATTTCAATTTATACAAGAGGCAACAAAGACAGCATGGCAGTTCAGGTAAGTGAAACAAAAATACAGCTCTACAAATTAGTAACAAACAAAGCCAAGTGAAATATTAGCATTAGAAAAAAAATTCGGCTCAGGTGAAGTCGGTACAAAACATACTACTTCAGTATAGAACTGGCACTAACAATATGAAGAAGTAGAATAGGTGTGCTGATCCACACAACAGCGAAGAAATAGATATGTTTAGGTCGATAAATTACACCATTATAGGTTTATTAATATATAAGAAAAACTTTAAGGCCGTTATTTGTTCCATAGGTTACAACGGGCACTCCCATTAAGGGGTTAGTAACTTCTCAGGATGCAATACAGTTCACTGCTGAACTGTCAGTCTTAGTTTTTCTTAAATTTCATGTCGAATCCTCCACACGATGTCGGTGACAAAACGTGTTTTTTGAGTATCATTAACATTGGTTCAACAAAATTTCCTGAAACTTGCTATGTTGAGCATATGGCCCCCTCAGAGAACAATGTAGTTACTTGTTATCGATTAGGAGCTATGTAGGAAAAAGTAGATCCCGTCAAAATCAATGAAATCATGGTGTTTAATGCAAGGATTTCAGGTTGGCTTTACTACTCGCAAACCTTTTTTTTTTTTTTTTGCGTCTTTCCTTGTTTGCCAAGTATCTTCTTGCAGCAGGTGCAGAGATTTTGGAATTATGAAACGGTTGTAATGAGAAAAAATCTTTTTTCTTTAGGGTCCCTTTACGAAGCCAACAGCTTATTTGTATAAAGAATTAGCCCTTTCACGTTCTTGGACCCATGTGCAGACAGTGAAAGCATCAGCCGTTCAGCTCAGGATACTAGTATGGGGTGCCCTCATATTCATCAATCTTTAAAGAGGGAACGCAGCAGAAACACTGCTTTCTGTAAAGTCGTACCCATCTACAGATATAATTCCAAGTCTCTTTCCTCCAAGCAAAATGCAGCAACTGGCAAAATTTCATATGAAGAAAGACATGTTTTAGCATAGACAAGATTTATGTTTAAAATACAGTTGGGTGAAACACGCAAGGAAATCTATACAATTTTTTTAAAGGGACACTGAAAAAAAGATTTTTGTCATGCTTTCACAATTACGCAATCGCCTAGCTTATTGCGGAGAAATGTCTGGCAAGTGTGAAAACGTACGAAAAGAAAATGCAGGTGGCGGCACGAGCTCGAAATTTCCACACATAATGCCACGACATTGTAGATTTTGACAGCATCTACTAGGTTGTACAGTTAAAAATCATTGTAAATAAAGTACTTTGTTCTCTGACGCGACATGCCTAAGTTTCCAAAAATTGTGCTCGATGTCACAAAAATATGAAAATTCACATGGAAATCTATGATGTCATGTGCAGAGGTTTAGGCGTGGAATTTATGAATGAAAATAACCTTTATTTTGTCCTCTATTAACAAAACTGTGATGATAAAATTAGTGACATTAAACTTATCAGAGTGCAACTTATCAATCTAAACCAATTCACTATTTCACTTTAGTGTGCCTTCCGAAACTGGGCTAACTTCAACCCTGTAACAGCATATGCGTAAGGACATCAGATGCTCATATATATGATGATAGACTCTCATCATATGCTCACAATCTTTCTCAAAGTGTTGCCATGAAAACAGACCACAGAAACATTTCTGGAGCTATAAAAGATTTTTTAGTTCCAGTGATTCCATGACGCAGACATGCCAGTTTATCTAGTTGATGTCACAGCCGTGAGAAATTTAAGACTGTAGGGAACACATTAATGCGCATGCCTCACAAATTTTTAGACAAGTAAAATATATGTACTAACAGTATACACACTAAATATGAAAATTATGTGGGCACTTTCGCACATATATGAATGTGTTCTATCCTGTATACCTTTTATACTCTGTCAGAATGCTATCACTCAACATTGTTTTTCTTCATCTTTCAACGATGACAGATAGTGGCATCATGTTACCTCATTCTAGACTTTATGGCTGACCAAATATTAATAGAGGCTCTCTTTCCAGCCCAGCAAGTTCGGCAGAACAGGAGCAGTGTGGACCCTCTCGCGACGGCAGTGCTATTGTTTGGACAAATGGCTCGTGCACCACTATGCTAATGGGGTAACAGCTACGTCCTGAAAACGCATAAAGGGGCTCTATCAATGCTGTCGCCAAGCGCTGCCCGTACGCGAATGAACGCTCATGCGCCTAGCAAGGTTTCAGAGTTACGCTCCCACCTCAGTAACTACGTGTGATGCCACTCAAACTGGAATATGGATCATCCAAACAGCAGGACGAACCAGGAAGTTATTCTCGTATGAGTACTCTGTGTAGAGCTAAGAGTGTCCTTGGCACAGAGCCAAGCAAGCAGTCTTTTCACAGAGCCAAGGATGCCGTTATGTAGAAAATGGCAATGTGTCTATATCAAATTTCGAAGTGTCGCACCAATTGCATTGCCAAAAGTGAAGAAAGGATACGGTCTATGGCTCATTTTTCTATGTGCACACGTAATAGCTATTTATATTACAGAATTATCTGCAATACTTACTCATAATTTGCACTGATAATTTCACAGGTTACGGACACTTGTCGGGTAACTTGCATTTCCCCGCGTACGCAGCATCCTTTTCCTCACAAATTACCGGCACGGCAAGTCAATATTGCTAGTAGTTCAAGTGGTTGGAGCATGACTGTGCAATTAAGAGGCGAAGCAACGTTTTCTTTAAGTACACGGTTTTATTTCTTTGGTTGCAAAAACTCGCTCGGTGAAAACTAAGCATTGTTCCTCGAAACTCTTCGATGCCACCGGGATTACCAGCGCTGCGACGCACCTATTTGTGGCATGTTTTTGGGCTAATATTCTCATAAAAAAAGCACAACCTTAATTCAATGTTCTTGAAATATATCACATGTACATGCTGTCAAAGTTTTTTCACAAAAGTTTCTTTAAAGAAGAATGACAAACTGGTAAATTTTATTTAAAAATTGCAAGTGCTATCATTAATGTCTAGTGCCTGCTATTAAACATAGCCAACTGAGGGAAGTCAAGTTAGTTTAATCACAAGCATGCCAAAGAGAGAAAACCAAGCTATGTGAATGAACAAGTAGATGAGCAACAATGTCACGTTGTGTCAGACCTGGTGTTAGCTCTAGTTCTTCGATGCTAGGGATACATCAAGCTTGATAAGGCAACATAAGGGCACCACAGGAGGCCCCTTTAAGCGATTTCATAGTTTGGCAAGTGGCTTTGAGTGCTGCATAAATGGTACCCACTTTTTTATGAGCTAAGCTGTAATAATTGCTTACGATATGTGACAGTTTTCGCAGTGCAGCCTAAACATATTCATGATGTGAACCTTTGTTCGAATACAATATGCCCAGTAAAGGATTTATTTATTTTTACAAAAATGCCAGTCATGCTACTGTAGCAGGTTTAACACAAGTTATGAGGTTCTAGTACCTGTGCAAGGAGCTAACGCATTCACGAAGTCAAAACGGGGTGCATACTGTCAACAGCACGTAACATTTCCGAATACTTCATTGATTGAAACCTATTGCAGTAACATGAAGTGCATTCTGTTCCAGCTTGTGTGAGATATTGATGTTAGCCCTCTGCTTCGCTTCTTCAACATCGTAATAAAACCACAACAAGAGATGTTATTATGCAAAGTACCATAAGGCTCGCATTCATTCTTTATCATACACTTCAGAAAAAAATAGATATTTTTCCAACAGCAGAGGCACTGTTTGGCTTGCAACAATGAGGTGTGGCACAAAAGCAAAGCACTTTGGGGAATTTTTTTTGCACCCCATAAGGCCGTAGATACCTTACATGAGGCACTATGCAGTGCATATTTGCCCCGATAGTTGAGCTTGGCCAAACAAATGCGATGTGCAGAATGAGCTAGGCCTAACATAGGCCCGAGCTAAGCTTAATATAGGCCTAAGCAAAACCTAAGATGAGTTGCCAGATTAACATGTGCTTTCAGTCGACATGTGCAGTCTAATGCCAGACAGTCGGCTTTGACGCTTGACAAAGGAAAAATGTGGGCTTAAAATCTCGCAAAACCAGCCCAAAAGTGTGGTGCCGTCTGCCTTTGTAGAGCAATCTTTGTTCTCACGAATAGCACCATCTTTCAGTTGCTGCTGCGAGGCTAAGTTGGCAGAAAAGGTACAATTTTCCGCAACAATAAACAATGCCTGCACTGAAGCATCAAAGGTTCTCAGTGAGCACACAACTATGCCATACGCTCTACAGAATGTAGTGAGAATCTAGTGCACACTTCTTCTCAAACCACCAAACTCTCTTGCTGAACTGCACTAATGGAACTTGCAATTTCAAAACAATATTCCCGTCAGATTGATTGATATGTGAGGCTTAACGCTCCAAAACCACCATATGATTATGAGAGACGTCGTAGTGAAGGGCTCCGGAAATTTTCATCACCTAGGGTTCTTTAACGTGCGCCCAAATCTGATTGATTGATTGATTGATATGTGGGGTTTAACGTCCCAAAACCACTATATGATTATGAGAGACGCCGTAGTGGAGGGCTCCGGAAATTTAGACCACCTGGGGTTCTTTAACGTGCACCCAAATCTGAGCACACGGGCCTACAACATTTCCGCCTCCATCGGAAATGCAGCCGCCGCAGCCGGGATTCGAACCCGCGCCCTGCGGGTCAGCAGCCAAGTACCTTAGCCACTAGACCACCGCGGCGGGGCAATGCGCCCAAATCTGAGCACGCAGGCCTACAGCATTTTTGTCTCCATCGAAAATGCAGCCGCCGCAGCCAATGTTCCGACCAAGTGACACAAATTTACTTTTTCAACATTCCAGCGAATGTTCACGGCCTTGTTTGGCTGTGCAAGACTGGTAATTTTTGACTACCACCGGTTAGCTGGTTCATGGTAAAACAACAATTTTTCAGCAATGTCTTATAGAGGCAGCTTCATTTTGGTGCACGAAATGATGCATCTGTCTCAAGCATGAAAAACCTATTCCTTTCATAGAAGTTTGCAACTATCCTAAATGCATGCAAGTTTGGAATGACGCAGGCGCTCGGGAGAAAAAAATGTGTTGTGGCTGTTGGAATTGCACCGGGACCAGTGGACAGCTAAGCTAACATTTACAACAGGCATCGGAGAAGTGGCGGGTGGATGCACAAGTACGACACAGGAGTAGTGGGAAAAAGAGAGAGAATGCATACTGCGTTTTTGTTAGGCTTAGGGTGCACTGACCATGTAAAGAACTTTGAATAGAGGGACATTCATGTGACAGGAAAGTGTCACAGACAGTTGCACAGCAATTTCAAAGCTTGCTTTAAACCTAGGGGTATTTCTTGAATAGCTCTGTACAAGAAATCTCACATCGCTTGAAGAAAATGGAGACAAAGAAACGACATACAACGGAAACTTGTGCACGGCATTGCTTTGCAAACTGAGAAGATATATTATGAAGCCTTAGACCTTTTGCGCGAAGGTGGTTGTGCACCTTTTTGGTCAAACACAGTAATTCAGTGCAACATGTTCCCTCGCAACTGCTGTAATGAAAAGGATACATATGATGAGAATTTATTAAATGATGTTAACTTGGCCTTTTTCACACCGTTAGAAAAAAAGGCATCGTGCTTTGATGCATCACAAGAAGGGAAAGCGAAATCGTTTTTCCAGAATTTGGACAACCTGTGCACCGACTCAAGGAGAACGATAGGCGGGAATTTGCCACAAGCATGCACAACCGACAGATCGTTTAGAACACCTCGAGCCTAAACGGCTGGTCAGCTTGTGCTTCCTTCACCTCAGGGACTCCAGGAACTGCTGAGCGCACAGCTTCACCTTAACGGGGCAGTCTGTCGCCACCCACTTCTCGACAATCTGCGGGAGTTCGAGCGCCACTGCCAGGTCGCGGATCTCGGCGGTTCCCGTTCCTTCTACATTGCACAGTGTCCCAGCCGCTACGAGCAGCCGAAATTGCGCCTCGCCATCGGTCAACTCCGCCGCAACGGCGACCATTGTGGTGAGCAGCTGCACCATGCGTTCCGTGGCCTGCGGGTCGCAGACGGCCCCTTCGCGCAGGTGCGCCACGGCAAAGTTCAGCAGTAGCGTGGACATGGCGATCTGCGTGTTCTTGTTGGCCCCGCCTGCCCCGGCTCGTCGCTGGAGCGCGCCCAGTATACGCTCGCGCTCCTGCAGCGCCAGCGCCTCGCCGCTCGGCTGGGAGAAGAGGTTGCACAGGCAACGAAGGACTAGCATTTGGTTGGCCGCCGCGTTGCGGCCCGTGGACGACAGCAGGCCAATCAGGAGGCTGCACAGCTGTGCGCCGCTCATCTGGCAGACGCGGCTGTTCACCGCCTGGATTCGCAGAGCGAGCCTCAGTAGGTCCAGTGCCGGGAAGACGTAATCTGGGAAACACCCGCGTGTTGCATCGTTTAAAGCTCACTTTTCAATTTGTAGTGAATGTATAACTATGTATTCAGTATGTATAATTATGTTATACATCGGGCTCAAATATTATGGACAATGCACAATTTTGTTTTCCCTTTTCTCATAAATTTTCATATTTTAATGGGCCAATGAGGTATATCAACTAGATAAGAATTTTGGTGCAGATTAGACAAGAACAGAAAGAAGATGCACAGCAGCGTTTCCTTACGTCTTGAGTTCTGTTCACACAAAAAACATGTTTACATAGCTGGTTTGCGCACACTATTATGCCACTTGAAGGGGGAGGGGGAGTTCAGAACTGATGTTTATATTTAAGGTTGACTGCACTATGTTAAAGGAGTACCGACACAAAATTTCGTGGCCGAGATAGCCTGCGGGGTCTATTTCAGTGAACATACGTATAGTATAATCTGCAAAATAGGAACAGCGAGTATAGCTTGGGTGGTACTTTAAATTAATTTTGAAGTTTGCGTGAGTGCTCGACTCCCTCACGCCATTGACACCCTTGAAGGGGACCCTTTCGGGACCCCCTACTACTCTCATGTCACGATGCTGCAGTCAAAAAAGCAAGTTACGATGATGTAATAGCCACCTTTTTTTTTTCCGCGTTTTTTCCCGCAGTCTGTACTTCTCGGTGGCTGGTCACGAGTGCGTGGCCGTGGCGCACGCCTAAAAAGTTTTGTGTGTGGCAACACTGGAGTCCCATTTCCCAGTCGAAAGTGATTCTTGATGTGGGCTGTGCGGTAGTGTGTCACAATTCTGTGTGCTGACGTGGTCTAGAGCTGCACAAGCTAAGGGGCAAAACTTCACCTGACGGCTTCTCAATTTTGGAGCTCTCTCAAACCGAAACTGAAACTGGTTGATAATGAGGGGCCTGTAATCAATTATTCGTTGTGTGCTGCAGCAAACGATGTGTCCTGTTATGACTCACAGGCCCGCAGCAACACATTCCAACAGAAAAACGCGAGGCCAAAGTTTTTGTGTCAGTACACCTTTAAGGGAGTTATGACAGCAAGGGAAAATGCCACTACTAATGCACGTTGTAGTAGTTTGAAGCTAATAGGTCATCATTTCTGAGGTAAGGAGAAACAATTTCTAAGGTGAGTTTAAACAATGATACGAAAAAGAAATACTGCTGCTTACGAGTGTTCTGGAAAAGCAATAATTTTTGTACATATGTCTCATTCCCAGGATGTCTGAAACTGCAACAAAATAGAGCCTCCAACCACAACTAGAACTGCTGCTACTGCTACTATGATTACTACTACTACTACTACTACTACTACTACTACTACTACTACTACTACTACTACTAGTACAACTACGATGACAACAGTAGCAGCTTAAGGCAGGCTAAGACAGATTTATTGTAGGAACAAAAACATTAAGGGACCCATTAAGTTTCGCCTTGAAGAGTTGAATGCGATAGCAATATCGCGTCCTCAGAGTGTACTTCAAACACTTAGTGCATGAAAACCTTTTGAACTTGCTAAGCACCCAATGCGTGGCCTTCAGAGAATAGGCGCAGCAATATGTGTGCATTTGTTATGGATGACCGGTTTTGAACCATGAAGCCATAATGATAATCACACGTACTAGCGCCCTATGACAATGTGCGCTTATACCACGCATTATTACTGCTTCATTTCAAGCTGTATTGTGAAGCATGCATGTAGACCATGAATGTTGCTTTCACGGCATTTCCAAGAAGAGGAAGTTATTTTCACCGTATTCACAAGCGCACGTGCAGATGTGTGGTAGAACATCAGCTTGCCTCACAAACTGCTTGCGTTTGACCCCCACTCAGAGCCAGAATTTTTATTGTTTATTTTATTTACATCTTTCTAGATTTTTCAGTCATGCACAAAATGATTTTTCGTTCACAAACACAGACACTGGAATTTCTGTTAAACGAGCTTTCTAACACTATTGCATTGGAAGCAAATCAGCAAGCAGAGAAAGTGTGGCAGACATTCTGCATACCTTCCGGCCAATGCACCACCCTGTCAAGGGCGCCTAGCTGGGCATCACCGGGCACTGCTGACGTGCTAGTAGCCAGCTCTATGAGGCTAGCCAAGTCGTTGTCGTCCACCGTGTGAGCGGGCGGAACCTGAGTGTTGAATTCCTGCAACTTGGTCTGGATCCCCTGAATGTTGGCGATGTCAAAGCGGACGAACGACGTGTGGGGAAAGAAGTGGCCGCCGATAGTCATGTCGCCCGCTGCATTGTCAACATCTGTAGAGTCACCTGGAAAAAAAGTCACAGTTTCACCAAAAGGGCAAAGTAATGAATGCGATAGCAACATATTCGAATGTTTTACGAACCAAGGCTAGCATATTTAGGAGCAACATTAATTGTAGTAAACATGCGCTTGCTGAGTAACCAAGTTTCCTGTAGCGTGGCCACAGTAGATGACCACAACAAGGCTCGTGCGAAGTGATGGCATTGATGAGAAGCCCTTCCCGTGGGCAGCGCATGCTGGTACTAAGGGCTATACGTCGTGTGTTGCCGCTGGTGGCAGTTTGTTATGTCAAGTGCAGTGGCAGGACTAACCACTAGGCCGAGTGCACTACAAATTCAACATGCCGAAATTGGAAATTGAAAGCCATCGATCACCGGTGACCTGTTTTAACCCTTTGAAACCCTATGTACACAATTGCATACACCACACATTTTTTTGTTGTTTGCATCAAGTAGAGGCTAAGAAACGACAAGATATATTGTACTTTGGATGAATCGAACCTCCCACATAATAAACTTGCCTTCATTTAACTTCATTTTGCAGTGTACTGATACATATGATCACTTTTCTGAAGGCACTACAACCACGTTAAAAGATTGATATGTGGGGTTTAACGTCCCAAAACCACTATATGATTATGAGAGACGCCGTAGTGGAGGGCTCCGGAAATTTAGACCACCTGGGGTTCTTTAACGTGCACCCAAATCTGAGCACACGGGCCTACAACATTTCCGCCACCATCGGAAATGCAGCTGCCGCAGCCGGTATTCGAACCCGCGCCCTGCGGGTCAGCAGCCGAGTACCTTAGCCACTAGACCACCGCGGCGGGGCAACCACGTTCAAAGAGTCGCGTGATGTAGCCCTTCCTGCAAGCAATGTGAAAAGCGGAATTGGTCCCTGTCCAAGATTGACATAACCTAAAATGAATTTGCACTGTATTACTAGCCTGAGGTTTGATACTGTTTATGCCAATAATAGTCATCGACGAGTTCAGTATAAAAAAATATTTAATTATAACTTAATCAGAACGAGTTATTGTAACACAATTTCAACAATTACGTCATTATTACTGCAATAGAGTAATGAGTGCCCTGAAGTTACGTTGTAGTGATTTGACACATTTACAGACAGTTTTTCATAGGTGGCGTCTGCAAGGTTTAAGGGGGGGCTTTGGTATCGCAAAAAATGGCAAAAAAATTTATTCCTTTTTAAAATCATGTTTTCAGTTTCTGGAACCCTTTTTCTATCCGATTCCAAAATATCTACACTGAAAACCGCGCACAAGTGCTTTGTAAAATTCGCTTCACCCTCCTCTGTAACGAAAGTTTTTCTGGAAATGACGAGAAAATATCGATCTAAAAAAAATTATAGCTTCGCGAGGACGCGGCCAGTAGCCGTCTTCCTGGGCTCATCGGAAAGAGCGTTTTTCCATGTTCGAATTTACCACCTCAGCTGGCTCCTTTCTTCAAAAACAAGTGCACAAAAAGCAAGTATTTGAAGGTCGTTTCGAAGCCCTTGATTGGCTGTGGCCACCATGTTGCCCCAGCTCGCCTAGACGTTGGTCCGATGCTCGCTCCGGGAGATCGTCGTCTGCTGCTTGTGCGTCGCGAAGACATGGCTGTCGAAAATCGCTACCTCGTGACGTGTTCACGGCTCGACGATCACTTAGGATATAATTACGCTGTAGTTAGGAGCTGTAAGGGGATGCACGATCATATTACTAGAAGCGGGCGGGGGATCTACGAGCGCGGGGCGTCATCGGAGCCGTTTTAGGCCTAACTCCGCTTACGACGAGACGAACTTTGCGGGCAAGAATGCTGCGCTAGAGCACTCGCGGCAATGTGCTTTTTCGCAAGCAGCGAAGCACATCACTTGCTAGCTCCTCAGAACCACAGAAAAGCGTTTTACGCATCTCTGCAGCAGACCCCACTGTCAAGCTCATCAACTTGCCCCCCCCCCCCCCCCCCCACCCTCTTCCACTGCCAAGGATTGCTCGCTCGGAACAGCGGCTAGCATTTTCGCGTGTCGGCAATCGAAAATGCGATAACAGGTGCAGTGCGCGCCAGTTTTTTGTAATTTTAGGTACACATTTCGCACATCGTTACCGAACACCACCGGCAAGTGCATCACGCACCAGCTGCGCTGTCCACGCGGCCGCACACTTCATGGTCATATGGAGGGCGTCAATAAGCTTTTGTGATGCAATTTAGATGTGCTTGGAGCCTTTCCTGGTATCGCCGCAAGCGTTTATGAATGTTCTGAGACAATAAAAGCCTTGTAGATTAGAGTTTCCGCGACCGGCAGTGTGATGATGCGTTTAACAGCTAGAGTGGCAAAAGAGCATGCATGAAGCAGGGGCACCAGTTTTTTATATGCCCGACTCGCGTCAATAAATAAGCTGCTAAAAATTGTGCCATCAGTTTTCTGCCCATAACTGTTACTCATTTGGAAAGGAGGAGTAGGCTGTCATGGTGTGAGCCATTTTTCTTATGCAATAAACTTCTCTCGATAAAAAAATGTTCAGTGATTATTTGTAATCAAGAGGTACCTAATTATGCTAATGACAGCTTGAACACAAGAAAAACGTCCAATACTTTCAGTATATGGCCTTATTCAATTACAATCTATTCTGTCATGGCTACTATCACACCACTCCTTCATACAGCGAACTTGGTGTAAAATCCATACTTCTTCTTTGTAGATAAAAAAGGTTATGAAAAAAATTATATAGGCAACAAAGGCACACTGGGCAGAAGCCACATGCCTGAGAAGTCAAATATCACAAGACAAACCTAAGATCACAATTTTTAGGTGTTTTAGAGACGTGAAGAGAAGGTGAAACTTCAAACGCAGTTTTCGCAATACTGTTTTTTTGGCATTATGCTCAGCTCGTGGAGCAGATATCTCTGCAACCACTGCACAGATTTTGATTCCGTTTCTTTTGCAACGCTCCTTCAACAGTGCTTCAGGGGGCTGCAATCTTAGTTTTTCATTTTGCTCTCTGAAGAAGTTTTCGTAGTGTTTCTTGTTTGTAATGGTAGTGTGCTCATTGCAGTGTCGCTCGAGAAAATGTTAACTACAAAATTTAATGTTGCAAAAAAATTATTTTGAAAACGCAGCCCCCTTCAGCATGCATTTGGCTGTACGCTTCATAATTACCAACTATTTTTGTCACTTTATAAATCCACCAGCCCCTCCACGAGGTTCAATGAAAAAATAAATTGTATCTCATTAAGTTTTTATGCTATCACCCCGAAACTTTTATGGAAGCACAGCGAGGCCATTTTTAGTGTACGCGCCAATTTTCATCAACATCTAGCAAGACACAAAAAAGTTTGTTTCGAAAGGCACGTCCTCCCTGGTAATGAAAGAGTAAACTGGGCCCTGTAATGCTTTTGCTACTAATCAACAGTTGGCCCCACTAAAGGAGTTTACGTGCAAGTGGAGTTACATGGCTTTGTTGCACTCTTTAGTCATATCCTCCTTTTGTATTAAGTGTGCTGAAAGTTGTGCAGGGAGGTACGACAGGGGGGCAATAAGCCATGTACGTTTGTCAGCACGCATTGTGACCTTCAGCTCATTCTAATTTTTATCTTCAAATGCACACATTGCTCGCAGAGTGATTATGACAGTGTACACGTCGCGGCATCCTGCGGCGGTCACGGTAACTGTACGCAGGTCGCGATCAAATCGGCCAATGGCCATTGACTGTTTGTGGCATGGACGTCTGGGCTAAACCTTTATCGAGTCAGGGAACTTTTGACCGATGACTAGACAAAGGACGTCACATATAGTCAGCGGGACTTTTGTCTGCCTAGTTGACAAAGGTTGCCACGTGCAGTCAGCAGACATTTGTCTGCTGACTACAGTGAACTTTTGTCCGCTGACTTGACAAATGCCACATGTAGTCTGTGGACTCCGTGTCCCCTAACCTGACAAAGGATGCCACATGCAGTCAGCGGACTTTCGTCCGCTGACTTGACAAAAGATGCAACAAGTAATTGGTGTACTTTTGCGCGGTGACTTGAGAAGGGACGCCACACGTAGTCTGTGGACTTTATTCCGCCGACTTGACAATAGATGCCAAATGTAGTCAGTGGGCTATTGTCGACTGACTACACGTGACTTTTGGCTGCTGACATGAGACTTTAGTTTGCTAACTACATCAGACTTTTGTTCGCCAGCTACATGTGCACCATCAACCAGCCATGTGCTCTCCCCTCTCTGCTGCTCCTAAGGTGAGAAAGGCATCGAGGTGCACCCTCTCCCCTGCTGTTTCCCTACTGCCTGGAGATGTGCAGCACCCCTTTGGCGACCACTCGCTGGCATTGGACGAGTATTGAAAATGCATTCCGAAAACCCCCGCGCAGTTCAGCCCACAACGACCAGGAGAAGTTGAAATTTTCCGCATGGGTTTTCTTTGCTGTAACAGTGAAATTGCGGATAAACACGGTTCATTACATTCAGGTAAGGAAAAAAACTCATGGTGCTCTATGTACAAACGGCCAAGTATTAAGGGGAGATGCTACTCGAAGACACTTTTTTTTAATATTCACCCTAGAGCAATGAAACTTGAGCTGTTTATAGAACTTTTATTGCTGATTTCAAATATATAATTAGTTTTCTTGCAAGTTACACACTTTTAGCTCTGCAACATGACAAAGTAGAAACCTTACCCATTTTGCCCCCCTTTTTTTCATCCCTAAACTTCTGTAATTTTTTACCATTCATAGTTCATAATTCTTCAAATAAAACGTAGAAAGCAAATAACTAATTAGGAAGCGCATACAAAATATGTAATACACATGAAAAATAATAGACGTAGAAAGTCAATATTTCACCTACCCTAGTAAAGGTAAAGGTATACATACAAGTTTTTTTATTATACAATAAAATATTGAAATTTAAACTAGACAATTGCATTTATGATACTTTGGAAAAAGTTCGGGCGAAATTTCATGCAGATCCGAGCACTATAAGTGCCAGAAAAAGGAGGGGCACATTGGAAAAAATGGCAGAATTTGTGTTTTGAGAAAAAACCAGTTTTAAAGTTAAAATGGACTTTTTATTTATGAAAGACATCATTAAATCAGATGAAATTCGCACACCAAAAAGAACAATCCTTCTTGTAGTGGCCACTGCGACTAAAATACGCCAGCACCATGAGTTAGCCCCTCTCGGCTTTTTTGAGCCGACTCCTCACAGACATTTCGGTCACAGACAGGGCCATAAAACGCTTGCCAAACTTCCACTCCATCTGGCAGAGCCTTGTGCCAACTGCAAGCTAGGAAGAAGTTCGACAGGACTGCGAAATACAAACTAAGTCCAGTGTCATGCCATTTTGCAGCCATGTTTGTGTACATAATGGCAATGTCGTCCCTGCTAAGTTCTCTCACTGCGAGCTCTTTTGAGCTCTCAAGATTGGCGCTGACGTCATCCATTGCCGCATCACGAACTTTCCGGCTGATGGGTGTGAATGAGTTTTGATGCATTGGCTTTTGCAAGCCAACAACTGCCGCAAATCGGACCAGCTGCTCATAGCCTATTGCTACAGAGCGCGCCGCCCAACGGCTTTCACTTGCGAGCAATGCCTTTTTTCATTCATAATGGAGATCATTACACGAGAAAAGCATTGTTCAGCTGCATTTCTCGAGAAGACATGGACCCCGCAAATAGGTTTCACAGTACATACAGGTTCGCAGTGGCCAATGGCAGTCCCTGATTCGTACCGTGTGATAAGCCAGTCGCGGCGCTCGATAAACGCACAGAAGAGTGCTTCGTTTTATTATTTCTTGTGCTGCATCAGCGAGAGAAACTGTTGTTATTTGAAGAGTGAGGTTTGACTCTTCGACTCATGCGATCAACCATGGCTAGCGGCGGCGCATTATCGGCGGCAAGGTGCTCGAAGACTGCACACTTTGAACCTTTTAACAGGCACCTTGTGCTCCTTAGATGCAATTTTAAAGCGTTTCCAGTTAAGTCTGGACCTGTATTATTTTTTTCATAACAGTAGAGGTATTAATCTTATCAAAACAGGCAAAAATAAAAAAATCAGTATTTTGAAAAAAAAAAAAAAAAACTCCCGTTTTTCGACTCGCATTTCCCCTTAAACTTGAGGTTCAAGCCAAACTTGAAGTGAGATGAAGTGAATTTTTGTCATTGCCCAACAAACCTGCACAATAATTTAAAGAATTAGAACCACACTCGCATGAATTAAGCAAACAGCTTAGAATAGAAGGAGGATTTGAAGA
Source organism: Rhipicephalus microplus (assembly GCF_043290135.1). Taxonomy (NCBI): domain Eukaryota; kingdom Metazoa; phylum Arthropoda; class Arachnida; order Ixodida; family Ixodidae; genus Rhipicephalus; species Rhipicephalus microplus. The sequence continues at coordinate 45,616,673 of NC_134709.1, forward strand.
ACGGTAGGGTGCAAGCAGCTAGACCCATTGATTCACTACAATCAGCGAATATAAGCTAGCATAAGACGACTTCAAACTTTGACAAAAATAATTTGAGTGCAGATTATGCACATTTTATTTTACAGTGTGGCTTCACGACAGTTCAGACTTCTCCTAAAAAGATGGTTTCACAGCACAATTCCACTATACAGCGAAGCCACTTCACCAAGTCATTTCGGCTTTTTTTTTTTACTTGAAGTAATTCATAATCTATTAGTTCATTTCAAATACATAATCTATTAGTTCATTTCAAATACATTAAATTTCAAATTTTCTAAATTCAATATGAAGTGGATTTGAATCCTGTAATATTCACATGAATATTTGAAACGTTCAAAATATTCGCCCATGCCTAGTTCTAAGGGCAGAAGGTCAAAATTGACCATTTTGTCGCATCGACAATTCTTTTATGCTGGAGTTCATTATACTGAGATTTAAATGTCCTAAAATTACCATGAAGTAAACACCTGTCAGTAGTCCAACTTTATTGCTTTAATGAAGCACAAACACATGACAAGCATTAAGTTAATGGCAAACCTTTCCAAGTACTAGCTTGTCATTTATTTAAAAACTTTTCAGTTCTTTACGCTAGCAGAAGGGCGTTATGAAAACAAATGCTCATTTGTGCTAACCTGGTTGCCGTGATGCTTGTTGCGCAGGCTGGGGCTTCGCTGAAGTTCCTGGAATATACCTTGAGCCACCTGAAAATTTCGAAATAAAGTCTAATGCTTCATGCCTTTAGGTCGGCACGAAAATGTGTAGCTCGCTCAGACCCACTCGTGAAATACATTTCGTCCCAAGAATTCACACAAACTCTATCAAAACTTGATCAAACTTGATCAAAAGTTGATTGAAGCTTTAATACATCCTGCACCACAGGAACCTTGTTCACAATAAATTTGAAATATTGACAAATGCAATGTATGTAAATGTTTGTTGAGCTTTTATTGTTGTCGACATTTCTTCTGTTTGATAGCATTTGAGGGGGGACATGGAAATGGGATTGATTGACTGATTGATTGGTATGTGGGGTTTAATGTTCCAAAATCACCATATATTTATGAGGGACGCCGCAATAGAGGGCTGAGGAAATTTCGACCACCTGGGGTTCTTTATCATGCACCCGATTCCAAACAGCATTCGCCTCCATCGAAAATGCAGCCGCCGCAGCCGGGACTTGATCCCGCGATTTGTGGGTCAGCAGCCAATTACCTTAGCCATTAGATGGCAATGAAAATGATTAATTTGGTAGATAAGTTCAACTTTTTTTTTTTGCAATCCTGAGACATTCTTTTTATGTCATGGTGAAGTATTAAACCAAAATAGGTAGTAGAAGGTCAAAAAACAGCATTTTGCTTTGTACAGTAATCAAGAACTGAGAAAATTGTGTTCTTAGAAATTTGAAATTCTTGCGAGCTTCCTTTGGCACAGTGCCACCATCTTGGCATCATCATAAAGAGGACAGATTGGAGCTCGAGACAGCCGCAAACCTGAATTTCTCTAATAAAAAATAAAACCAGTTCCCTTCCATTTTCTTAGCTTTGAGCTCCATTTATTAATGGCTCTATTTTCTCAGCATTCACTGTTTGAGCAGTTGCTGTCAGGTATCCCTATGCCTTCGCATAAGAAAAAAGATTTAACCACTGTGTTTTCTGCGCTTAGATCCAGAGACATTGGAGAGTGTGATAAAGCTGTCCATATTTGTCTGGACGTCACAGATTTTTTTTCATAATGAGCCTTATGTGAAAGTAGCAATTAAGACAGTATGTAGAGGGCATTTCAAAACTTTTTTTTTGTGCTCATTTGAACATAAACTGACAGCTTTACAGAAGATAATGGGCCCTTGTGAATATTCTTATCTGATAATGTTGACAAACTTGTTGTTATTTATTAATTTTGTGATGATGATGAGAGTCCATTAAATGTAGTAACTAAAGAACTAAAGCACACAGCTTAAAACTGATTTTAGTTGTATCAGCACAACAAATTCCAAAATTTGTCATTTTCATGAATAACGAAGATACTTTTTATTGCCAATTCCCCTTTAATATAAAACACTAGTACGCTATGCCAAAGTGGTGACTCAATAAGTGGCTTCAAGTGACTTGCTCAAACATAATCGATTCTCAATGGTGCATAAAACTCAAAGGGGTTTCCGCAATAGCTTGATTCGCTTAAAATCCAAATTTAATAAGGCTGAAGAAATCTACAATTAACTCCCTCAAGTCAATAAAACAGAAATTGTATATTATTATGCCCAGTATAAATGACAATAAATTTGAATGAAACAGTAATATAAAAGCCAATTTTCTAGGGATGGGGAAATGGCAAATTTGAGGTTAAAAAGTGGATTCGAAGCAAATGGACAGTTGGTCGAAAAATTTCAAGCTAAATAGTTTGAATAGTAAATATCCAAAGTTATGAAGAAAATATGGATATTTGTCATGACGCAAGCTATATACACAATACAATTAACATGCTAGAGTAAACATCAAGTTCTTGTTTCAAAGCAAAGTGGAATAAACTTTGAACAGAAGCAGGATGTGAATAGATGTAGGATACAAGTCGTAAGCGTTTGCTTTACTTAGTGCATACGAGCCCGTAAAACATGCATTAAACATAAAATCAGGCTGCTGATTACGATATGCAATCATAATCACGTGAAAAAGGGGTCTCACAGTCTAACAGCTGAACACTACAGTGAAAGCATCTTTTCAGGGCAGTTGCATGAGGTAAAAAGAACATGTTTGTTTGTTTCAAATGCTATAACAATCATTTGAGTCTTTGAAGCACTCAAATACTCGCTCTTGCCCGTTAATTTGAAAATCGATTTTGTTGACCCTGAAAGCGAGCAACCACATATATTTCGATGCTATTCCGACAATGCGCATAAGATGAAACTTCAAAGAGAACGCACATCCAATGTACTGTAGTACTGCTCCATGTGAATGAAGTCAATGTATTCATTCTGCCACTGCGGGCTACGATCGAAATCCTAAGAGGTTGCTCATAGCAGTACAAATCAAATAATATGCATGCTCACTGAACCATTTGCTCAAGCCTAAGATTTATTACGGCACTGTGCTAATTAAAAAAAATTGAACGATGTTTAAGTCTCATATTTATTAAGAGAAATGATTTTCTCATTCAGCTGGTGCACTTAGCTTTTCGGCAGATTGTGGTGGCTGCGATCAGCCACCACCACGGTGCCTACTAAAACAATATTTCAGTTCTTTCATAATGTTGCCATAGAAGTTCTTTTACGGTGATTATGGCAATAAATAAATAAATAAATAAATAAATAATTTGTTTCACAAAGGTAAATCTCTTCATGCTTATTAAATTCTCAAGTACCAACGAAAAGTTAAAAGATAATCACATGTGAAAAATATTGATAAGCACAAACAATAATGATAAATATAGAGAAAGTAAAGCAAAGGGAAAGATAACTTGCTGCCAGCAGGGGCTAAAGCTGTATTGTCCAAATATTGCATGTTTGGGCACATTTTCATTTAATTACAGCGAAAGGTGTTACGAGATCAAAACCCTGGTAACGCGCGATGCAGTAGTTTTCTGCCGCGGCTGCCGGTGTCTGTAACCACTATTGCGAAATAAGAAAAAAAAACCTAGTACCAAGGACACAGTGGGGCTCAAACCCAGGTGCACTGCGTGCCAGCCCAGTATTCTAGCCCTGAGCCACGCTGGTGCTTGAGAATTGTTCGCAAACTCGCCATGGGCAGGCTTTATGTCGGGAAAGGAATTGCGTTAATATGAGTGACAAAGCATTTTAGAAAGCAAAAGAACAACGACATGTCACACAATACGAATAGTGTAACGAGTGGGTCGTCCAGTGCTCCAACCCATTACAAACGCTTGTTAACCTATTAACTTCAGGCATAATTCATCATCGTCGTCAGCCACTGCATGAACAATTCACACAAAATTCCTTGCAAGTGTTTAGCGGATACCACACTTCTCAGAAGAATGACGAAAAATAGCATAGTGAATGCCGGCCTACTACCCAAAAAATTTATTAATGCCTTAGTGGGTATCAAGCAAGTGTGCTTGCAGTAGTTATCCAATGAGTGTTTTGAAAACTCTCTGAAAGGCCACTCTTCTGCACAGGCGTGGAGTTTTTTTTTTAGTATCTTTCATATACTATACTTTTTGTTGGTACTTGAGACTTTCTTAGGCGTGAACAGATTTGCCTTAGTGTAATGAATGCCTGCACATATTTTTTTTTTGCTAAAAGTGCCATAACAGAAGCCTTATGGCAACATTACAAAAAAATGAAATATTGCTTTAGTAGTGATATGACTGTTTAAGTTGATAAGTCACCACAATCGGCTGCGAGTGAAATCGTGACGATTTATCTCTCCAGCTCGGCGCTGAAAGTGACCGATCTGAAACGACAAACTATAGCAGAAGACGGTGGCTTCGCTCCTTCCAGACACGACGTCACATGCATCATGACAAAACAGCAGTCGCCGGCAATAGGCGGGGTTTATGGCCGGTGACTTCAAGGGCTTGTCTTGCACCAAAATATTCTTTTACGAGCTTCCTTTCCATATCAATAGGCGTGAGAGACCTTTTACTTCTATCACTGAAAACCACAAATTGTCAGGTGACGTGACATGGCCCCCTAAGGGAAAACCGTTGCAACAGAGGTTCTCCAGCAGATGGACACTTGCCTGTGAAGGGATCCTGATATGTGCTAGGAACAGCATTTCCGATTACCATGCCCTTGGTGTTCTGAATAATGAAGTTCGCAATTTGGTCGAGGTAATACTGGTTCAGTTCGTGGCGGTGAATGAACTTCTGCGCGGCGTGCCACGGGTCCTCGGTCACATTGTACGGCAGCTTCATCTTCCCGCCGGTGTCCAAGTCAACGTCAAAGACATAGTCGTACTCCTGCATTGAAAGCACAGAGCCTTCTTAACTGGAGGAAACTGCAGTGCTACAGTGCTAAAATCATTCAGCTATAGAGTTTCATACAATAATTTCACAACTGCACCTAGACCCTAACATTCTTCGTTGGATTGAACAGTTTCTCACTAACCGTTCTCAGTCAGTCTTTGTTAATGGCCACCTATCTAACTCTCTCCCAGTCACATCAGGCGTTCCCCAAGGATCTGTCCTTGGTCCCCTTCTTTTCCTAATATATATTAACGACTTGCCCGACCATGTATCCTGCAGCATTCGCATGTTCGCGGACGACTGTGCCATTTATCACACTATTAGTAACCAGCATGATCAACTGTATCTCCAAACCAATCTTAACAATGTGTTTAATTGGTGTAACACATGGTTAATGACCCTTAATCCTTCTAAATGTAAACTCCTGTCCTTTTCTCGTCGTCATAGCCCATATCGTTTCCACTATTCTATTGTTAACACCGCAATTGAATCAGTACCATCTTATAAATATCTTGGAATAACCTTGTCTTATGATTTATCATGGCGTACCCACATCGCTAATGTAGTTTCAGCCTCTAATAAAGCACTTGGTTTCCTCAAACGCCATCTCCGCCTAGCCCCTCTACATGTAAAATTACTTGCGTACAAATCTTTAATCAGACCAAAATTAGAATATGCATCTGCCATATGGAGCCCACATCAAGCGTATTTAATCAAAGCATTAGAAGCGGTACAAAACCGTGCTGCCAGATTCATTCACTCATCTTACTCATACGATATCAGTATTTCATCTTTGAAAGCGAAATCTGGACTGCCACTCCTTTCTTTGCGCCGCCGCACTGCAACTCTCGTGCTTTATCACAAATTATTTCATTCTTCCCTCAATCAGCCACCTTGTATAGTAGCCGCAGCACACATATCTCATCGAACCAGTCATCCATTTCAGGTTTCCCGCCCATCTTCGCGCACCACTGCTTTTTCTGCCTCGTTCTTTTTTCGAGCAGCCACGGACTGGAACGGCCTCCCCCGGGACATCGCCAACATCACCTCATCATCTGCCTTTCAAGACCGTATTATTGATCATCTTCAATGCTAAAACAACTCTTACTGCTTATTGTTAACATAAATAAAACCCCACCCCTTATGTAATGCCCCTCCTAGAAAGGGGGGCCTTTAAGGTAATAAACTGAACTGAACTGAACTGAATACCTAGAGAGGAATCTGGCGCTGCGATCGTGTACCCCCATGAGAATGATGGGAAGTACAGGCTTCGGATTAGGTAGAGTAAGCAAGTGAAATGTCTACAGACCTTTTGCTACAGTTTCAGTTTCGTTCTTCGCGGAGCGCAGACAGTCGAGTGCGGCAGAACAGGCTGAAGCAGTGCCTTTCTTGCTCGAAGAGGCTAACGACCACTAGATCGCCTGATTTGCTGCGACATAGGAGCTTTGTGAGTCGCATTTCACAGTTTAAACGCAGTGTCGTCCACTCACCGCTGCGCCTAGATGTAGCGTCTCATGCCAGTGCTGGGTATTGCCTCGCGTTGATGTTTTTCCCGGGTGCCTCTTGCCTAAACTCATTGTAAATTGACTGCAAAGCAATGACGAAGCTAAGTAGACGCACCATCATGCTTCGCTGACTCGAATTCACAAGAAAACCAGAGGTGCGTTGTGGGCAGACCACTGGGACAGACGCACCTAGCATCGCAGAAGACGAAACGATACGTGTTTTTCACTTAATACTGTACTCTTATTTGCATTAATAGATAATGCGTACCTTTGAGAGAAAAACAAGCATGTTTCTTTTCAAGAGTTGTAAAAAATAATTCATTAAATCTTGATGCCAAATCTGGAACGCAACGGCAGAGCAATGCATACCCTGATGGTTATATTTTTCCATGTTTCATTTCTACGCCATGGTCACAAAAAATTTTTGCAATAAAATTTGCGTATAAAAGAATGAAGCAAGTTTTAATTTAATATTACTTCACATCATTTTGTTTTACACTCGGAAAAGAAGCGTTGCAAATTTCAAGAACCTTATCCATCCGAAGCAGATCCAAAGCCTGCACTTGCCATCATTCCCATGCGGGTACAAGCGCCGCTGAAGGAGCCCGCATAGACACTAGCGCCAGATTCCACTCTAGGTATTTTTGTATGAAACTCTATGCATTCAGCCAACCATGGGAATGATGCAAAGATTTGATTGCTCTTCGTGCTTACGATTTCAAAAACACTTGTGGTTTTGTTTGTTGTTCTGGCTTTTATTTCAAATAGAAGAATGACTCGTCATGAACTTCAAAAGCCCAGACAATTTTGGGAACAAGGTAACACTTATTTTAATCAAACCTATCAGAGTCACCCAAGTGAAAAAAAAGTACCAACGCGAACTTGTTTCGTCAGCAAGTACAAGCCACACAATCAAAAATGCGTGTTCATAAGTATTTTGGTTTGGTTTGCGGCGCACCAGTCAATGCATTCCTACGCCTTCTTTATTTAAATAAACTGAACACAAGCTATTGCCGAGAGGGTAGAGATACACATGGCCAAAAAAACGAGCAGGAGAAAGCAGCGAACTGTTGCGCACAGCACAGCGTTCACAGGTTGCACAGAAACAATGTGATGTTGATAACTGACGAGTATTCATGAGGTGTGTATACAATTGTAGTGGGAAATACAACGGACGCATTATGTTGCAAGGTCAACTTAGAAGTTTGACAGCCACATATCCTCTGCAACGAACACTTTTCGTGAACACCTACTACGGATTAAAAGAGCATGCCACCAGAGAATGCTAGCCCGACTACAAAAAGCAGCGCGCCTCTTGCGGCTGTTGTCTGGAGGAAGTTTTAAGCGCGCAGGACTCTTAGCATTTCTGTTTTCTCAGCAATTTGTGGCAGCAGTGAGGTTTGCCAACTGTTTGGCGGAGTATCAATCAAGGAAAGTCAAATATTTTTTTGTCTGAAAGCTTCACTAATGACTGCGGCTAATCTCTGTGCCTTCATATGGAGATGCTAGCAAACGATTACTAAGTGCACCCAACAAAAACCTAGCGGACGCGGCCAATACTTCCTGAGCACCAAGCATTTTGAATATCCCCTATGAAGCTGAATCAACTGTCAAGTTTTTAATGACCCCCAGAACACCTCCAGTAATTTTTTTTTTTCACTTCAAATGAACATATTGAGTTCAGAAAAGTCGGACAATCAACAATGCCGAACGCAGGAGTGCCACGAGCCGCGGGTGCCCTACACAATCCGAGAAACAATCCCCCTCCAGGCTTTTTAGCGATCCTCGGGGGATTCACCGCGACATCAACATCCTCCTCTCCTCATCATCCAGAATAAGAACCCATTCGTCTGTCTGCAGCTCGCTGCTATTTCTCCTCACACGTTAAGGAGGAGCACTCAACCAGGAGGAGACACAAGCCAACGTACAGAGCGTGGCGAAGAAACTCAAAGTGAGCAAGGGCCTCTTCTGCATTATCAAACACACTATGACAACACCATTCCATTCAACCTCTAGGATATGGGATCTTCAGGGTGGTCATGAACTCCCTCACACCCGATGAAAAAAACACACATCCAGTGGGTAGCAGACAATGCTATGCACATCTCGGATCTTGCAGTAGTGCATAATAGAGAGACCTTGTAACTGACTTTGATGAGTGTCATGACCTTCAGCACAACTGCTCATTCCTGTTATTTATTGATCTTGCGCGAGTGTGGCTCATTGTGCAATGTTTGCAGACTAGGGGGTACAGCTCGGGCATGTGGTGGCACTTTGTGGCAAGAAGTGCATCTGATGAAAATGACCCACTCGATTTACGTTGGCTATTGGCGAGTAAATAGCATGCTACTCACGACACCATTTTCTCGGGCAGTCTTTTCACGCAGAGGCCCAAGCTCACTCTCTACCAAGCTGCCAGTTCCCACAGTTAGATGTCGAACCGCAGGTAGCATGCTATTGGTCGATAGCTGACATAAATCAAGTGTGGCATTTGGATCAGGCGCCCTTCTTGCCACAGACTGCCACCACAAGCCAATGCTGTACTCTCTATAGTCGGCAAACATTGCTTAGTGGGCTCCACTAGTGCAGGAAAAATAACAGGAACGAGCAATTGCGATTTATCACAGGTGCCAAAGGTCGTGACACACCCCGAAGTAACTTTTTTCCCTCTACCATTTTTGCCAGCGTAGCTTCCACAGTGCTTACAAGAAAAGAAAAAAAAAAAGAAGAAAAAAGAGTACATCTGTTTGACAGACGCCTGTAACTCTGCTCTTTCTCCACAGAATGAAGAAATTTTTACAGCAATCAACTTGTGAGTTAATAATCTCTGATACTAAACGCATTCAATGGTTACACTGAAGTCTCATTAAAACAAAGTTGCATCTTACAGCAAAATAAGTTTGTTATATTCGAAAACTTGTTATAAAAGTATATTCCGAACACTATATTACAAGACTGTTCTCAATTCACTTCGTTATAACCAATATTTCGTTATATCTGGGTTCATTACATTGAGGTTCGAGTGTCCTTGTAAGGTGGTTGAAGACCTCCGACTGATCCAACCTCCGAATGTGCATGCGCAAACAAAGCAAAGTGGACCACTGACCTTTCCCTCGTACATGATCTTGCCAGCGGGAGCATCTGCGTTTGGTGTGCCCACGACGTCACCAATTTTCTGCCACGTATTGTCGGCTTCGACCCACTGGTATGCCGAGACCAGGTCTCCCTCTCGTATCAGTCTTGTGTGGCCGTCTCTATGACCTGCCGAGACAGCGCAACAAACGGACATCAGTGCAACAGTGCCCCCGTCAGCCTGAATATGGCAGGAATAAGCAGGTAGAGAAGCATGGCAGAGAGAGGGATAGAGAAAAAGGAAGGCCAGGAGGTTAACCAAGAAACATGGTAACAACACATTCTGATCATTTGCGTGGCAATAACATGCATTTCCTCGTGTGGAAAGATAATAATAATTGTTGGGGTTTAAAGTCCCAAAACCACCATGTGATTATGAGAGACGCCGTAGTGGAGGGCTCCGGAAATTTCGAGCACCTGGGGTTCTTTAGCGTGCACTGAAACGTAGGTACATGCGCCTCAAGCATTTTCGCCTCTGTCGAAAATGTGGTCGCCGTGGTCGACATTCGTTTCCGCGACCTGCGGGTCTGCAGTCGAGTGCCTTAGTTACTAGAATACTGTGGTGGGTCGTTGTGTGGAAAGAAAAAGAGTGATGCAGTGCGTGAGGGTGCTCATACATGCTGTAAGGTCGTTTTCAAGTCACAGTGCCCAGCTGTTGTACTTAGCTTAATTTCTGCGGAGCAAGAGATGGGCCCTGTGTTCTCGCAGTGCTGTGTTCACGCACCCAACAGGTGTTGCCTCGCGGGAGCAAGGTTACTTGGGTGCAAGAATATGAGCACCTAGTCCTTTTAGGGGCGGAGCTCCTGAAGTCACAAGTTTGTCCTTTTACTATAACTTGTTCGTGACAGTCTAGTTGATGGATGACTCAGCAGGTGGCGTTAGTGTGAGTGACAGACAGACGGACAGACAGACGGACAGACAGACGGATTCTTGGTTTATCGATAAAACCGTCTGAAGCTTCGCCCCAGTCATCATCATTCACTCCGTGAATATGTTGTGGTTCTTTGGGGGGATCGGTGCACTCGTGAACAGTAAGCTTAATTGCAGGTCCGGGGCTCATCAACATTGCAACACCACAGCTCATCCCCATGGGTTCCCGGGGTATGTTGAACGTCGGCAAGTCGCAATTCGTCATACATTGCTCCTGTTACATCGCCTGTGTTTTAGTGCCGTTAATTGGGTTATTAGGCATGTTAATTCAACGTCCATGTATTGGTTTTTACGAAGGCGTGTAATGTGTAAGTTTACTTCAAAAGCATTTATATCTCAGTCACACAGGCACTTTTGAAAGGACCATCAAAACACCATGTCAAAGATGACAAGCAAAATGAAAAAAGAAAATACTAGAGAAAAAGTGAGTGAAATGCCAGCAAAGCAGAGAAGCCGAATTAACTGGAGGTGTGTGCGGGCACACCATATTAGAAGGCGGGCGCGTGCAGAAGAGAACAGCGTGACAAAGACGGTGGATGACTGCTGATGGAGCGGGAAGCCTGGTTCCTGCCCCAGCACTACAAGCTTGAGTTCACTTGAGTTCTTGCCTAGGTGGGTGGTCGGTTATTCCCTTGTCATCTACCTGACTGGCTGTGCAGCAAGTTGCCAGGATGGGTCTGCGCTTTCGCCGCCGACCTCAAACGAGCCTTGGCTAGCGCCTATTTGGTTGCCCTGCTAATGGTGCACGGGCTAGAGGAGCCTGGGACGGGCCTGGAGTGCTTCCTGGCCTTGTCTCAAGCAGCCAGAGAAGAGGGCTCTAGGCAATTTTAATCTTTTGCCGCTTTTTAACCGTTGACATTATACAGTACAACTTATCCTAGGGCAAGTTGGTACTTACTGAACCTCATATAACAGTGTGAGACTACAAAAGTAAAAGGCTGTCAGGGGAGGAAAGAAAGACAGCACTACAAAGAGCGCGCAGAACACTGGCCTCCCGCATATAGCCCTCCTTAAAATAACACAAGACCTAAGCCTTTTGGGTCAGCAGACAAGAAAGATATATATATTATTTGAAACAACCACATCAGAGACTATTTAAGGCTCAATTGAAGAGAGGGAACCAAGGAATCTGGACAGCGCACGCAAATAGCCGATCCGAAAATGATGCCAGAAAGAGCATCACCTTTTTCAAAGAGGGCTTCCTTGCCGGGCAGTTCGTTGATTTTGAGGTCACCAATCTCCTGAGCTGGCAGTGCGAACTTGGCGACCGCCTCCGCAAATGCCGCCTGCTCTTCAGGCGGCGCCTGGAGCTCTTTGTGCCTCGTGAACACTCGAGCGACGCCGTCACTGTAAGCAAACGCACACAAGATATCTGAATACACTGCAAATCCGAGTAGAGCTGTAGCTCATTGTAACAAACATTGGTATAGCAATTTACCAGTTATCGGCTTTGTGTGGTATATCATACAAACTTTGGTTGGTCACGCTTCATATAAGTGACAATCTATAGTGAAACCAAAAATGTCAAAGCTGACGCATTTCTCTGTAAGGATGAGATTTCTTCACACGAGGCACGAAAGGTAACACAAAAAGTAATGTAAATATTGAAATACGATTCACAACCATGTTTTCTAAGTGCAGCTGCAAAGCGCATCATCCTTCAAATAAGTGTGAACACAAGCCTGTTTTACAGCCATTATGGTCGAGGTCTGCCCTGTATCACAGATAGAAAATTATCAAGTAGTCACCAGCCATTAAAAAAAAAAGTCACCAATAGATATATATTAAAAAAAAGCACCCTTATTGGCCCAGTGGCCAGAACTTGTCAATGCACATTTTCACACATGTGCGCCTATGAACGACCATTGTTGACACTGCATACAGCAACATTTTATAGCTGTGGTGTGCGCAGCACACCACAGCCATAAAATGCTGCTAAAAGCCATAAAAAGGCGAACGTGCACAGGTGGACAGTGACTGCGCAGCACACCACCGCAGTCACTGTCCACCTACGCATGTTCGAGTCCTCGACCAAAGAACTCATCGCTCAACTAGGCAGAAACTTGCGGACAACTTCGGATTAAGGTTTACTGCCTTCCATCTGGTAAATAATCGCTTTTTTTTTGCCACCATCAGCATCCCGCAGTTGCCACATTTTTTTGGTCTAAATGACACAGACGGAATGGGTGGTGTCGGAGTCATTTCAGCAGATCAGGCCTCCTATTCCAAGCGACGAACAAGAGCAAGACAGCCAGCGTAAGATGCAGATAAGGCTTAGTCACGGGGGACATACGAGTGTTCGGTCACGAGATTATGTTCCTTTAATGGCTTAAATGGTGATGCTGCGAAGTTGTCCGAATAAAAAAGCACGTCCCAGTTTTTAGCGTCCAAAGAAGAAGTCGGCAATTATACTGTTATACAATGCATGTCAGATACAGCAAACAAACTTTTGGTCGCAATACTACCTCGTTATAACAAGGTTAGATCGATTGCTTAAGCATCTCCATAGACGATCACAGAGTTCACATTTTTAAGCACAGGTGTTGCAGTGTTCCCAGTTCAAGTGTTGTTTTTTTTTCTGGGCACCGACTTGGTTTAAAGCAATGGGTTTTCTAAACCAATTTGAGCAATGGTTATGGTTATGTTGAAAACTCGGCAACTTAGTGAATGTTAAGCTGCGAATTTGCTCACAAATGTTCAACGTGCCATAACTTTGTTTGAATTGGTATAGAGCATATCTTTTTGTTGCACTGCACACGATTATGATTGCCAATTATTGTGGCATGTTGATTTACTTTTACAACTTTCTCAGTTTATGAAAAATATTCACCCTAAAATGCCATCGAAATATTTCATATTATATAAACCACATGTTGTAATAGAAAAAAAAAATTGCATACATTAAAGCCAGTACAAAAATATACACAAATTCAGCAAGTTTCCTGACATATCAATGAAAAAAATTGGCCCCGTATCTGCATGTTAATCTGCAAATGTCGTCGAAAGACAATAGTCTTGCGCCTGGAGAGATCGAACAAAACATTTATTTGATGTTCTGCGCAGAAAAATCGGTGAATGATATTCTGGAGGCGCTGCGTTAGAGTGCCTCGAGCTTGCAGCGGAGGTGAACGCGCGCACCAAGTCACGTCACACGTGATACATGAGTGCTATCTGGCAGTTATCTTGGAAAACGAAACGCGCGGCCTTGAGATGGGCGTGTGCGCTTGTCTCAGAGGTGATAATGTGTAGAACGCAAGGCGACGGGTAGGTGCCACCACCGTCTTGTCTTAGCAAAGCATTGGGAGCACTTGCCTTTTCGTACAAGCGTTGCATGGTCAGCACAGCGTGAAAAACGCTACGGTCTTTAGAATAACTCATACGTGCCTTTTCTAGTAAAAGACGCACATACAGAATATATACGTGTTGTTATGTTGCCTCAGATATGCGCAATAATTGCTTTTTAATTGACAATCGCACAAGTATGAATGCTGAATCTTGAGCAACATTGGTGGGCGCTGCAGATGGGTCGGCCCTTTGGGGTATCCGCTGGAGCCGTTTAAAGTGCCCAGTACTGTTAAGAGTGAACAAACAGACAGAGAGATAGACAGACAAAAATTTTGGCGTCGAAGGTACCCAAGAAAGACTCTCGCCTTTAAAATTCTTTGAAAACTGAAACATACACATAAATTAAAAAATACAAATATCTTTATGCACGTTTCAAAAGCATTCTCACCTTGTGCCAGCAATGATGTCACCATTGGCCAGGCACGCCACCGACCACACCGAATGCGCTGGAAATGATATCGTCTGAATGCAGTCACCACCACAAGCCCAGACACGCACAGTCCGGTCTTCGCCACCCGTGACAAACTCCTCCGTGCCACCGGGAGAGTCGGGAAGTGCACATATCGAGTAAATGTAGTTTCCGTGTCCCGCGTACACGCGCAGGCACTCTCCGGTGGCCGTCCAGTGCCGTATGGTCTGGTCGTTGGAGGTGGAGAGGAACTCCATATTGGAAAGGATGGCTAGACCGCGGACGCAGTCTTCGTGACCTGCGACAACGCAGAAAGAGGAAAAAGAAGGATGTTCAGGAGCAGGTGGGGGGTGGAAGAAATGAGAAGTGGTCAAGCAAGGAGTTTCACTCAAGTTGAATTGCCTCAAGCTTACTCGGCGTTGAACATGGTAAGAGTTATTGAGCTAGGTTTACTTTCAGACTCGATGATGTACTTCACGACCTACACGTTCACTAGACACTCTGCACATTCTTTATTCTCCGCACCACATGCCCAACATGTCCGACTTCTCCATACCCTCGTCTCTCCCCTCCCATATTCCCGCACGCGCACGTGCACCCCCTTCTGTTCAATCTACACTCTCACTGTCTTGTCCCTCCACTGTCAACCACACACAACCTTTGAGAGCTGCGCCCAACACCTGGACACTTCTTACTCCATCTCATCTCTCACAATACGTAAAAACTAGGGGCCTGCAAATAATGAAATTTCATCTTGAATCAAACTAGAGTCGAAGAGTGCCAAATAGTGGCAAAAAATATCGAGTATGAAACACATGAAAAATTGGGGGACCCTTAAAGGGGTAATGACACAAAAATTTCGGCCTCCTGTTTTTTTGGGAGCCTGTTTACTCACAACATGACACACAGTTTTCTGCAGTGTGTGACAGATCATTAATTACAGGCTTATTGTCAAGCCGATTCAGCTTTCAGTTTTAAAAACGAACAAGCCACCAGGCGCAATTATCACCGCCTAGCGTGTGTAACGCTCGACGATGTCAACACACAGGCCTATCACGGACTTTCGCCCAGTTCGCATAAAGAAGTTTTTTTGAACAGGAAACGGGACAGCAGTGTCATCAAACATGACTTTCAACTCGTGTTACGGCCACGGACTCACGAGCAGCTGCCGAGTAATAGTCTGCTGGAGCAAATGCAGCCAATGAAGAATGGCTACGATGTCGTCATAACCTGCTCCAGCGTAGTCCCGTGAGGGAAGTGGGGGGTCCCCAAGGATCCCCTTTGAAGATGCAATAAGAGTGATGAATTCAATTGCTCACGGAAACTTCAAAATTTAAAATACCTTCCGAGCTATATTCGCTGATGATATTATGTAAAAATAACCAGTGGTGTCATGGTACGAAGGATCGTATGTGACGGTCACGTGAGGTAGCGCCGGGTCCCAGGCATGGTGGTCGAAGGACACATAGGTACATTGCAAGCATGTCCGCGAGAGTGCGATTTAGGCGCCCGGTGAGGCCACTTGTTTTGGGATTGTAGGAAGTGGTCAACTTGTGCTGTGTCGAGGAAGAGTGCAGAAGAACGTCGATTACTCGTGACAAAAACGTGTGGCCGCAACCCGTGAGCGGCTAGCAAGGAGCGCCACGGTGTAGGATGACATTGTGGAGCGAAAAGTACGCAACGTCTCTAGAGGTGCTGGTGGGGAGCGCTCGAGTCATGGCACACATAGTCGCATAGTCTATAGCAACGACGACACACCTGTTGCCCGATTTCGACTCGGGGGAAAAAAACTGAGAAGATCTATACCAACCATACTTTGCAGATGACATACTAATGCCCACAGGAATAGATTCTGCAGGCTATCTCGGCCGCGAAATTTTTTGTCAGTACCCGTTCAAGCTTCGCCTTCAAGAGTTGAATGCATTAGTGATATCCTGTCCTTAGTGCATACTTGAACCACTTGGTGCCTACATTTTATTATATGCTGTTACTCCAGAAATTTAAATTGTGGATTACTACAATGTAATTAATAAAACTGAAAGTGGGTTGTGTAAGCGAAATTTTTGCATACGGCTACATTCTGCGTAATGGGTAACGTGCTTTATAAACCACGAGTAATTATGCACGTGAAATGTTTTCGAACTTGTTAAGCACCATTTATAAGGGAATACGCTCAGTAACGTGTGTGCCTGTTGTAAAAGGTGGCCGGCCCTAAACCACGAGATAGTTATAATAATAGCCTGTCCTGACGCTAGATAGCAAGGTACACTTGTACCACGCAGTATTACTGCTATATTACATGTATTGTGAAGCCTGTGTAAAGGACGGGTGTGTTTGTACGGCATGAATGTTATCTTCATTTTCAGGCAGATTTTTAAAATATTTCCAAGCAAACACGTGGCTGTGTGGTAGAACACCGGCTTGCCACCCAAACGGCCCAGTTTCAATCATTGCTCGAACCCAATAGTTTTTATTATTCTATTAGCATTTTACTCAATTTTTCGGTCACAGACAATATGATTTTTCGCTCACAATCAACGATGCCAATGACGACACTGACGTCGAAATTCTCGTGAGACGAGTTTTTTAAACGCTATCATGTAAATATTTTGTTGAAAATTGAAAGAAAGACAGTAATATTGTACTTCATGGTCAAGAGTGCTCTGGACCGAAATTCTTAGGGTGCCTGCACCCAGTATCGTTTTGACCACACCTTGGAACGATGGGAATTTCTGAACAAGCGGTACGGTGTGGCTGAGGTGGCTGCATAGCGTGACCAATTTTCATATGCGAAACCAATCACTGACTGTCCTGCAGGCCATAGTATGGAGATTTTACGGCGCTTGCAGCACATGCGACTTAACTACGAAAGAGGTCCATGCCTTCGTTTCAAAAGTGAGTTTGTGGCGGGGTTGACAGTTTTTTCCGGTGTCCTTTATGTGTGCGATACATACAAAATTGGTGTCAGATACAAAATTGGTGTCAGTTTTAACGAAAACGCATACTGTAACCATGTTATTGTTAGTTCTAGCCATTCCAACTTAACCAAGTGCACCCTAAGCCTTTGTTGTGTTTTCAATATTTGACCTATCAAATTAGTATTAATGAAGCACTCACAAGAAGAGTACAGCATCCCAATAGCTTTTTTTCTTTGCATTTTTTTTATGATGCATTCATACACTTCAGTTCACGTCATGTTAGAAACTTTCAATACAAGTTATTCCAAGGTCGAATCAAATTATCCGATTAGGTACTATTCACTCTAAATTCGAAAACCCGAATAGTAGTCCCACACCCCTGATAAGAACACTGCTAAAACAAGCAGTTGCCGCCCTTGACAAGCCTACTTATGGAAATGTTGACGTCCGCAAAATTTTTTACCCTGTGACTTCACACGAATGAAGAGGACAAGATTTACACAAGATGGAATAATTAGCAAACATAACTAGTGGGAATCCATTAAGTTATCAGTGAACAAGGAGAAATCTCCTAGCAGCAATCTGTTAAAAAGTTCAATTCTTGGTTTACCACACTACAGTGGCGACACAACAGTGACATTTGGAGGCATGCAGTAGTTACAGAGGAGCAACACACGGAAGAGAGCTTAGATGCTTCTGCTCTACTACAAGCTCCGTCCCTTGCCACAACTAAACTCAAACCCCATTAAAACATAATTGAATCTTACATGAAAATAAGTTCGTTATAAAGGAATATTTTTAATGTTATATTGCAAGACTATTTTTCATTTACTTCGTTATAACCAATATTTTATCATATCCAGATTCGTTATCTCGAGGTTTGAGTGTACTTGCCAGATTCTTGTGGCCTCTCAGTGCCAAAGGCAGACTTTTCCCATTGGTGATGCGACAAAACAACTTACCGGTGAAGATCCGCTCGCATTTTCCAGCCCTCCACAGTCTCACGGTCTTGTCAGCCGATCCGGTGAGCATGATCCCCTGCTTGGGGAAAATTTGGACTGCCCATACTGTGTCCTGGTGGCCCTCGAGGGTCATCACGCACTTCTGGCCGTACCAGACACGTGCCGTCTTGTCCCAGGATCCGCTGAGAAGCGTGCCAAACTGCCCTGCTGCCAGAGCACAGACTGCAAAGGTGGACAACTTGTTGTTATTGGTGTTCATTAATTTTTTTTTTATCTGTATAATACAGTTTGTAACCACTCCCATGTGTAGTTATTGCTTTGGCCCTTAGGGTACAATAAATAAAATGAAGTAACATAACACAGCAGTACGTAATGGCAGGCGATCGCTTTCTTGCAATGTGGCATGTGCACTGAACACACACATGCAAGCAAATACAAGTGTACTTGGTACATAACTGATGCCAAGTTTTTCAACTGGATTCCTTCTGCTATAACATGGCTAAAGGGACACCAAACAGAAAAACAATTTTTCTCATAGTATCTGTAAACTACACTTTCATGATTTCAATATCAAGACGCTTGCCACGAGAATGCAGAAAAAAAAAGAGAAATTTAGCCTAACAAGCCCACTGGAAAGCTTGAGCCCCTTCAGCAACGTGAAATTGCAAGATATTTATGCTAACACAAGTATTACGCTGGAGCTTCGATGATTAGCCATTGGTGGAATATTTCGCGCCAAGAGCAATGTGAGACCACAGAGGTTCAATGAAAATTTATACCACACAATTTCCACTAAGTATTTGGGATGTGGCAAAAATGAGCCGCTGCAAAATCCTAGTGTTCCGGCAAAAGACCATCTCAGAGTCAAAGGAAACAATGCCAGTCTATGGGTCTTTCGCAGCACCCACTAATATCAAAACAATTACATAGTCTAAATTTTCTTTTAAACTGCTGTATCAGCTTTATCTCCTTAACCATTCATACCAAAGTTTCAAGAAAGCAATGTAAACATGTGAGGGGCGGTTATCAAAATGACATCATTATGGCTGGACTCCCATCCAGAAGAGAAATAAATATTGTGAGTGGATGCATATATTGTCAGTGGATGCAGAAACATCAAGAATTAAATACCTAACACTATGGTAAATGTTATAAAAGACCATGTGCCACAAAACATAGCGCGACAAACAAAAGAAGATGTATATGCATGCACTCTCAGTAACAGTCTGATGCAAGCACTTTAAATATGGCATTTAATATACGGGGGCATGCAAGGCACAAAAAATTTAGAGGGCCCATAAACAGCCTCTGTTAATACGTAGAACAAGTGCATTATTCTCTCCCAGCACCTCCCATCTTTGCAGCGAAATTCGCGATGTCGGCTGCTTGTTCACCCGGCGTCAGGATGAAATAAGCTCTCGATTGATTGATATACGAGAGATATTTGTTGTGAATTACTGCCTACCTGGTTCTACCATCTAGTTGCACGCCCGTTCTGCGTCGTCTCGCATGACCATCACGAGCGATAAGCCGATTCACTTCATTTTCTGCGTTTGCAACTGTGCAAGCGTAAATGGCAGCATGCAGTCGAAGAGCGCAAAATCACAACTGGCTAAACGCTTACCGCTGGCATTCCGCGTGTTTTCTGAGAAATAAGTGGGGAGGAGAAAATAGCACTTGTGGGATCGATAGCTAAGGTGAGACAATCTAATCTGTCGCCTTTGTACTCTGTGTAGTTTAGTGCATAATTTTCTAGAAATATACTAGATGGAACCCTGGCGCTAGTTTCTATGGGAGCTGCAACGCACGGTACTTAGGCGAGCATGAGAATAATGGGTAGTACGTGGATTTGTCTAATCTTTGTACTTCCGGCTCAGTTTGGCTTTGCGTGTCTTGGAGCTGCTTTGTCACAAGACGACAATTGACAAATGTTTAGCAATTGCTCGCCACCTTAACCTTTCACGCTCACCAATTCGAATTGAGTCGGGAAGTTCAAAATAGTTTGTCTTGCTCGAAACAATACCAAAACACTGCAATAAACAAAGCCACAAGTGTGTTCACAGCCCGCAAGCACGAAAACTAGGCAAATGCATGCACTACCGAGCATTCTCATGGTCGCTGAACGATCCTAATGCTAGCATCCCCTCTAGTTAATTATACGCAACCGTGGCTTAGCGGCCTTTTAGGATATGGGGTAACGGAGGCCTAAACTACATACCAGCTCCGCTATGTCCCAGCAGCTTGTACAAGGGCTGCGGGGAATCGGGGCTAAAACAGTAGATGCCGCAGTCATTGCTGCCCACCAAGATGAGGCCGGACGGGTATTGGTCCGAGGGTGGCACCGTGCACACGCTGGACACAAAATTGCTCGGCCCCATCAGGCACTGGCTTTCGTAATAGTCGTAGCGGCCCCTGCGAGAAAATAGAGCCCCTGACAGTCTCGTACGGCTGGTTCACAGTGTTTGCGCAACTCTGAACGAGCCAACCACAATACTCTCGGTGCAACTAGGCTTGGCCAAGGAGTTTGCTACAAAGATCATCAAGCGAAACATGGCCTTCAGTGTCTCGCCTTGACGAGTTTCATTAACTACAACTGAAAGGCAGTAGAATGGGCCAGAGAACAAACAGCAGTAGCGGATTCACATTAAGCAGAAAAAAAAAAAGAACCTGGGCCAAACACGTAGTATGTAGGAGACAACCTATGGTTAATCTGAGCAACGAAATGGTTACCAGGGTATGAAAAAAAAAGCAGTAAATATTGGCCGATAGTTTGGTGGGGCGATGAAGTTAAAGAAGATCGTATGAATTAAGTAAAATCACTTGACGTAGAACACAGCGCATTGGCTGAATGAAATGTTTTATATATCTGACATCTTTCATACCTTAGTGCGGAGATGCCAGCTATGCCCCTGACCTAACTAGGCAACATGGACAGGCATTTGCTTACACACACACTTAAAAGTACCCTGATGGTTTTCAAATTTTGTAAAGGCTAATAATAATAATTGGTCCAAAAACCATGATACGATTATGAGCTCGAGTGTACACTGCATCCTCGGTATGTACTATCGGCGTCAAATGAAACTCAAACAGCGGCAAGCCTTCGCGATGGTATAGTCCGTGCCATCCACTTATCACCATGGACAAATACGCATATATGTGCAGAGCTGCCAAACGGGATGCGTGTC
Source organism: Rhipicephalus microplus (assembly GCF_043290135.1). Lineage (NCBI taxonomy): Eukaryota > Metazoa > Arthropoda > Arachnida > Ixodida > Ixodidae > Rhipicephalus > Rhipicephalus microplus. Next base: position 45,638,018 of record NC_134709.1, read on the forward strand.
CCTGTCAATAGTGTTAACTGGACGGTGTGCACTGTACCATCGTGAAGACTTGTCGCTATTCGGGTTTCATTTGACACTGATAGTACACTGACAATGCACACTATATGGGCCAATACCATGTCGCCTCATCTGACACGCAACCGCAATAGTGAGATCGAGCCCGTGACCTTTGAGTTGGCAGCCGATTACTGTAACCCCTGATCCACCATAGCAAACGGTAAAATGTGTTCTGCTTGCATAAGTTGTATTTACCAAAGGATCAACAGGGGTGCAGAATAGAAGCTCGAAACCAGTCATATATGAAGATGTTTTTCCATTCATTGGAGCACTTGAACAGAGAGCCTAGTGATGCCGTGTTTTTTAATGTAATTTTTATGAGAGCGATTGTTATGTAAACAGTGCTGGCTATGTGAGTACACAAAACCGTGTGCACATGAGCACCGAATTCGCAACTATTTTAAACAAACACTTTTGAAGTGAGAATTTATTTGACTGCTGAAGCCGGTTGCATGTAATACAAAAGCCAAGCAATATGTAATCCCCAACCCAGAGTGAATTTTGATATCAATCCAAAGGCTAGCTAGCAAGTGCATAACTATCAACTGTAATGTATAATTCATGTATAGTAGTAGCCTAGTGCTCACAACATCTGTTGTTATGACTGGAGTGGGACATAGGCATCTAGCTTGGCAATCTGGTTACGATACGCAACAAGGACAATGCAACAGGCACCTGCGTGCAGGAAATGCACACATGGTCTGTTGTCTCGTGCATTTCCTGTGTCTGTGTGCTGAGATCCGCAAAGCTGTCTTGCACAATAATAGGCAGCACATATTTCATGCAGGCCACAGTGCCGGAAAATTTGCAATAAGAGAAATTCTATGAAACGAAAGCACAGTATTACGAGGCACGCATTAGTGGACATTGAAACATGGCTGACGCGACCGGGAATCGAAACCGAATCCTCAAGCTTAGCTGCACAGCACCTCAGCCGTTTAGCTGCCACAGTGATTTCAAACATCCAGCCCTACACAAAATGCGTAGATATTTTTTATTTGCTTTCGATATTCCCCATCTCACACGGAGACAAAGTGGTCATACCAATAATGTGAGCATAGAGCCGAATACACACATTCCAGAGTACAATGGAGTTCTCTACAAAGAAATGTTCTTTGTAATACAACATTAGCAGTGTGGTGGTTCGGGCTAGTTGCTATGACATGTCGATAGCCCTTCTTGTCCCTTTGTTATCGTTCTGCTTTCGCGCTATAACTGTCGTCACAACATTAACGTTTTGAATTCTATATCGCGAGCATTTCACACACAGCCACTCGGAACATAGCAGTGCAAAAAATCTCCGAACAGACTGAATGAATGATAAAATTTTAGTTTAAATTTCTCAGGCTGTCGAAGCTAAGGCTGTCAACAGCTGAAGGATATGCCACAATGCATCATATCAGGAAATGTCGTACCATGACTAAAATTTGATTGATTGATATGTGGGGCCCCAAAACCACCATATGATTATGAGAGACGCCGTGGTGAAGGGCTCCGGAAATTTCGACCACAACGGGTTCTTTAACGTGCACTCAAATCTGAGCACAGGGGCCTACAGTATTTTCGCCGCCTCCCTCAGTACCGTGACTTAATGTGAATTGCGCAGTATATATATATATATATATATATATATATATATACTTTTTGTTGCATCATTTGGTGCAGCCACTTACTCCAAATCAGTTGGACAACTCGTGTTCCCCAGAAAACTGAGTCAACTGTGACCGTGCAAAAACAAAGAACATCCAATGCCATTGAAGCAATACTGTTCAATGCAAAAGAACAAAACTGGCTATGAAAAATCGATGTGTTGTTGATCACTGCTAGAGTAAACAAGAGACGGCAAGCTCGGGCAAAATAAAGGACGGTTTTCAAAGGAATGATGATTGCCACGCTAGTTTTTTTAATATACGTTTTCTACCAGTCTCCTAAGTTTTTTTTTTTTTTTTCGGGACTGTGCGCCAGCATTTGCAAAGAAGGCGTGTTTTCTAGCTCAAGAGCAACCCGACATTCAATAGTGGGTCAATGCGCTCACGGCCGTCATCAAGGCCGACGGATCTGGGCTCCGCCAGGAATAGAATGCGAAAGTCGATAAAAACCGACGCGCTGCGTGGAATGGCATGGTTCGCGCATGTCAGAGGAGCCTTTTAACACCTACTTTACACATGACACCCCGAGAGTTTGGGTCATTTTAGGTGTTTCTTACGCGAACGGCACCTATTATAAACTTTCCCCTGGGGGTGTTAAAAAAAACTCGTACCCCGCTACACCGCTTAGAACGTGAAATCTAATCGTCCTTAACGAAGCATGGCTAGAATATGTAGCCACTCGCTTTCGCAAGAACATAAGCTTCGATATCATAGGCGGAACTGGCCGGAGTTTTTGACCAATTATAGAGTTTTTCGTGGCTACTCGCGCTCAGACGTCAGCAACGATTAAGTACGAATGACTAGTAGTAAGATGGATAAACGAACCAAAACAAAGGCGATTGCGATAAACTACATGTCTGTCTTTTTTATTGCAGTATCCGCGTAAACTAAAAAGTAAACTAGTACAGTTGCGCGAACACGTTAAAAAAGAGCGAAAAACTGTCGCCGCCGGTTTACAAAGCTCCCAGGAGCCGGCAACGACGGCGAGTTCGTATCGTTGTCAATGACGTTGGTGGGTACGCACTCGTTTGGCAGCCATATCCGCGTCGTCCGGTCTCGCGAGCCAGTGACGATGGCACCTTCGGGTTTGTGCGCGGCCGCAACAGCCCTCACGTCCATCGAATGACCCAGCAAGGAGCATCGCAGCCGGTACGGCGTTGCCGCCATCTTTCTCTTGGGTTGTGGATGAATGAGTATTGGCCACTGCTTCTCTCAAGCTCAACCACGTCAGTTTCGTATTACCCAAACAACCCCCGTTTTAAAATTCTTGCTTAATTTTGTCAAGAAAATCAACCATACAACTAAAAAATAATTATACACGTTTAAATCAATTACCAAGTGCAATAAAAACAAGAGTTGACGTCACTTTTAAGTTCCTACGTCAGTTACTATTTTTACTGTTAATTTTACTGTTGTGTACTACAAGCTACATAACATTTTTGTTGAAAAACTTTTTACATTTTGTTCAAAGGCGAACAAACTGTGTACGAGCAATTAAAATAAAAAAAAAAACAAGATTGTGACGTTGAGTGACGTTGAGTTGCAGCGCAAAATTCAAACAAATTTTTTTACCCCCCTTTTTTGTGACTAACCCAGTTTCGGCCTGCTATAATTTGCAACACAATTGAATGAAATTTCGGGAATTCCAGATAAGTACTTATATGAACTTTAATAACTTTTTAGAAGCGATCTCGAGATCTGCAGTACTGAAGGCAGGAAACTTGAACGTTACCTTTCGAGCGTTTCGCTCAGAAGGGCTGGCCGGGTTTCGTTATCCAAGCCAAAAGTGTGCACAAACCACGACTTGGGCATAAGATAAGGTAACGGAAACACATAATATCCCCGTGATCACTGCCAACATGTCAAAACTCGAAACGTCTCGCGGAAACCCAACCGAAAAGATAAAAACGTGACGTCCACCTACGAGAAATGAGCCGTTTTCACGTTACGAAGGCCGAGCGTAGGCTCGGGGACCCTCACATCGTAGCAGTGGTCAGCTGCAGCTCTCACAGGATGCGTCGCAAAATTTCAGTGCGCGCAAGATGCAATTAAGGACGCAGTGAATGGGACAAACTAGAGGCGACATAGAAGCAGGGAACTACCAGACGTTTTTCTTTGTTCTTGTTCGCTTAGTCGACGTGTCCCTGCTCCAAATTGTTTGTTTGTAACCTAGAATCTGCGGCTCATACCCACTCTGGAGGATTGGCCAAGAAAACATATAGTCTCGTATGGACGATAACTGCACTATTGCTTACAAAAAAAAAAAAAGGTAAAGGAAGACAGTATATTGAAGAAAAGAAAAAAAAAACAAAGATTAAGAGAGTGAGAGTAAAAACAACAAGAATGCAAACACTTATATAATAACTATACCTGGATTTTGGGAGCCGAACAGACAGCTGAGTTTGTCAAACCCAATTAATTTGGTATGTATGTCTCAGATTTATCTACATTTCAAAAATTACTGATGATGATGATGATAATGATGATGATGATGATTCCACAGCCATGGCTCGTACACACTCAGGGGGATCGGCCAAGAATCGATGACTTAATTCAGTAAGATTTTTTAAATTCAATATCGAAACCACCCTCCTGAGAAAAAAGAAAAAAAAAGAAAACACACCCTAGGCAGAATGAAAGGAGTACAATAGTTGTCTGTCACTCGTTCAGATCAGACAATCATTCATTACCTTGAATAGGAGTCAGCATGGTTAAACAAAGCTCTCGTGTATGTTAGAATATTTTTGCAGGAATAATAATCACGCAATTAAAAGCTTAATTCTTTTACTTTCATTAAAATACTTGCAAACAGCACAGAAAACGTTCTCGTGGCTGAAGCCCAGATCGGGAGCACCGAAGGAAAGTGTATTTTCTATAGTGAAGTTCAGCCCCAGGCTAGCGAATGGGAGGACTAAGAGTGTTTTCCCGAGCAATTTGCATCGGCGACATGATAAAAAATAGTGCTATATTGTTTCTGATTCTGAACAAAAGTTGCTTCTCGACCCGCTTCTTTTTCTTCTTCTGCGCCGAACGTCTGCACACGTCAGTCAGCCGAGAGCCATGAACTGTGAGCCACGGACCATGTGCATGGACCACGGGACCTGATCTTGTTCTTGTTTACCTTCTGTGGCTCATGCCCACTGCGGGGGGTTGGCCAAGAATGGGGTGTTTTCATAAATCTTCATAAAACACACATTAGGGTCATTTATAGAGTAGCAATGTGATAAAATTGTACAGGAAACTTTTTTGTGCATGATGAGATGTACATTAAAATATAATTATAAAACAGTTTTTAGCAATTAAAAACAAATAGAGATGTGACAATGTTCGAGTTCCATACTCGAATTGAATAATGTCTAACGACCTAATTCGACTCGACTTTCGAATAACTGTAGTATTTGAAGGTTCAAATAATTGGAATTCTAGCTATTTGACAATAATGGCTAGAAACATACCTCCCCACTTACGGCTCACTCGGACTAACACTCACCGATGTCTTCCTCGATCGGACTCACTCACACTTTAGCTCCCCAAAACATTCGACTCACTCCCTTCGTCTAACTCAGACTCAGACTCACGGTTCTGAGTCAAGGTGAGTCGACTCGCGAGTCCGTTAGCGAGCTATTAGCTATTTTACCGAAGGTGTCAATGCTTTTTAACACCCAAATTTCGCATAATCGGTGGCCTAAATGGCGCCTTTGAACTCGCATTTTTAAAATACGAGTTATCAGTGCTTGCAATCTACTAAGGACATTTTTATTCGAAGTGACGACTGACACGAGATGTTTTTTTTAGCAAAAACTTCTTTTCGAGAAAGAAAGAAGGAGAGGGTCAAGGCAGCTCTGTATACTCACACGCATCAGTTCAATTAATATTGAGCTGGCGTATTAACGCTACGGCGTTGATGTGTGAATAGACATAATTGGTGTAAACGTGATCTGACATAACGTGATTGTATTGCTGAAGCTTAGTCGGCATAGACCGAGAGGCGGGCAAAACAATGCGGAGTTCACTCAGGCTTACTGGGCATGAAATATACGTCGCGCTTAGGACTCACTCGGGGTCACGTTCACTAAATTTTTTTTTTCTCAATCAGACTCACTTGTTCTCGAACTCGCCAAAATATTTCTCACTCAGACTCACGGCTAGATCAGAATTATTTTGTATATTTGTTGCTCTCCCATTCATTGGTGAGCTCTCGCAGTGCCCCGCCGCGTGGGTCTAGTGGCTAAGGTACTCAGCTGCTGACCCACAGGTCACGGGGTCGAATCCCGGTTGCGGTGGCTACACTTTTGATGGAGGTGAAAATGCTCTAGGCCCGTGTGCTCAGATTTGGGTGCACGTTAAAGAACCCCAGGTGGTCGAAATTTCCTGAGCCCTCCTCTACGGCGTCCCTCACAATCATACGGTGGTTTTGGGACGTTAAACCTCATAGACCAATCAATCAATCAATCAATCAATCAATCAATCAATCAATCAATCAATCAATCAATCAATCAATCAATCAATCAATCAATCGATCGATCGATCGATCGATCAATCAATCCAATCAATCAAAGCTCTCGCAGTGAAACTGATTTTCATAATGTTCAGGTGCGCTACAAGTTGTGCAACCATCTATCTCTAATAGCCCAAAATATGCAAGAGGTATTAACCCTCGTGATTGCTTTAGGACCCCGTTATCGTCAGAGCATGTAGCTTTTCACTGTTTTTGTTTCAACGACTGACAATTGCCAAAGCAACTTGTACCTAAGGCCGACCCATCTGTATATGTTGATCTGCCTCTCTGCAAGTAGACCTCTCTTTCTCTCTGGCGCCTCACAGCCAGAGAAGAAGGAAGACGACGACCCTGGGCTGTGCGAAGCTCAGGGTCCGGACCTGGGAATCGAGCCTTTCGGCCCAAATTCATGGCATAGTGTACGAGGGTGCCGCATCAGGTCTCTCACTAGGTTCCGTAGCTGTGTACAGTGCCTCTCGAAACCAATGGGAGCTACCAGGACGTCGCCGATGCCTTTGACACTCCGTAGTGGATTGCGGCCATGAACCAAGACAGTGACGGTTCGACCTACGCAACGGCAGCGAAGTATCAGACGTCGCAGAAACAGGAGGCGGGCGACTCGAAGCGCGAAAACGAAGACGACTTGCGTCCCACTCTGATCGGCGCGCGTCCTGTGGCCTCTGGCGGCTTCTCGACGTCGTCTGTGAGCGAGGAGTTTTTTAAGGTACGCTCCATGCACTCAGCGTATGGATATGTATGTACGTATATAGACGTCGACAGGATTTTGTTTAAGGGGGTGCATGACCCTGTTGCACCATGGCTGTGAGACGGGGAGGGGGGGGGGGGGGCATTGGTACAGCTTGTCTTGGGTGGGGCAAATGCTGGTTGGGTAGATGCTAGTGGGGCTTAAGGGGGGCATATGCCCATTTTGCACTCCATACCGACAGGACATTTTGTGTACGGATCTATTTATAAATTTAGTGCGCCTTTAGCACTGAGCCGAAGACACGTTTGTTGGGGGAAACGCAGAGGTCAAGCCGACCAGCTTTCAAGCGGAACGAGTGCGAGCAGCAACAAACTTTTCCTTCTCTTCTTTCACTGGCGCTCCTGCCTGTGCCATATATCAATGCTACAAATCACCCCCCCCCCCCCCCCCAGAAAAGGAGCCATCCTGGCGATCTATGAAGGGTGGTTTCAATTGATCGTCATGAACAGTCTCGACAATATAGTTAACCGGTGAGGACTGACGTAGGACTCGGTAGGGGCCTTCGTACTTCGGCAGTAGCTTGGTGGAAAGACCAGGAGCAGATGAAGAAACGCGAGTTTTGGCAGTGTTGAATAGCTTCCGCAACTGTTCGCTGGTCTTTCGCCACCAGCATGTGGAAGGCATCGTCTTCGATGCCCTTCGTAATATGTTTCACCTTGGCTGTTTGGGACATGTCGAGATTGTAGCGACGGCAGAGGCCCACAACGTCCTCGATGTAGGACGTGAAACGCTCTCCAGACAGTTGGGCGTGATCTCGCAAGCGCTGTTCTGCGCGGCGCTTGCACACTGTTGGTCGGCCAAACACGTCCACGAAGGTGGTCATGAAAGCGGCCCAGTCAGTAAGCTCAGCTTTATTGTTGTTTAACCAGAACTCCGCTACTGCTCTGAGGTAAAAGTGGACGCGGCCAAGTTTGTCGTTTTCGTCCCTCCTATTATTGACGCTTACTTTCTAGAGCCAGTCCTCGACGTCCTGTACGAAGAGAGCCAGTCCTCGACGTCCTGCTCATCGGTGCCGCTGAAGGTGACTGGGTCTCGCTCTCTCGGGACGACGGGACAGCGGGCAGGTGGGGATGTAAGAATGGTCTGCTGTGCAACACCGGTGGACATTGTTGACGGTGACTGAGGTAGAGTTCGGTTGCGGAGTTCCAGGATGGGAAATGGATCCAGCACTCCCCACCACTTGTTAGGGCGCCTTTAGCAGTGAGCCGAAGACATGTTTATTGGGGCAAACGCAGAGGTAAAGCCAACCAGCTGTCAAGCGAAGCGAGATGATGATGATGATGATGATGATGGAGATGATGATGATCCTTGTTACTCTGGCGCACACCCACAAAGGGGCGCGAGCAACAACAACAACACTCTTCCTTCTCTTCTTTCACTGGCGCTCCTTCCTGTGTCATATATCAATGCTACAATACTGTTACTTTTGAAGATAAACAATCACTTACAAATTTTGAGGCATATAACCAACTAGCCCAAAACAAACCACGGTGACCAACTTATCAGGTAGTTACATAGGCAACCGTAAACTGCACGCCATATTCAGCGTGCGCGAGTTTGGTATTTTCGTGTCCCACTTTTTCAGGAGCTGAGGAATATTGAAAAGTCTTTCGAGCAGTCCGGTGGTCGAAAGAACATGCTGGAGGACGACGCCAAGGACATCGGTGGCGACAAGGCGGCCGAGGTGAGCTCAGCTCGGCGTCTTGTCCTATGCGGGCTTTATATCAAACTAATAAACCAACGAAACGCAAACAAAATAACGCTTCTAGGTTGTGTTAAGCCCAACATGAAACATGTGCGGATAAATAATATTGTTACTTACTGTTGAATGGCGGAACCTTGATTACTGGGAATTTTTTTGTTTGCTACGACTTCGCTGATTGGAGCGTTATAATGATTAAAAAATAATGATTGCCGTACTTGGTTTAATGTGCAAAAACAGGACACTGGCGCAGACAGGTTTGTGGAGGTGGTCCAAACCTTTCCGTTAGTGCTTTCTACATTTTCAAGTCGAGCTGCGCTATGGCAGTACAATATCAAGACGCGCCATCTTGCCCAGCCTGCAACTTACCTTATAGTCTAACGTACACAATACACTCCCGCGCTTTAGTTCTTAATATGCGTAGTGTTTATATTAACCAAGAAAAGTACTAACAGTTTGAACGGAACCCAGTTAGCCCGAATGTATACTTCACAGGTGAAGGGCCGGCCCCGGGGCCCTGTGAGTGGACCTGATATTTTAGTCTTAGGTTTTAAGCAGGTACAATGAAATGACACATTAGGGAAGTTTACAGAGTCTATGCAGTGACAACGTGGTGCGCTTATCGAGGGATGCAGCAGACACGATCTTGTCACTCTCTGACCATGCATCATTATACAATGATAACGTGTCAGTAACGAAAAAAAAAACAACAAAAACAACACCCAGGTGGCACCCAACAATGGCGAGAAAGGCGGCAAGGAGGAGTCCAACAGGTTGCTCAAGTTCCAAATCTCGGCGCCACCGGCTGCTGCGGCCAAGAGTCGAAGCACTGCAGGACACGGTCATTGCGGCTGCCGGAAGAAGCAGTGCAGAAACAAGGTGGTTGACCACGTATAGCTCTGAATATTCTACAGACATCTTACGTTGAAGCTCGCAACAGTTGAACGTTGTTTCAGAGCACAGTGTTGAACACATCGTGTAAGGGAAATCGCAGGAGATACACAATAATCGTGGAAAGCTCGGCTAGACCAACAACCAATTTTTATGACACTTTTTTTTTCATTTAGCGCTACGGATTTGACCCCCGGCCGCAATGGTCACATTTAAATGGAGGCACAATGGCAGAGGCCCGTGTTCATGGAATATATGTCACTACACGTTAAAAAACGCGAGATGGTAGAACATTTCCGAAGCTCTCCACTACGACGTGACTCATGATCATATCGTACTTTTGGGACGTAACAACCCAGATATTTCTATTTTATTTTTTTTTGGCGCTACAGAAAGCTTACCGGTCACAGTGTCTAATCATGGACCGGTAGCGCGGGAAAACGCCGTGAAACGTTCGTAATCGAAACATTTAAATCTGCGGCGAGTATGAAGTCACACGCGCGACAGCGCACGCTGCGAATAGGGAGCGTGGGAGCAGTTTGTATTCGAAGCCTGGAATGGTTCACAAAAGTAAAAAAAAAAAAAAAAAACAGACAGAAAAAAAACGAGGAAGAAGAAAAAAAAGAGAGAGAAAAACTGAAAAGAAACAAGGAAGGCTGTTCAGCGATCGCACTTCCTTCGGACTCCACACCAACAGGCTGCCATATTTATTTTCTCATCATTTTTTCAAGTCGCCCAAACTAGCACAATTGCCGATTCTTCAATGCTTTAGTGAGCGTCTCCCACATAGCAGCTCGTGATTTGTTGCAGAAAGTCTGAAACTAGATTGTATATGTTAATCTATTGATTATTAAGGGTGCAGTATGAGTTATTTAATCGTGCGAGTTGCGAAAAATTTCCTATAGGCTACAGGTATCAAAATCCGGACGCGCCATTGGCCGAAGTAGCGGGAGTGTGCAAATTGTCGCTCCTCTTGTCGACTAAGAAACGAACTAGTAAACGCAAGGTTTTACGTTTTGCGTTGTCTCCCTCAGATGGCGCGACAGTCTGCTAACCCCCCGTAAGATCGGCCATTTGCGTGACGGCTTTTGCAACGCAGTTCGGAAACTAGTACGATTGAATAACTCACGCGCAGTAGGTTTTCATCTACAGCGGAGGTATTTAAGCTTGGGAAAAAACTTGCTTGTCCCATATCATGAACTTGCTGAGTATACGAGCCGAGCTATGCGTATTAAAGGCGTGGTCTAGGCACGCAAAGCCAAGAAAGAGTGATGTGATGCAAGGGTGAGGAAGAGGAAAAGGAGGAGGTAATAGGGAGAATTGTAGCATAGCCATGCGCAGCGGCGTAGCCAGGGGGTGGCCCCCCAAACACTTGCCCCGCCTCCCTCCTTCAGAAATTTTTTTCGCCATGGCATAGAAAGCGAGAAATGGCTGGTTTAAGGGGGTGCCCCTCCCGAAATCAAAGTGGTGCCCCCCCCCCTCCCAAAAAAAAACATTTCTGGCTACGCACCTGGCCATGCGCAGCGTAGTATAGCGAAGACTGGGATATGAATGCCTTGCCCCGCCTCCCTCCTTCAGAAATTTTTTTTCGCCATGGCATAGAAAGCGAGAAATGGCTGGTTTAAGGGGGTGCCCCTCCCGAAATCAAAGTGGTGCCCCCCCCCCCCCCCAAAAAAAAAACATTTCTGGCTACGCACCTGGCCATGCGCAGCGTAGTATAGCGAAGACTGGGATATGAATGCCTTGCCCCGCCTCCCTCCTTCAGAAATTTTTTTTCGCCATGGCATAGAAAGCGAGAAATGGCTGGTTTAAGGGGGTGCCCCTCCCGAAATCAAAGTGGTGCCCCCCCCCCCCCAAAAAAAAACATTTCTGGCTACGCACCTGGCCATGCGCAGCGTAGTAGAGCGAAGACTGGGATATGAATGCCTTGCCCCGCCTCCCTCCTTCAGAAATTTTTTTTCGCCATGGCATAGAAAGCGAGAAATGGCTGGTTTAAGGGGGTGCCCCTCCCGAAATCAAAGTGGTGCCCCCCCCCCCCCAAAAAAAAACATTTCTGGCTACGCACCTGGCCATGCGCAGCGTAGTATAGCGAAGACTGGGATATGAATGCCTTGCCCCGCCTCCCTCCTTCAGAATTTTTTTTCGCCATGGCATAGAAAGCGAGAAATGGCTGGTTTAAGGGGGTGCCCCTCCCGAAATCAAAGTGGTGCCCCCCCCCCCCCAAAAAAAAAACATTTCTGGCTACGCACCTGGCCATGCGCAGCGTAGTATAGCGAAGACTGGGATATGAATGCCTTGCCCCGCCTCCCTCCTTCAGAAATTTTTTTTCGCCATGGCATAGAAAGCGAGAAATGGCTGGTTTAAGGGGGTGCCCCTCCCGAAATCAAAGTGGTGCCCCCCCCCCCCAAAAAAAACATTTCTGGCTACGCACCTGGCCATGCGCAGCGTAGTATAGCGAAGACTGGGATATGAATGCCTTGCCCCGCCTCCCTCCTTCAGAAATTTTTTTCGCCATGGCATAGAAAGCGAGAAATGGCTGGTTTAAGGGGGTGCCCCTCCCGAAATCAAAGTGGTGCCCCCCCCCAAAAAAAAAAAAACATTTCTGGCTACGCACCTGGCCATGCGCAACGTAGTATAGCGAAGACTGGGATATGAATGCCTTGCCCCGCCTCCCTCCTTCAGAAATTTTTTTTCGCCATGGCATAGAAAGCGAGAAATGGCTGGTTTAAGGGGGTGCCCCTCCCGAAATCAAAGTGGTGCCCCCCCCCCAAAAAAAAAAACATTTCTGGCTACGCACCTGGCCATGCGCAGCGTAGTATAGCGAAGTCTGGGATATGAATGCCTTGCTCCGCCTCCCTCCTTCAGAAATTTTTTTTCGCCATCGCATAGAAAGCGAGAAATGGCTGGTTTAAGGGGGTGCCCCTCGCAAAATCAAGGTGGTGCCCGCCCCTCCCCCCCCCCAAAAAAAAAACATTTCTGGCTACGCACCTGGCCATGCGCAGCGTAGTATAGCGAAGTCTGGGATATGAATGCCTTGGCCCGCCTCCCTCCTTCAGAAATTTTTTTTCGCCATGGCATAGAAAGCGAGAAATGGCTGGTTTAAGGGGGTGCCCCTCCCGAAATCAAAGTGGTGCCCCCCCCCCCCAAAAAAAACATTTCTGGCTACGCACCTGGCCATGCGCAGCATAGTATAGCGAAGTCTGGGATATGAATGCCTTGCCCCACCTCCCTCCTTCGGAAATTTTTTTTCGCCATGGCATAGAAAGTGAGAAATGGCTGGTTTAAAGGGGTGCCCCTCCCGAAATCAAGGTGGTGCCCCCCCCCCCCCAGAAAAAAAAACATTTCTGGCTACGCACCTGGCCATGCTCAGCGTAGTATAGCGAAGTATGGGATAGGAACGCAAATGTGAGGAGGAAGGAAACAAAGATGGAAGAGGGTAAAGCTTGTTACGTCCTAGCAAGGAACACCTTCAAAAGGAATCGAGGGTGAGGCGAGCGAAAGGGTAAAGCATAGCTTATAGTCTTGTATAGCTCGTATAGTATAAAAAAGTCTGAGAAAGGGATGCAAGGGTCAGTGGAGGTAGTAGCCCACCGCATCTGCTGTTTCCATAGCTTTAGCACTATACTAGTGTGTATGTGTTCCAGTTGTGTGTGTATTTTTTTTTGCTTTTATAAAGATTTTCATTTCTCCACGGTCCACGCTCTCAACCGTTCAAAGAACTATCCCCCTCTATCACTCACTACACGCAGAGGGCAGCAGGTAGGGTTCACGATGACGGACGCTGCACCTCCAAGTCTCGGTCGAGCAGCTGTCACCGTCGACGTCACTGCTCCGCCTCGTCGGCCGCCCGGCAGTCGCGCGGTGGGGCGCGTTCGGAGGCTCACAAGCACCCGCAAGAAGCGCCAATCGCTCATCGCCGTCAGAGGCACCACCACTACAGGCATCAGCGACGGATGCGCGACGGCGATTTCAGCGATGGCTGTGTCCAGACTCCGCCCACGGCTCCTCAAAAACCCAGGCACTGCTGCCGAAGTGCGGCGGCCAGTGACTGCTGCTTTTTTAGGGTGAGGGAGCTGCGTAACACGCCTACGTCACCGTTAGGCCTCATTACCAGTGGCTGATGGAACAGGTTGCGCGAAAGATTGTTACTGGAAACATGTCCAGCGTGACAAACCCTTCGCCTCACTTAAGCAACTCGCAGTTGACGTAGGCTTAAATTGCCATAATATTGTAAAAAGAAAGAAAGAAAGACCACTAGGTTCTTCATGCATTAGCCTAAGACGACTCGAAGGTGAAATCTATATTCTTTTTATTCTCAGTGAATCTGCCCCCCCCCCCCCCTTCCGAAAGCTCTGTAACCTAATGTTGGAGCTTGGAGCACTGCCTCCAAGATCGGAAGTGTTCCAAGCTTCCGGCACCTCACGTTCCTTCGGGATCAACCGACACTTGGCCAATTGATGATGTCATGTGGGGTCATCAATGCCGGTCAATGACGTCGTTTGATCAGACGTCTGAGGTTTCTGCCTTGATACGACGTCCTGTTACTAAGCAACTTATCAATTGATAAGTGCTATGACGACGTACACGCGAGGAGGAAATTGACATTGGCTGAGCTTCCGCGCGAAACACATGCGCAGAGCCGTTACCTGGCTTTGTACCGGGAGGTGTAGAGCTATCACTGTAGATGTGTTTACACTTTTTTTTTCACAGAAGGTTCGCTTGGAACTGCCATAATACCCTCGTGGCTGTGGCAAATAGGCATGACCCCTCTTAACGCACTGCCAATGCAATAACGTCAGCCTGTGCTCTTTTTACCACAGCCAACAAAATTTCTTCTTCTGGTTTGTATTTCTGTAAAGCGACATTAGCAATTTTAATTCCAGGCACCCACGAAGCGCGCCTCAGGCGGCGACGATCACCAGGTTGCGCGCCCAGATGAGGTCGGTGACCAAAGAGAAAACGGAGCCAAACAAACCCGCCGCAAAAGTGGCAGGAGGGGCGACACTCTCGGCGATAGCGGCGCTACGAAGCGAGGCGACAAGTGCGGTAACGTCTTCAGCCGGTACCGCACCAATTACCGCTCGGCGGAGACGGGCAGCTCCACGTCTTCGTCGTCGTCTTCGGAAGACGACTGCGGTGAACAGGTCGCCATCGCGAGCTGCAAGCACGAGGGCGACGGCTCGAGGACGTTCACCTTCACGCAGACGAGGGGGTCATCCTCTCCTGCGCGCCACGGACAAGAAGTCCACTCTAGCCGAACCAGGAGCCGCAGCAACTCCCAGAGGCGCTGCATCGACGGGCCCGTCGAATCAACCGTCGAGAAGCACGTCCTGGAGCTCAACTTCCCGGCTTCGCCGCTGATGCGAAGCATATCGAACCTCCTGAAGCTACACTGTCCTTGCGAGGACAATGTGGAGGATAAGGAAGTCGAGGACGACAACGAGGACGACGATGACGAGGAGAAGAACGACGCCAACGCCGAGCGCTTCGTGCATCGCATGAGGCTGGGCCAGACTTGCGAGCTACAGGGAGACAGTCAGGTAAGGCTGTGGAATCTTCAGCAGTTCAAATGTTCGCCTCAAGTAAACCTCTCTCTGTACCGCACGTTGCTGCCATTGTGTCGGGGTGGCGGGGCTTGTCAAGCTGCAGATATTGCTGCTTTTACCTTAATATATCCTCACCACGAATAATACTTTTTCGTTTTTCTAATCAACCTTTGTTAAATTTTACAGATAATTACGTATCGATCATTGTGAAATGAACAAAAGCTCAAATCTCAAATGTCAAACGGTTCCTTCTATTGCACAAAATCCCACCCAGCCATTAGCGTGGGCACTCTGAGTCATTACCAGACCGAGTTAAGCGCTTAGCGCAAAACTTATCTCTTCTAATTTGCCTATAGTAGTAAAAAAAAAAAAATGCGACACATGGCGCGTTCACCATCAACTGGCGCTATTTTACTGGAAGTATGGATCTAGAAAACTGCACTTGACAGGCTACGTGCATCGCTACGGACAAATTACGATTTTCGCGAACTATTGGCGCGGGATTGGGTAAGCTAGACACGGACTAATTCGACTTTCCGGCCCCGGAGCTTACATTTCGATCCAGTACAAGTCGTGTGGAGACCGTTTTGTGTCCGTTCTGTTGAACAGAACGGGGCTTCCGTCAATTCTTTGTCTGTTTCAAAGTTTCCGGGCCAAAATGACCGAAAATAGTCAGAAATTTAGAAAAGCTTGACAAAAAGAGACAAACTTGGGGCAAGGGCACTAAATGTAGACAAAAATTAATGCTTGTAAGAAAACAAGTGTGGCATTTTTATTTAATGACGAAATGCAAAAACCTTCTCGCAATTTAAAATGTAAATATGTACAACATAACGCCTTCGGTATTAGTTATGCTGAGGTTCAAGCATAAGCTCTTGACATAAGCGATAACTTTATGTATGGTGATGGTTTCTTGCGCTTACGCAAATGGCACCACCTTCACGCGTTCAGCGTCACTTTCCTTTAAAGAATTAGAAGTGCCAGCATTGTGACAACATTAAAAACGAGTGCGGCATGCTATACTGAGCAGTCTCAAAATTACAGGTTTCGGTATTTAAGAATAAATTGTATTACTTTCTCAACCATTTATTGCGGGATGAATTGCGAGAAGTTTAAAGGCATCAGTCGTAGATTGCAGCTGATCCTAAGAAATGACAGGAGTGGTTTACGAGATAGCCGATTTCTTATATCGATGAGCGCAGAGTACCCTGGATGCTGTGCGCTTTCGAGTGTCCCGTTCACTTCCAATTGCAGTTTTAAATCCGCGTTCTGCAAGTTGTCCTCAAAGGGAGTTGCCATCCAACAGTTTTCCCAGAGTATGGAAGAACATAACCAAAAGTAATGTTGTTCGTGTAATTTTAGTGCCAAATTCAGTTCTGCGTGCTGGAAAAATACATTACATGCCATGTTTTGACGCCGTATACTCGAATTAGAGAGGCTGAGGTGTCACCAGCTATTGATAAATTGGTTACCCTAGTTAGGTACCAATCGCTTGATTGATTGATATGTGGGGTTTAACGTCCCATAACCACCGCATGAGTATGAGAGACGCTGTAGTGGAGGGCCCCGGAAATGTTGACCACCTCGGGTTCCTTAACGTGCGCCCAAATCTGTTGGTTCCAATCGAAGGAACAACAGAGTAGCCAAAAAGTATAGGCAGTTATCGAAAATAATATTTTTTACCGCCACAAGCCTCAAAACTTAGCCAGAAAGTTGTAAAACCTGGCAAATTTGGTCCATTTCGTGCCAAAATGATTGACAGCACTGCCGTTTCTGGTCGCTATTCTCCCACTGACTGACAGACAAGCTTCGCCCAATTCTGCGGAGCTCTTCGTCGTCTCCTCGTGACGTTTCGTTCCACTAACGCCTCTGTTTTGTGACAAAATGCTTACATATAGGCTTCCTGGAGCGTCTTCCACGACGCCGAAGGCTTCCTCACGAATTTCGTTCGTGAAAGTGCCAGCACTTTGACGCTTGGCTTTTAACAACGCTGACAAAGTGGGGGATGTTCGCATCTAAAATTATAATTGATGTCGGTGAATTTCCGCCGTAATTTTTGTGCACTCGTTAGGGGAATCTTTTTCTCCACTGCAGTCACTCGCTGACCAATCTAACCACCTCTTTCTACTCCTGCGCTTTTTACTTTGCCTCACTGTTACACAACGAAAGGCAGAGCACGCTTTACAGGATTCTGCTTGAGCACTGAGTAGCTGGCACGCACGCACGCACGCACGCACACACACACACACACACACACACACACACACACACACACACACACACACACACACACACACACACACACACACACACACACACACACACACACACCATCCTTTGTCACGAGTTTGTCACCTATATTATTTTTGTGTTCTGCACAATAAACCTAGATGGAAGTTAGCGCTCGTCTTCATGTGTCTTTTTTCCGTATCCGGAATTCACGCTATAACAACCATGACACACCCAATTGCTCAAGCCACCA
This sequence comes from Rhipicephalus microplus, assembly GCF_043290135.1. Lineage (NCBI taxonomy): Eukaryota > Metazoa > Arthropoda > Arachnida > Ixodida > Ixodidae > Rhipicephalus > Rhipicephalus microplus. The sequence continues at coordinate 45,655,609 of NC_134709.1, forward strand.
CACTTTTACGTAACATAAGACTCCGGAACTTTCGACCACGTAATTTTGATAAAATGTCACTACAACCCGAGCTTCTAGCAGGGTGCATTTTTTCCCTTTCACAGGTGGTTCTGGTCTCGCTGCCGGAGCCCCACAAGTTGACAGTGGAGCACGTGATCCGAAGTTCTAGTTGCCTGGTCCAGGAGGAGCGCTGCAAGTCGCGTCACCTGGACGATTACAAGCAAGTCTGTGCAGAACGCGATCGCGAGAAACGTCCGATCGATAAGAAAGGTGCTCGCTGCGAAGGAACCATACCCGACGTTCCCAGAATTCGCCGCAAGCATAGTTACGTCAGGTTAGTTCCCCACCGCTGCTTTAGGTCGCGTTCAAATTACGTCCGCTGGAGCTGGTGTTGCGCCACGAATGTTGAACCATAGGCCGTCGGCAGAGGTGGGCGAATGATCGCGTAATGTATATGGTGGCTAGTTTTGCCGAGGATATTGTTTGCTAAATATGTTCTAAGGGAAGACCTCGGCCAAGCTGATGCTTAGATTTTACATGTATGCTTTTATAAGACTATAGGACCGATATAGGACCGATATTGTACTATAGGACCGATATTGTCACTCGAGGTGCACTTTTGCCGTCGGCGTCATGTTCTGTATAAAATCAAAACTGATGACAGAGCTGCATGCGTCCCAACTGCGAGTTTGAAAGCTTGCGGGGGCTCCCGACGAGCGTAGCGCAAAGATAATGAAACGTGCCAATCAGTTCCGTCGAGTGATGGGGCACGAATGGGTGCCGATACAGAGTAGGGGGGGGGAGGGGGCGTCACTCGAGCAGCAACTGTGAACTTTGACCGAAAAGCCATGGTAACGCGCACGCGAGTTTTCTGGACAGACATTAGTTGACGGCTGCTAGCCTAGCACGTGCCGTATTGTCATCGCTTATTTCACATTGATGTGAGAGACAGCACAGGTACTCCTTCGCTGCCTGGAGCGGCCACATTCTCTTACGCCAGAATATTGTAGAGCTACGAGAGACTGTGCTTCACCGCATTATCCTCTTTTCACGATCTCAATGTCTCATCAGCAAGAATCAAGTATAGTGAACATGGACGCACTATTGGCGGCGTTGGCTAAGCCTGTCTGGCCTGCTATTGGTAAACGCCAGGTAGTATTGTGATTGGCCGCATAAGTGACAGTACTGACTAATGTACGTTGTCCGCTGTAGCGCCAACCCCGTCGTTTACATCAAACTTAAATACATTTGTTATATTTATAAAGAACAGCTTGAGTTGTTTCTTCTCACGGTAATCTCAAATCTAAGGTGGTGTGGACCATATAAAAACATATTATTTTTCTTTCATTCAATGTGCATATTCCCATATAGTGATTTCTGCACATTGATTACCGAGATTGGGCTGGTAAAGGCTGGGCTAGTGGTTTGATAATTACTCATAAGCAGCACACAAACTGAGCTCAAGAAAGAGTTAAGACTTAGGCTGAGCTGTTCGCGTTAATGTAGTTGTTATGCACTAAACGCGTCGTGCTCCTCCTCCCTCAGGCACACGCGGCGGCTGAAGGTGCCTCACGTTCGCCAAGACATCTTGGCACCTTCGAAGGCCCTACATCCGTGCTCGTCCTCCAGTAGCGATTCGAGCGAAGACGACGATGCCAATGACGTCACGTACAGCAAGGAGAAGGGCACGGAAGAAGTTGTGGTGCGACCAGCCGTCGCCAAGAGCTCATGGCACAGTCGAGCAGCGGGCCGTGAGGAGATTGCGGGCGGTGGCCCCAGCAGGCAACGGGAGCTGCGGCTGACCATACCCAAGGTCAAGTCCGGCGACTACGCCAGTGGCACTGGCCAGAAGAGGTCCTCGGCCCAGAGAAGGACGAAGCGATCGAGCAAGGCAAGGTGACATTCACTGCGCGAAGCGTCTAAAGGTTACTTTTAAACGGCTGTGCTGTTCATGAGTACTGATGGTGAGCCTTTTCTGCCATAGCTGCTTTGGGCACACAAAAAGCTTAACAGGCTGCCTGACGTGTCGCCACGGTAAAATGATAAGTTTTAGAATTTGCGTGCCGCGGGACCTTGGCACGTTGACAAGCCAGGGTGGCGTCAGAATTTTTAAGCCAAGCTTTTGTAACCGGCATATTCCGGCATTGTACGCGAAACGTAGTTCCAGCGAGTGCGCCAACTGTGCCGACACGTTCCACTGGTGCAGAGAGACATGGATAGCGTAGGAAGAAGATACATAATGCCAGACTTGAGCTGTATGTCTATTTTAATTGAACAGTTCAGTTGAAGACTGGCGTTGTGTGTACTTTCCATGTCGTTCGCCACTAGAATGATTACAGCATTCGTAATCACCATCATTATCAGCCTGACTACGTCCACTGCAGGACAAAGACCTCTCCCATGATTCGCCAATCAACCCGGTTAGTATGCACCGTTTTCTCTTAATTGTTATGTTCTCAATCGCGAGGTAATTAGGGATCAGACGTTTTCTATATGGCAATCTGATCTGTTATTCAGTTGACTTGTCATTGCACATTGCCACATTGCATTGTGGCCTGGATATAAAGACATGTCCGTAGTTTTTGTCTGTATTAAAACTGAAGTGTCGAGCTCATAAGCACGTGAATGAAGGCCAGTTTATAGCATGGATGAAAAAGCACTTAGAAGGAAGCATTGAGAAATGTGAAATAAATAAATAAATAAATAAATAAATAAATAAATAAAAAGAACTATTAATTCCTGCACTCACTCGCCAAGCTTTGCTTGCCCCCATTTTCCCCATAGGGCAAGGGCTGCTTAGTGTTTTTTCGCTACATTGCTACTTCTTTATCGAACAAATAATACATGTAGCCCAAAACAAAAGACTGAACCCTTACAAGGTGGAACGCACGGAACCTCCTTGCAGGCATCATCCGCAGACAGCGCCTTGGAGGAGACGCCTGGCGACCGCGGAGGAGATGAAGGAGCGGACAACACCGTGCGCATCGTGTTCACCGACTCGCGCTTGAACACGGAGCTGCGCTGCATACTGCAGCAAGGTTCTAGCGCCAGTCAGGAAGAGAGGCAGGGTTCGAGCCGCGCGCTGCCAGCGCGGAAGAAGGGCAGCGGTGGCTCCTGCGAACGCCCCACCCGTCGCCCGCATCAGGTGGACGTCACTCGGAAGGCTGACGAAGACGGCACCGCAGCTGATGCTGTGAGTTACGCTGACAGATTCGCACCAGGATGCGTCAGAACAAGACATGCAGAGGTTTAGATACATACATACATACATACATACATACATACATACATACATACATACATACATACATACATACATACATACATACATACATACATACATACATACATACATACATACATACATACATACATACATACATACATACATACATACATACATACATACATACATACATACATACATACATACATACATACATACATACATACATACATCGTCAAAAGTTCATGGGCCACGAGACAATAAAAAGCAGAATGTACCCACTGCTTCAGCAGGCAGCCTTGAATTTAGAAGCACTCAATTTCCAGTTGCCCTGAAAGATTAGATCGAGTGCTACCACGAATTTCTAGGAAATTCAAAGCTTTCTCAGACCTAGTGGTCTCTAAAATGTTGATGCCAATCGTAATACGTAGGTGCATGCAAGGCGAAAAGTGCTTTGGCTCCATTAGCATAACACCAGGAAAGAATAACGACGTACGTTTGAATATTCTCAACATCTATATTTAGTACCTTCATGAAAAGGTATCATAATCCAGTATGTCGCAGTCGCAAACTTTTTTGTCAGTGTGATGTTTGTGTTGGCCAGATCATGAAGCCGAAGAGTGAGTAGAGATGCTAGAAAATGCACGACAGCCACGAGGTAACATCGCCAAAGAACACGACACGCACTAAGACTGTTTCCCAACTCGGAACCACCTCCGCGTCTTCGGTCCGCATTCGTATACACGCACACGGTCTACGATTGCCTCGCAAAGAGCCACGTTATACATCAACACGAATAGTGTCGAGTGACACGTTATCATCATAATCAGCCCGACTACACTTACTGCAGGGCAATGGACTCTCGCACCTTCCACCTGTCAACCTGCTCTGGCCTTGGCCACTTTGAATTTTTAAAATTAGGCTCCTAGACTGCTCTGTGAAGAAGTGTGATCATTTTTAACATGTCCGAAAAACAGCCTTCGACTGTGCAGGAACTGGCAAGGGCTCTTGCTGATTTAAGTGCTAGAATTAGTGACAACCATGACGATCTAAAGAAGGACCCGAAGAAAATAATTGAGCAGGAAATTGAACCTGTCAAATAGGGAATGGATTTTATAAATAAGAGGTTCGAGGAATTCAACACCGAGCTACTAACAGTGAAGAAGGAACTTACCACTGTGAGGGCTGAGAATACTGAGATAAAAAATTATAATGACCGCCTCTCAAAGGAGTTAAACGAGGTGAAAAAGGAACTGATTACGTTAGAACAGTACAGTCGACGTAATAACCTTGAAATGAAGGGAATCCCGATGACCTCATCAGAAAACCTAGTTTCAACAATGAAAACAATATGTAGCTGTGTAAAAGTAGACGTAAAAGAATCGGACATTGATGTCATTCACCGCGTACCTTCAAGACGTGAGCAGACGCAGATTATAGTAGTGAAATTTGCTACAAGGACTGTAAGGGAGAATGTCTTGAAGGCGGCAAGAAAATTGAGACTTAACACTTCTGTGTTGGGTTTTGAAGGCGAAAACAGCCGAGTTTACATCAATGAGCACCTAAGCCCTGCCAACAAGGTACTTCTGGGATACGCACTGAAGAATAAACGTGAAAAAAAGTGGAAGTACACTTGGGTGTCACAGGAAAAAATTTTGATGAGAAAGACAGAGAACTCGCGCGTAATCCATATCACGTGCGCTAATGACCTTGCTAAAGTTATCTAAAATATTGTTGAGTGACCTCAACCACGCACTACCTAATTATTTACAATGGCTCTGACTATCCCCCAAGTTGAAACGGCATGGCAAGAGCAAGATAATTTCTCAATTTTACATTGCAATCTTCGTAGCATTAGAAAGAACTTTGATAACCTACCAGTATATTTGACCCAACACAAATTCACATACGATATAATAGCCGTAACGGAAACATGGTTGAAAGAAGGCGAGACCGCTACTTTACCTGGTTACACTGTGGCATCTATGCCTCGCCCGAGTTCATCCCGTGGCGGAGGCGTTGCGCTGTTTATTAAAAATGAAATTGATTTTGACATTCTTCCTAAAAACTCTGAATCGACTCCCTGAGCCGAAACGATATTTGTTCAGATTAAAATCACAGTGGGCGTCGTCTATCGCCCACCTTCGTCTGCGGTCAATGAATTTATCTGCGCTATGGAATATCTGATGACATCTCTGATAGCCTCTCAAGTTCCAGTTGTTGCATGCGGGGACTTCAATATTAATTTGCTGAAAGATAGATCTGATTATTTATTTTTAGTCGAGTCACTTAACCTTAAAAATGTCATTTCAACTGCTACTCGTGTCACTGACCAATCTGAATCCATTATTGATCACATGTTATGTCACGCCGAATGGGACGTGAGTGCTGGGGTTTATGACGTAAGCGTTACCGATCATAACCCAACATTTCTGTTTATTCCATGTAAATACCTATCGAAGGTCGGTGCATCACGATTGCAGCGTTCGGCATATGTGGATTATGTTCAATTGAAGCGATAGCTTCAGGATGTTGACTTTGAGAGCATATATGATAATGACATAGAAAAGGGATGTGCAAACTTTCTGGAGTCGATAAGCAATTTGATTAGGCGGTTGACACATGAACGTACGCGTCGTAACTACACAATCACGCCATTTGTCCATGGATGACTAACGACCTCTCAGAAATATTGAAATTAAAGGATTCATATTATAATCAGTGTAAAAACAATAGAAGCAACAGATATTACCGCGAAAGCTTCAAGTTCTATAGGAATAAATCAGTTACTATGAAACGTAAATTGAAGAGGGAGTATTATACGAACAGTATTACATGGAACGGGAGCAATGCAAAGAAGGTGTGGCAAGTAGTCAGATATGTTACAGGCATAGGCCAGACAAAACGCATTCTTCCAGATAACATCTCCTGAAAGGTTGCAGAAGATTTCAATGCATATTTCACTAGTATTGGCGCTAACTTTGCTTCAAAGTTTTGCTCGTCGATATCTGCTCCTTCTCTCCCCAAATAATTGATAATGATTTCAACCTTGCAGCTGTCACAACAGATGAAATCAAATCTGTCGTGGCTAAGATGCCGGTCAATAAGGCCACTGGCGATGATAGAATACCAGTTAAGGTTATTAAAGATAACATTAACCTTCTTTGCATTCCGATATGTCATATTTTCAACCACGCATTTACCTGTCGTATATATCCATCTAGCTTAAAAACCGCCAAAGTAGTTCCTGTATACAAATCAGGGGACTCAAACAACCATAAAAACTACAGACCGATCTCGGTTCTAAGCTGTCTTAATACACTTTTCGAGAAGATAATTGTCCTTCAATTAAAACGCTTTTTGGTTGACAACGACAACATATGCCCACAACAGCACGGATTCGTTCCCGCTAGGTCTACTGCATCAGCCATTCTAACCCTCTCGCCCAATATAATCACCGCGCTCCACAACGGTGAAATCGCAATAGCAGTCTTCCTAGATATTAAAAAGGCATTCGATACAGTTCCCCACGACATACTATTACAAAACCTTGAAAGATATGGCTTCAGTGACAGTTCACTCCAGTTCTTCTCAGGCTACTTGTCCTCGCGCAAACAAAAAGTGGTGATTAACAATAACGAATCTGCATACAGCACAATAGTGTGTGGAGTGCCCCAGGGATCCGTATTAGGCCCGGTACTTTTTTCTCTCTACATAAATGATTTCCCCAAAACACTAGTGTACTCTAAAGCATTAATGTACGCGGACGATACCGCTATAGTATTCATAGGAGATAGTCTCGCAACACTGCAAGCCAACATAATGTCTGAATTGACACACGTAAGCAACTGGTTTATACAGAATAAATTGACACTACATTCGGGGAAAACGAAGTATGTTGTTTTTCGATCAAGGCGAAAGGATATTGACACGGCGTCTATGCAACTTTACCGGAACAACAGTCCTATCGAACAAGTAGTTTCTTTTAAATATTTAGGAGTGTTTTTTGACCAGCACCTTCACTGGGAAGAACAAATTCATAGTGTTTGTAGAAAGGTGGCTTACGGTTGTTATACCTTAATAAAGCACGCGAATGCTTTCCCCCCAGCGTGCTTCGAACATTGTATTTTTCCTTCTGTCATTTACATATTAGCTACTGTATTGAATCATGGGGTGTAACGTATACGACATACCTAGAGACATTACTACGTCTACAAAAGAGAGCCCTAAGCATAATAGGTGGAAACCATGGAAATTCATATAAAACTACATTTCAGGAACAACAAATCTTATCAGTTTGAGCACTTCACGATTTTAAGGTTGCCCTTTTTGTTCAGAAATTTATAGGCACTAGCTTTCCCCTCTCCTCCACTCTATTTACAATACCATCGCGAAACACTAGACACGCATCGAATGGCAATTTTAACTTACCTACAAGCTTATTGGAAAACGCTTATTGGAATTTCGTGGGACTAAAATTTGGAACCGACTACCCTTAGAAGTTAAAGTGGCAAGAAATTTTAAGCACAGTGTGAAATTATTTTGCTTGCAGCATCAAGACATATAAATAGGGTTTTTTTCTCACTTTCTACTGCGGTAATTAGTGCTTTTAGCCAGTCACTTATATATGACGATGATGATGAAACAAACTATATAAGGGTATGTTGTGAAAATGCATATATGTACACGCGTTTATGTATGTAGCATGTATGTGCATATGTGAATAGTTATATGTATAAATAATTGTGTATATATGTGTTTATTGCCAAATATGCTCTGCTAAGCTGCTTTTATGTACTCCGATATGAACCGATCACTAGCCAATGTAGGCTAACGGTCCAGATATCTTGTAATTTTTTCTTTGGTTTGTCAATAAACATCAGATTGATTGAAAAAAAAAAACCACTCCTGTGCGTTTGCAGCCGTCTATAACTACGAATTTCTCAATCTCACCTGCCTACCCCAATATCTCTCTCTTCAAAGCTCTCTTGCGCTTTTTGAGGACTACAGGCCTTTGTGAACGCCTTTAACTTTTTGTGTAGTGTCACCGCTGCAAACGAGTCAGCCAATTAACTGGAAAGAAATCGTTCTGTCTCTTTTCTTTCTATTTCCTCTCCCTCTTTCATATATATACTCCCCTTTCCCCTTCCCTCATTGTAGGGTAACAAACCTGACGTTTGCCTGGTTAACCTCCCTGCCTTCTCTTTCGTTGTTCTTCCTCACTTCGCTCACGCGTTTGTCTTCTTTTGGAATCCAGTCAGTTACATTAAACGACTTGCTGTTATCCGCCTAGGCGCCCGGATCACGTTCATTTGTTCTTCTTGAGTTCAACTACGATAAACTTAACCTGCGTTTGTTCCCTGACCCACAGCGCCCTGTTCCTGTCTCATAAGGTCACACCTATGATTTTCCTTTCCATCGCGCACTGGGTCATCCTCAATTAAAGCCATATACTCTTTGTATGCCTCCATGTTTCTGCATTGAAGGGAACACCTATAGACTGTCCAATTCATGCGAAAAACAAACAGTACGTCCTTTACTTATATCCTTGTGCTTAGCCTGTGCTGCCATCATGAATTTTACCATCGTGTCGTCATCGGCAATTGTGTAAGGGGACCTTGCGGGTTTTGTCTGGACACCGCTGGCCTGTCGTGCAGGACAGCGTGAGGGAAGGCGCCATCCGCAGGCAGCAGTGCGGCTGCGTTTCCTCCACCCAGCGCCGTCAGCCACGCCGCATCACGGAAGACTCGGACGTCGTGTCCAGCAGCTATTACTCGTCCACGCACGAGTCCAGCGTGGCGCTGAACGAGGCCACAAAGGCCGGCAGCGGATGCACGCTGTGCCGCACCATCCGCGCCATGAGCGCCAAGGAACGCCCCTGGCGGCGACACTGGCAGCGTTGCAAGCACTCCCGCTGATGACGTCACCAAGATGGGGCCGTCGGCTTCTCTGGCAGCGCGCATGCGCGGTATAAAGTTGGACAGACTCGAACAGTGGAAGGTGCTCGGGTGACGAGCGTGTATCGTTGTCTGTCTAAGTTATGCGCTTGTGCCTAATTAAATGATAATGGTTGCTGGGAGGTTTACGTGGTAGCCGTTCGCGTAATCAGCCAATTCGTCACAGCATATTGCCGTTAATATGAATAATATCACTGGTAATGTTGATAAGTGTGATCTAGCTGTCTACATGGATAAAATTTGACTGAGGTCAAGATATCTGAAATAGCCAAGATATGCTTGTCAGTGACTAAATCAGCTAAATGCATCTTTACATAAGCTTTATTTGGGATGCTGAAGAACTCTTGCAAAAACAGACATTAGTTATACTAGACCATATTTGTGAAGAAATTTAAGCATTACAAGTTACAAAGTATTTCGGACAAAATAAACACTGTTACAAGAGTAATGGTTAGGCCTTTTGTCGCTTATATTCGTACAACTCTCTAAAGATACGTGATCAAATAATGCGTAATTTAGGCACTGAAGTTCCAGCATTGGCTTGCGACGCGATTATTCGGGCAAAGAATTCAAATCAGCTGAAACAATATGATGACTGCATATATAAACTCTTTTTGCTTATTTACTGCTTTTGTTTTAAGTCGGCAAAGCATATTTACACTGCACATTAAAAGAATCATTATTTAACTTGTGTATTTCGTATGCTTGGTCATATCTTTCATTATTTTTCTTGATATCATCGATAAACCTTTTGCACAGAACAAAAAAAAAGGCTCAGCCACAGTGATGTTTCGTACACCTCTCATCACGTATGTAATTCTGAATTATTTTCTTTCTTTTAGATAGTCTCACTGGCCCCGGTCTAAAGGAAATATGTTATAAAAGTATTACAAGTGTAAAAATTACAATATTTAAGCATTGGCTCCAACCGTGCGAGAGTTGGTTACTCACTCACAGTGCCTGTGAATGTACCACAGTTTAATATTGCACATTAACGCGTAGTCACTGAGATAAGTTGCTGACGCATACACAAACTTCTATAATGGGACAATTATGGTTGTTTTAAATGATTAATAACTTCTGTGAACTGTTTGTGGAGCCAACGATTACAATGTTGGCAAGCGTCACCGGAAAAAATAATCCGATAATTTAGCTTAGATGTGCAGTTTAGGTAACTTCGAATCTGAAAGCTGGTACTCGAGGCAATCAGCGTAATAAAATAGCATAAATGAACTAAAATATTCACCAACTTATGTGAGTACTGCGTCATTTTGACAACACTGCAATTAGGCATTATTGTAACTTTTCCGTTTGCGACGGGCATAGTAGATAACATGCTTTTTGTGAAATTCATCAACAATATCAACAGAATTCGGTTGAGTTAATGCCTCGGATCAAACTATATGACTATATGATACCCCCCCCTCCCCCCATTTTTTGTTACTTTTCATGGCAGATACCGTACAATCATCTTCCCACGGGGCAAACTTAAGTGAATGCGATGCAGAGGGGGGGGGGGGGGGTACTGCGTGAATGTTGCGTAATTGGATATGATTTGGGAATGCTTGATTGTTATTTCGTAGTTTTATTCTTGTTTATTGAATAAAAGAGAAGCGTTGCCTTCAACGTCAAGCGAAAGCCAAGTAAATACTTTCTTGACTGAATTTTGAACGCGCGATACAGTGCCTACATATACGGGGTGGCCAGGGAACGGTTGTGCAGCGTGAGCAGTCGGTTTATTTACTAGCAGACGCAGCCTTCGTCGGCCTTGCGAGGCGAAAAAGGGGGGAGGGGAGCGACAGTTTCGCGGGTGTCTTGCTGTGCCGGCACGAGACGCGAGCATGAGCAGTGGGATGTGGACGGCGCCGTCGTCGACGCCGAAGCGTGACACCGTGCGGCTAAAAAGTGCACCGCATTTAAGACTATTACGAGCTGTGGGAGGCCATTTTTTGCGGGAATCGCCTGAGTCGGGTCACACGGGAAATCGGGGTGGCCGGATCAAGCTGTTCTTTTACTCGACTCGGAAATATAAACTTTTAAATGTTTACTTTTATAAGTTTTCATAACTTTGATTTTGCCACCAGTATTGTTGACTGCCCCATGGAGGTCGCAATTGGACGGAGATGGTGAAAAATAAATAAATAAAACGTGAGACATTTACGTGAGCGTTTAAAACTCCAAAAAGACAAGAAGCGGAGCAAATTTATATTTTCGCTAACAATAACACCAAAACTTCGTGACCTTCTACCGAAAACCCTGTGTTCTTGTGTACTAAGCCATGAGTTCCAAAAAGAAAGGGGGGGGGGGGGCAAATGTCAGAAGTCGTGTGATCGCAGCTGACCGACGTGATGCGGTGATGCGGTGTGTGAACTCGTCAGCGTTCATTTCGTCGCGTCATGCCGGCGTTGCCACGCCAGGCGCCGGTCTTGCCATATACTCGCAGGCCCGCGCCGCGCTGCGTTGCTTTGACGCATGCGCGTTTCAGGGCGTCCGGCGTACCCCCGTCATGAAAAGAGGGAGACGCAGTGTTGTCTAGGTAACGCACCAGCGCAAAATGCAGCATGTTGAATTTAGCGCCGGTTGCCGTCGGGCCACGCGGACGGTCGCTGCATGGTTGCGCCGGTCACGCCTGGCGTCAGGATATATAGCGTGCTCGCGTTTTGCTAACGTAGCGTCGCTGTGCCCAGCTAACTCCACATATACCAAATTCGGTGTTACGTGACGTCAATGAATGACGAAAGTATATGACTGGTGCAAACATGATAATGCTGACAAGCGTGTCATTTAAGAACATGACAACATACTACGCTCATAGCATGCTCGCGGCCATTTCGCTAGCTCCACATATACTACATTTGGTATCACGTGACGTGAATAGATGACGAAGGTAAGCGACACATCCAAACATGATAATCATGACATGACTTTTTTCATTCGTGCTTCGCATATCATCGATTCTCACAATACGTGGGATCTGCCATTTTTTTGTTAATAAGATGAATCTGTGTTTCGCTTTTCTTTCCGTATTGTGCACTTGCTTTCCCACGGTTTCGTTTTAGGGGTGAAGCGCATTGGGCTCTAGGCTTGTCCGTTGTTGATTTGATTGATATGTAGGGCTTAACGTCACAAAGCTACCACATGGTTATGAGAGACGCCATAGTGGAGGGCTCCGGAAATTTCGACCACCGGGGGTTTTTCAACGTGCACCCAAATCTTAGCACATGGGCGCACAGCATTTCCGCCTCCATCGGAAATACAGCCTCCGCAGCCGGGATTCGAACCCGCCACTTGCGAGTCAGCAGAGGCTTGTCCGTTGTGTGTTGTCCGTTGTCCAACACAGTGCATGTAAGGTACCCACAACACGCCCACCGTAACTTTCATGAAGTAGGCCACTATGCCACTCGTCATTCTGCTGATAAGCGAGGTAACTAACCGCTACACGTCTGTAAGACATTAATATGCGCACATTGCTTGAGCTGTGGCAGATGACGATGAAGAATAAGAGCCTTACTGACCCCAGATTTCCTTTTTGTCCCGGATGAAAAACGAACGTGAATGCACTTTCACCCACGACAGGGAACGCCCACGCAGAAAACAAGCTCGTCCGGAGGAGAGTTCGGGAAACAGCAGAAAAGTGGCAACCTCCGAAAACAAGCTGCTGTTCTGGTACCTCACCCCCTCACTATGATTCACTTCATGGAGAGGCGCGTATTTTTCACAGTGGCTGTTATGAGATCAGAACGTGGGTCCGGCGCGGCGCCGTATATAGTTGTCGGTCGTCGCCGCTGGTGTCCGTAAGTAGTACAATAACGGCGCAGTGGGGCTCGAACCTGGGTTCACTGCGTGCCACTGACCGGTGCTAGCGGCTCGCTCGCAAACTTGCCTTAGGCAGGCTTGATGTCGGAAAATGAATCGCGTTATAATGAGTAATAAACCGTTTTACATCAGCAAAGGAACAACCAGGCGTCACACATTGCGAATAGCGTAACAAGTAGGTCGTCCAATACTCCAACCCATTACAAAAGCTTGTTCTTGATCACCTATTAACTTTGGCACATACTCACATCAGGCATAATTCCTCATCGTCGTCAGCCACTGCATGAACGATTGGCACAAAATTGCTTGCAAGTGTTTAGGGGACACTGCGCTTCTCACAAGAATGACGAAGGATAGTATAGTGAATGCTGGCTTCATTGCCCAGAAATTATGATTATTAACGCCATGGTGGGTACCCAATAAGTGTTCTTGCGGAAGTTACCCATGCAGAAGTTAATGAGTGCTTAGAAAAGGCTCTCAAAGGCCACTATTCTAGCTTTGGATGTGACTGTGCTGCGCCTTGGGCGCAGGCCTGGCGTTTTTCTTATTGAGACCGCAATCGTATGGACACTCGCGGTGTGTTTCTGTCACTTAGCAGTCTTGTTCTGTACGAGGTTCAAATAAGTAAGATTGCCTAGCGCATTGTGTGTTTTACGTGCTAGTAAAATAGTGCGAGTGCCGAGGACGCGGGTGACGCAGTGATGAGACAAGTCGGCCATCTCTATCTCACAAAATGTGATGTCACTACACCGTGTGCGAGGCCTGCCGTCGATGGTGAACAAAGAACCCAATTTCATGAGATTTCTCTTTATGCTGGGGTGTTGTCTCTCACCGTTGCACCGAGTACGCTATAGTTCTCATTGATATCGGTAGATCTGCTGCTGTGCTATCCGTTGATTTCAAGAGTGCTCACTAGATCGCGCGGTGGTGCTCAGGCGGCAGTCCAGTTCCACTCTCGGTGCGTGCTCTAGTTTGATAAGACACCACTAGAGGGTCACGGCTATATATAGCGCACGCTCTCGGAGTGCTTCCTATTTCACTTGCCGGTCATCACTTAGTGCGCTTCGATACTGCTACTTAGCTTCCACTATGAACACCGAATAAGCCAAGGCAGTGGTGCGGAGGGATCGCAATACGGCTGCAGCTTGGGCTCGCCGTCCATACCTTGCGGTGAGAGCTCGTGAGACAGAAACGAGATGCCAGCGCCAGCTGCACGCAAAATCTAGCACCAGCACCCATGCGGCAACAGCGGCGAGGGCTAGTGCAGCCGAAGCAGCACGGGCTCGTCGACAGGCTTCCCTTGTCACGCCCTTGAATGATAAGAGAGCGGGCGTATGGAGGATTCACGGTTTATCGAATATAGAGGGACCGACAACTGGCCAGAAGTTGTGATTCGGTCCTATAAAATACGGAAAGAGCATAAAATATAGTCGCATATTCAAGCATTCTTTTTGCATTGCGAGTAGGATTTATATTTTTGAATCGTACTGAAACGTAACAAAACCATCCTGTGGCGCAGCCTAGCGGAAGAGAATCGAAGCTGGATTACGAAGCATGGAGTAGATCACTTTGCGGTACGTAGTCGAGTAGCCTGATGCTCATGGACACCAACCCTCAAAGTACGTATACTATTATCCAGCCCGGCTCAATTCTAAGGTGCTTACGACGTAAAAGGAGTTGCACGGTGAGGAGCGGCGCTGCCGTCACGGCCGCCATTGGACCAAGCCAAGCCGTGGCGCATGCGCACGGAGAGCGCGCATGCTCAGTAAATCACCACGCGTGAACACAGTTATTAAGGGAGAAACACAGGCACGACACCGCTGCCACGATGGTTCACTTACCGGTACTGCTAACGCAGGTTGCATTCCTTTTCGGATCTGGATCATGGCTTTCCGCGCGCCATTCCTGCACTCAGCTGTACGGGTCGACAATGTCTGCCTCGGTGGGCATTATCTCGCTTGGCGCTGCTGGTCTTTGTGATCAGGCTTGGTCACGTGGGTCGACAACGGCCATCATCGAAGATAACGACGTGGGATATAACCACCTACCCCTGACTCTCGCAGTTGGGCACGACACCGCTGCCACGATGGTTCACTTACCGGTACTGCTAACGCAGGTTACATTCCTTCTCGGATCTGGATCGGGGCTTTCCGCGAGCCATTCCTGCACTCAGCTGTACGGGTCGACACTGTCTGCCTCGGTGGGCATTATCTCGCTTGGCGCTGCTGGTCTTTCTGATCAGGCTTGGTCACGTGGGTCGACAACGGCCATCATCGAAGATAACGACGTGGGATATAACCACCTACCCCTGACTCTCGCAGTTGGGCACGACACCGCTGCCACGATGGTTCACTTACCGGTACTGCTAACGCAGGTTCGTTATTTGAATCATGCCTACTGCGTTAGGACCTCTGACCGTTACTTCATTGCGGTGTCGTGCCCACCTCATGTTTTTGACGTCACTGAGAAATTGTTGTTCCTTCCTGCCTTGACGTATTCTAGTATAGTTGATCTGCTACTTTTAGTCGCTGGAGACGTAGAGCAGAACGCAGGTCCCGCT
The DNA here is from genome assembly GCF_043290135.1 of Rhipicephalus microplus. Taxonomy (NCBI): domain Eukaryota; kingdom Metazoa; phylum Arthropoda; class Arachnida; order Ixodida; family Ixodidae; genus Rhipicephalus; species Rhipicephalus microplus. The sequence continues at coordinate 45,671,168 of NC_134709.1, forward strand.
ATTGCCGATCTTTCGCGCTCCATGGCTTCGTTTCGGGAAACAGTTCGCAGAATCGAGGAAGGTCAGAGCGCTATACTGCGGGAACTTCAGGGCGTAAAGGAAAAACAGGTTGCGACTGACCTTGAAATCAAGAGTTTAAACGAAAGGGTCGGGACACTGGAAGCGGCCTACTCTCCAGTCGCTCCTAGTGAAACAAACGCTTCAAATGTTTGTGACATCGTCAATCAACTAAAAAGCATAACGTCGCGGTGCGATGAACCACTGTCGCGCTCATTGTTTGCAGCATGTGGGTGTGCGACTTTATATTCGTTGCAGATAAAAAGAATTCTGATTACAAATGTTTCACGGCCATTCCGAATGCAGACAGAAGACTACATCGCCTTTCGACATTTGCAGCGAAGCTCACAGATACGCTGCCAATCCCCCCTCTACTTGTCTGACATAGATTGTTTACACTTCGTATATGTATACTGGTCACATGTGCAGTGTTGGTATAAATGCTGCTACTTCCCCATGACGCCAAGGTTAATTTATTTAGGGTGGTAGACTCTTCCAAGCATATATTTTGTGCTTTTTCTTGTCTGGAAATGCGAAAACTGTATATGTTGTTGCGCCAGTTAACTGAAACAAAAACTTAATGCACCTACCAAATTGAACCAAACCTAGCACCCCATGAAGATCAGTAATGCTAAGATTGCGTAAATCGAAGCCGTACTGGCACGAATTTGGGGCACCTCAAAAGGGACAGTTTTCGATTTCTTAGCGTTTTCAGCAGGCGTAACCAAAAAAAGATAAAGGGCAAAACGATGCGCGGAGGTGAAATTTACCATGTTACCTTCACGGTAAAATGTCCGGCTTTCTAGTTAGACACCAGTTTGATTCAAATGTGTGGAACACGTGCACCCTCGAACCGGCACGATTTTCTCGAGAAGCGGCGAGGCCTAATGTCGTAAACTTGAACGACAGAGCACAGTAATCTGTGTTTTAAATGCGAAGTATTTCTTAGCGAACTTCAGCGACTGTGAACGTATCTATCTATCTATCTATCTATCTATCTATCTATCTATCTATCTATCTATCTATCTATCTATCTATCTATCTATCTATCTATCTATCTATCTATCTATCTATCTATCTATCTATCTATCTATCTATCTATCTATCTATCTATCTATCTATCTATCTATCTATCTATCTATCTATCTATCTATCTATCTATCTATCTATCTATCTATCTATCTATCTATCTATCTATCTATCTATCTATCTATCTATCTATCTATCTATCTATCTATCTATCTATCTATCTATCTATCTATCTATCTATCTATCTATCTATCTATCTATCTATCTATCTATCTATCTATCTATCTATCTATCTATCTATCTATCTATCTATCTATCTATCTATCTGTCTGTCTATCTATCTATCTATCTATCTATCTATCTATCTGTCTGTCTGTCTGTCTGTCTGTCTGTCTGTCTATCTGTCTATCTATCTATCTATCTATCTATCTATCTATCTATCTATCTATCTATCTATCTATCTATCTATCTATCTATCTATCTATCTATCTATCTATCTATCTATCTATCTATCTATCTATCTATCTGTCTGTCTGTCTGTCTGTCTGTCTGTCTGTCTGTCTGTCTGTCTGTCTGTCTGTCTGTCTGTCTGTCTATCTATCTATCTATCTATCTATCTATCTATCTATCTATCTATCTATCTATCTATCTATCTATCTATCTATCTATCTATCTATCTATCTATCTATCTATCTATCTGTCTGTCTGTCTGTCTGTCTGTCTGTCTGTCTGTCTGTCTGTCTGTCTGTCTGTCTGTCTGTCTATCTATCTATCTATCTATCTATCTATCTATCTATCTATCTATCTATCTATCTATCTATCTATCTATCTATCTGTCTGTCTGTCTGTCTGTCTGTCTGTCTGTCTGTCTGTCTGTCTGTCTGTCTGTCTGTCTGTCGATATATCTAACCGCCTACGACGTTTTTAGAACAAACGTTCGACGATTTAGATTACAATGTACTCTCCTATGGGAGAGAATTAGGCTGTCGCACTTCCACAAAGGAGACAATATGTGTGTTCAGAAAGTGTTGAACTATTTTAAGTTCTTGGTACTCTACTAGGAGAGAGCAGAAAGGAGTCCCAGCCCAACCACGAAAGTGTGGTGGTTTGACAGAATGGCGCCCCTACACACAGAAATGTTTAGAAAAAGTTTATTCCCACTATGTACAAACAAATTCTATAACATTCTAGTAACAAGGGTACAAAGACATCGGCTGATCTATGTTCTATGACGAACATCCCTTTGTTGTAGTGAACACATCATTACTCCAATATACATGACAGACGTGGCATGCATGTACAAACGTATAGAAAAGTTTCTTTACGCTTTGAGCTTAGAAAAAGTGGTTAACCATTTCGAATACCTGATACTCTTCTACAACAGAGCATAAAGCGGTACAGATTTGTGTGTTTAGAAAAAGTAAACGATTTAGAACACTAGATGCTCTACTATGGGATAGCTGTGTGCCGTCTCTGTGAAGCATAGGAAACCACTCCTGCAGTAGTCAGATGAATGTTTCGTACATTGCCTGCCTTGGGAACAAGACAAGTTCAAACTGTTTAATTCTGACATATCTAAAGAACGCCATGTTTGCTCTGGTAAGACAGTGCATTTTTTCTTCTCACATAGATTGTTGCCCTTACAATAAATAACAATATAAATTTGAGGAATGATGGTTTTTGACCAGCCTTCATATTCTTTAAGCTAAAATTTAATATTAGAAAACTATATAAGACTTACGTTGTACTGAGTGACATCCACTGTGGAGCGATCTTTTGAACAGATCTTTCAATCGTTTGTCGGCCAATGGGAAAAAAATTGCCCGCAGCTTCCCTCGGGGGAACACTGAGGAGGATGCGGAGCATATAATTGGTTAACGGGGTGTTAAAGTGCGACTTACTTGGGTCGATGGCTAAATTGGTTAACGTGGTTGTGAAATGGGGTGTTAAATTGCGACTTACTTGGGTCGATGGCTAAATTGGTTAACGTGGTTGTAAGAGGGGGTGTTAAATGAGTGAACACGTACACACGTATGCGAAAGGGCGGCGCTGGTCGAAGGGACGTCGATCCTTGTGTTTGTGCATTCGTTGGAATTCATTTCACCGCGACCTTGGACGTCGACGCGCCGTACAAACCAACCGACGAGCGGCAACTGAGCGAGCGAGCGCCGACCTTGAGTATATATACAGCGCGACGGCGCATGCACTGTCAGCTGTCGAATGTTCGAGAAGGGGGAGAAGCGCAACGGCGCATGCGCGCGCGTCAGCTGCCGATGTTCTCGAAGCGCGACGGCGCATGCGCGCGCGTCAGCTGCCGATGTTCTCGAAGCGTGACGGCGCATGCGCGCTACATTATACAGCTAGCGAATGTTCGTGAAGAGGAGAAGCGCACGCGGTGTGTAGAGGAGGAAGGGTGCACAGATGGTGGAGGAGTAAAGCGCGCGCGGTGTGTAGAGGAGGAAGGGATGCACAGATGGTGGAAGAAGGAGGCGGAAGCTTGCGGACGGCGCCGCACTACAAGCCTCGAGTATTAGATGCTCCGCATCTAAAAACTTGAAAGGGCCCCTGTTGGGGAGGTGAAGGTGTAGGGAGAGAGTGGCGTCTCTCGATTATCTACGGCCAAGAGGGGGAAATTCTCGCCCACAAGTGAAACCATGCCAACGGCAAGACGGCGGCCATGGTAGCCATCTGTCACAGAACGAGCGCTAAAAATGGGCGCGCCGCCAAATTGTCGCGACGAAACGCCGGAGTGACGCCGCGAGGTCAAAAGAAAAAGAGAACAAACATCTAAAGGCTCCCCGGGCGCGCGCTCTCCCCTCGAAAGCGTGGCTTCGCCGACGAACCTCCTCACCCCACATGGGCGGCCGAGCAAGCCCGCGAGAATTCTAGAACGAAAGAGGCGTGGTCACGCCGTGTTGACTCATCCATCGCGGAGGGCATTCGAACCGTCTCACCTTCTACCCAGCCTTCGCTGCGTATCGCGCCGACGAAGTGACGAGAACTTTCTGGAATGTCGTGCGGAAGGTATTTAACCGAGCAGCGGAGACGAGAGATGAGGAGAAGACGGAAGTTAGCGCCAGAGCGCGTAGGGTATACCGCCGCGTAGTCGGCGAAGGTTTTGTCCGTAGAGACGAAGCAGGAGAGGAAGAGGATTTTTACCTGAGGGGTGACGACTCGAGCTACAGGCAAGAGTGTGTGTTTACCGCTATCGAGCGAAGACGCGTGGCGACAGCTGCGTGTGTGAAGCCGACGTGTTCGGGCGAAGAAGTTTGAAGCTTGGAGAGTGGCCAATTGAAGACGCGAGGTTTCCTGGAAGAGAAACTTCGAGGGCGCGGAACGACAACAACCCTGGACTTTCAGTGAGTGATTCTCGGAAGAGTATCATCCAGACTTTTGTTCCAAGAACTTTGGACTGGATAGGTTTTCTATCTCTTCAGTCTTTAAGTGTCTTGGTGGTTCAATGCATGCGACTGCATTGTAGTGCGTATCGTTGTCTGTGTCCGTTGTTTTGAGTGTGGCTGATTGTACTGTGTAGTACGTTGTTTGATTGGTGACGTATTGTATGTAACTATTGTGGAGTGTGCATTCTTGTGTATTGTTTTCGGTCTGCCATTTTTGAGAATATAATATTTGTTTTGTTTATCAACTCTCGGCTCTGACTTGTTCTTTGGGCCACAGCCGGCGTCCGCTGGCGCGCCAAAAAGGACCACTTCTAAATTGTCCACGCTTTCGTGGTGCGGTTCGGGGGGCCAATACTTCGGCCCTTGGAATTATCCCGGCGATCGCCTCCCTAATTAACGGGACCTGTGTGACAATTAATCTGGCGTCCGCGACAGGACCTTTTGGTGCACAGTGTGTCCAAAGTAGTAAGAAAGAGCCTCGAGTTGTGATAGTGCTATCGGAAAGATTTTGTGTGTTGTTCAGTGTTCTCGTGACCCAGTGCAGGGGAGTGTTCCGATAGAGTGATTTAGGCAGATACCTTTTACACACGGCAAGGTTTTATTTGCGAGACAAAATGGATCTCGAAAAGTTAGTAGCTCTTGGTGAGAAGATGGGTCTTTCTGGCGCCGAACTACGGAAGTGGGTAAGCCAGAAGGAGAAAGAGGCGGTGGAACGAGAGAGGTTGGCAGCTGAGAGGGCCAGGGAAGAAAAAGCAGCTGAGTTGGAGAGAGAAAGGCTGGCCGCTGAAAGGGCGAAGGAAGAAAGAGAGCAACAATTGAAGTTGGAGTTGGAGAGAGAGAAGTTAGCAGCAGAAAGGGCGAGAGAAGAAAGAGAAGCGAGGGAGCGACAGCTGAAAGAAGAAAGAGAAGCGGAGATGGCTGAAAGGGAACGGCAGCGGCAGCACGAGATGGAATTCGAGCGGCTCCGTTTGCAACAGCAAAGTGAACCTCCCGTCCAACCTAGAGTTGAAAGCAGCGAACGGGAAGATCATGGCTTCCGCTTGAACCCAAGCAAGCTGCTCGTGGCGTTTGATGAAAGGAAGGACGACCTTGACGCGTACCTTCACCGATTCGAGACGATTGCGAAGAGCCAGAATTGGCCGGAACATCAATGGGCAACTGCTTTGAGTACTTGCTTGAGTGGTGAAGCGCTCAGTGTGTACGGTAGGCTGACGCCGACCGATGCAGCCAACTATGCAAAGGTGAAAGCTGCTTTGCTGAAGCGATTTAGATTTACTGTGGAAGGATTCCGGGACAGATTTCGGACAGGAAAGCCAGCTGATGGGGAGACGGCTACGCAGTATGCCGCCCGACTTAGCCATTATTTCGACAGATGGATTGAACTTTCAGGGACAGCGCAGGAGTACGATGAACTTAGAGAGCTCCTAATTAGAGAACAGTTTCTTACTAGTTGCCTGTCGCTGTACTTAAAAGAGAGGAGAGCTAACTCACTTGAAGACATGCTTGAATTGGCTGATCAATTCTTGGAAGCGCAAGGTGGCACTAATTTGGCCAAGGTCAAGAAGGATTGTCCCGAGGAGTCGAAGAAATTGGCTCCCGAAGAAAAGAAGCGTGCACCAAGAACATTCCGCGATGTTTTCTGTGTAACCGACTGGGTCATCGCGCGAAAAACTGTCGAACGATCTTTACGAGCCCTACGGTTGAAATATGTTTCAAGTGTGGTCAGACTGGGCACAAAGCAGACGCATGTCGAAACGGAGCGAATCAAACTCACCAGGTGTCCTGTGTGCTAGCAGCACCGAAATCCGATGATAACGCCGTCACAGATGGATTCGTAGAGTTGAAAAGTGGGGAGAAAATTCCTATTGTGGGTGCGGTAATGGCAAAACAGCCAACCGGTGTTTCGAAGGGAATGCCAACGCTGCCTGGAAAAGTTGCAGACAAAGAGATTACGGTGTTAAGAGATACCGGCAGCTCCACGGTTATCGTGCGGAGAAATTTGGTACGGGAAAGTGAGATGACAGGCAGAACGAAACCGGTTTGCCTAATTGACCGTACGGTTCGGATGCTTCCCGAAGCAGAGATTGAGGTGGAAACCCCGTACTTCAGCGCGAAGGTTACTGCTTTATGCATAACGACCCCCCTTTACGACCTTGTCATCGGAAACATCGACGGGGCGCGAGGACCGAATGATCCGGAATGTTTGGGACAAGACCCTAAGACAGAGCCCTCGCCAACCCAGCGACCGCGAGATACAGTGGAGGAGCAGCCCGTGACGGATCTCACTAGAGCCCAAGGTGAAGCCGCGGCCCAAGAGACAGCGAATGAGAAGATGATCGTGTTGAATGAGTTCACGGGCCGAGCAACTGGACTTACGTCGGCACGACCTCAACCGACCGACAGTGTAAAGGAGACGGAGTTGGCCAGCCGGGCAAAATGTAGGGACATGATCAAGCTGGTAAATAAACAGACAGGACCCGTCGAATGTATGACCCGTTAATGGTGTCGGAAGTGACAACGATGGCTGAGACGACGCCTCAGATATCGTCGTTGGAAAGGGCTCGCCGAAAAAGAACGTGGAAACACAAGAAGAGATTGAGCGAGCACCGCAAGAAAGGGCGCAAGCGCCGCTCGGAATGCACCGGAAAGGTGTCGAGGTCGAATCTGAATGTGTTTGGCAGTGCTGAGTGACATATGTTGTGTTAATGTTCTTGTTTTCCTGTGTCACAAGTGTCGAAGTGTCTGTGCTGTGATGTATAGTGTTGTATAATTGTTGTGATGAGAGAACTTTGTACGTTTGTATTGTTTGGAATGTGTGATGAAGTGTTGTAGTCATGTACCTGTGGCTATATTTCATGTGTTGTGGAATTGAACTACAATGTACGATTGTATTGAGCGATCTATTGCGAAGGTGAAGTGTCATGAGCGACGGATTGTGTTACAATCTGTGAGAGTGTGTGGTGACTGTTCGCGCTCGTTTGTGTGGTTTTGAATATTATAAGATAATATTCTTAAAGTGGGGGGCAGTGTCACAGAACGAGCGCTAAAAATGGGCGCGCCGCCAAATTGTCGCGACGAAACGCCGGAGTGTCGCCGCGAGGTCAAAAGAAAAAGAAAACAAACATCTAAAGGCTCCCCGGGCGCGCGCTCTCCCCTCGGAAGCGTGGCTTCGCCGACGAACCTCCTCACCCCACATCGGCGGCCGAGCAAGCCCGCGAGAATTCTAGAACGAAAGAGGCGTGGTCACGCCGTGTTGACTCATCCATCGCGGAGGGCATTCGAACCGTCTCACCCCCTACCCAGCCTTCGCTGCGTATCGCGCCGACGAAGTGACGAGAACTTTCTGGAATGTCGTGCGGAAGGTATTTAACCGAGCAGCGGAGACGAGAGATGAGGAGAAGACGGAAGTTAGCGCCAGAGCGCGTAGGGTATACCGCCGTGTAGTCGGCGACGGTTTTGTCCGTAGAGACGAAGCAGGAGAGGAACAGGATTTTTACCTGAGGGGTGACGACTCGAGCTACAGGCAAGAGTGTGTGTTTACCGCTATCGAGCGAAGACGCGTGGCGACAGCTGCGTGTGTGAAGCCGACGTGTTCGGGCGAAGAAGTTTGAAGCTTGGAGAGTGGCCAATTGAAGACGCAAGGTTTCCTGGAAGAGAAACTTCGAGGGCGCGGAACGACAACAACGCTGGACTTTGAGTGAGTGATTCTCGGAAGAGTATCATCCAGACTTTTGTTCCAAGAACTTTGGACTGGATAGGTTTTCTATCTCTTTAGTCTTTAAGTGTCTTGGTGGTTCAATGCATGTGACTGCATTGTAGTGCGTATCGTTGTCTGTGTCCGTTGTTTTGAGTGTGGCTGATTGTACTGTGTAGTACGTTGTTTGATTGGTGACGTATTGTATGTAACTATTGTGGAGTGTGCATTCTTGTGTATTGTTTTCGGTCTGCCATTTTTGAGAATATAATATTTGTTTTGTTTATCAACTCTCGGCTCTGACTTGTTCTTTGGGCCACAGCCGGCGTCCGCTGGCGCGCCAAAAAGGACCACTTCTAAATTGTCCACGCTTTCGTGGTGCGGTTCGGGGGGCCAATACTTTGGCCCTTGGAATTAGCCCGGCGATCGCCTCCCTAATTAACGGGACCTGTGTGACACCATCTTACTAGGGGATTGGTGAACTGTTGACGTTCGACGATTGGGACGGAGCGTTTTAGTCAACGTTCAACGAGTTTACCATGGCAACCTTTTAGAATCGGATAGTGCTCAAAGTGTGTCCTTGTGTTACTAGTGTTCTTTTGTAAGCCTGAAATTCAAGGCACATTTCATTGGATAGTAGGTCATTGGTACTAATATCCGCGGATTATTTCTTCGGAAAGAACTACCTTTTAATTTATAATTAACGTAGCCTTCAAACCAACAGATCAGAGCCACTTCATTGTTGGGTGGGCACCCCCAGAAAAAAAAAATGGCAGATCCCATGTACAGTCGGAATTGATGATATGCGAAGCACGAATGAGAAATGCTGATATGTCACTTTAAAATCAGCACAAAGTTACAAGGTAGAGGTAAATTATGCCGTACATGACTTCCGTGTCATGATTATCATGTTTGGACGTGTCGTTTACCTTCGTCATCTATTTACGGCATGTGAAATCAAATTTGGCATATGGGAGTTAGCAAAACGCCCACGAGCACGCCATGAGCGTGGTATGTTTTCCTGTTCTTACATCACATGCATGTCAGGATTATCATGTTTGCACCAATCATATATTTCGTCATGCATTGACGTCATGTAACATGGTATATGTGGAGCTAGCAAAACGGCCGCCAGCGCATCACGAAGGACCCGATATACTCCAATGTAGCGTTGACGCGCGCGCACGCCGGGCACAGCGACGCTACGTTAGCAAAACGCGAGCACTCTATAGTTTGACGCCAGGCGCGACCAGCGTCCGTAAGCGCGGCCCGACGGCAACCGGTGCAAAATGCGGCATGCTGCATTTCGTGCCGATGCGTTAGCTAGACAACACTGCGTCTACCTCTTTTCGTGACGGAGGGACGCCAGATGCGCTCAAACGCGCATGCGTCAAAGCAACGCAACGCGCCCGCGAGTATATGGCAGGACCGGTGCCTGGCGTGGCAACGACGGCGTGACGCACCGAAATGAACGCCGGCGAGCACGCACACCGCGTCACGACGAATTGTATTGGCGCCTTGACTGCGGCATGTAGTCATGTTTTCACATGACACGCATCTCATGAGTATCTTGTTGGCAACAATTACATACCTTCGCCATTCATTGGCGTCACGTAACACCAAATTTGGCATATGTGAGGCTAGCGAAACGGCTACGAGCGCATAATCGGTGTGACATGTAGTCATGTTGTTACATGACACGCATGTCATGTTTATCATGTTTGCACCAGTATCATACCTTCGTCATACATTGACGTCACGTAATACCAAATTTAGCCTATGTGAAGCTAGCGACATGGCCGCGAGCGCATAATGAGTGTGGCATGCAGTCATGCTGTTACACGACACGCATGTCATGATTATTATGTTTGTATGTGTCATTTACCTATATCGTTCGTTCGCGCTGCGTAATACCGAGTATGGTACACGTGAAACTAGCGAAACAGCCGCGAGCACATCATGAGCGTAGCATGTGGTCATGTTGTTACATGGCACGCATATGATGTTTATCATGTTTGCACCAGTATCATACCTTCGTCATCCACTCACATCCCGTAATGCCAAATTTGGTATAAGTGAAGCTAGCGAAACGGCCGCCAGCGCATCATGAGCGTGGCATGTAGTCATGTTGTCACATGACACGCATCTCATGATTAACATGTTTGCACCAGTCACATAACGTCGTCATCCGTGCGCTTACCGTAATACCAAATTTGGTAAATGTGACGCCAGCGAAATGGCCACGAGCGAATCATGGGCGTGGCATGTAGTAATGTTGTTACATTACACGCATGTCATGATTTTCATGTTAGGGTCTGGCGCTTGTGTTCGCCATGCAATGATGTCATACCACACTAGTTTTGCAACATGCCATGTGAACAAAACCACCGCAACAGCTGCAGGACCATGAATTGTAAATCATGACATAGATGTCATGATTTGCATGTTATCACTAGTCAAATATATGTGAATCATGTCGTACCGACTCGTCCAAGCAACCACGTTAGCTATATTCTTAATACAGTCATGATATACCATACCGAGTTTGGTATCGATACCATAATCGAAACGGCCAGGAGAGCTAAAAGTCGTAGGCGGCTAGATAGATAGATAGATAGATAGATAGATAGATAGATAGATAGATAGATAGATAGATAGATAGATAGATAGATAGATAGATAGATAGATAGACACGCTCAAAGTCGCCGAAGTTCACTAAGAAATGCTTCGCATTTAATAGCATGTTTCTGAGATCTCTGTAGGGCAAAAGCTGGCTTCACTACTGCTGGCAAAGCATTGCGGGAGCTTCCACTCCAGTAATTTCTTTTAAATCTCCTTGTTATATACTCGGCGACAACTTTTCTTAGCACTGAAGGGAAAGCTACGAAGCCAAATCACCTGCATCCTCTACCGCCAGTGAAGGTAGTTCAAAAGTATCGCCCGTATTTTCTACGTGAAATATAAATGTTCCTTTATTTTCCACGTGGAGCTATTTGAGACAGGACGCAGTTCATACCTGTAAGATATTTGTATTTATTTTATCTGTTGTGACTTCGCGTTTCTGAACGCGTGAAAAAGTCCCGCCTTCTTACGTGCGCCTCAAACGCTGAGCGGCGTCTGCGTCTACATAAAACGCTGATGGTGCGCCCCCGTCACTTTCCACAGCGTTACGAGACGCGCGCCAAAACGCACTACTTCTCGTAGTGCTGCGTGTCCAGAAGCTCCGCCTCCATAGCTTTACCTTCAGTGTCAGGAAAAGTTGTCACCGAGTATAGCGAGCTTACATCCTAAGGGCGCTGGCGCGAGTACTATCTCTACGAGCATCAGTTGACGGCTCGTGTACCTTCTGTGCACTCGCCCTTTCGCATCCAGGAGCAGCTGTATTCGTTCAGTTGCTCGAGTTTGGATCCCACGACCTAACCGACCTACCACTAACTGCTAGCCTACTTCGAATAAAATTCCAAGTGGTTGCTATCAGAAACCACTTGGAATGCTTCGCTCTTGCGGCGAGACTGATTTTAAAGACGATAGCCATTGTTGAGATACTTGAACGCAGAAATATCTGTCTGTCTGTCTGTCTGTCTGTCTGTCTGTCTGTCTGTCTGTCTGTCTGTCTGTCTGTCTGTCTGTCTGTCTGTCTGTCTGTCTGTCTGTCTGTCTGTCACGTGATTCAAGCCTCCAGCGAAAGTTTAAGCACTTCCTCAGCGCCCAGCCATGGCGATCTGTGTGGCTGCGTCGACACTTGTGAACATTGCCGATCAAAAAGCAAACATTCCGCATATCTGTGGCACAACATAAATTTGTAAGAATTAGGCGGTGCGTTCTTTTACGAGAAAGAACATATATACGCAATTCTAAAGACTCTAATGTTTTTTTACGCTGCGCTGAAAATGTGGCGCTACACACACACACGCACACACAAAATAACAGCATATCCGCGAAGTGAATGATGATTAGTGGGGTGAAGCGTCCATCAGTCCATCCGCACTTCTGTCCGTTCGTTCGTTCTTGCTTCCATCCGTCCGTCCATGCAAATCTCCGTGCGTCCATTTGTCCGTCCATGCGTCCAACCGTGCGTCCGCACATGCGTCCGTCCTTGCGTTCGTCCGTGCGTCTGCTTGTCTGTCTGTCCACCCGTGCGTCCATCTAGTGAACACTCCAAGTACAGCCATCTCGCATCTTTTCATCATACATTTATTATGTACTGCCATCAAGCGGACATTCCAAGGACTACACGAGAGGTGGATACCTACTACTACTATGGTGACTAGTATAGCTACTACTACATATACATCGCGAACACACGACCCACGGCTTAAAGAGCTTCGCCCCTAAAAAGCTCGTGTTTTTTTACGCTTCCCTGAATATACGACACTATGCGCGAAAAAGCGCTCTGCCGACTTTACTGCCGACTAGAGTCACTGGAATTTGACTCTACTTCCGACGACCTGGTGCTGCCAGCTGCCGGTGGACCTGGGTTCTGTACAGGCTTCTGTATCCCAACATTACGGCCAGATGTCGTCCACATCTCAATAAGCGCCTCCAGAGAGAAGACTATTGCCTTTCGACATCTGCAGCGAACCATGCAGATACGCTGCCATTGCTAGGCCACCTACTTTTAGACTGTTTGCTCTACAATGTTCAGAGACAATCACTGGCGTCCTTTATAGGACGCCATGACAATATACAGATGTCAGTCGAATCTGGTCCTGCATGTCGTCGAAAAAGGACATTGCACCTGAAGGCGACCTAGGTAGGTATGTAGTTGTTGCGAAAGACAGACTTGAAAGCGGCACGTTCCACATTAGATTGATGGGATCTCACCGGCGCTTGTGCACGTGTTGTGTGATGTGATAACTTTCCGTCTTTTTCCTTTCTTTCCTATCTTTCTTTTAATTTCCCCGATACCGTTCCCACACGTAGGATAGCAAGCTGGTTATCTTGGACTGGTTAAAATCCCCACCTTCTCTTCTCTACCACTTATTCTCTCTCTTTTCGTGAAGTAGGAAAGTACCCATTAAGTGACTACGCCATTCATAATTTTGCTCATAAGCGAGGTTTTCACTACACATCTGTAATAATGATGATGATGAGCTTCTTGCTTTGCTGGCACTCGCCCACAAAGGGTGATCGGCCCACTATGTACAGTTTGTTCGTTCTGTTGCCTGTGGCTAATGACGAGAAAAAATAAGCGCGTTTCAGACTACACATTCCTCCTTCTGCAACGGGCGAAAACGAACTTTAACGCGCTCTTATCCACGGAAGGCAACGCCGACGCCGTAAACAAACTAAAGCCCGGAGGCGAGATTTGAGGAAACAGTGGCAAAGCGGCGTCCTCCGAAAAAAAAAAAAATTGCCCGCAGCTTCCCTCGGGGGAACACTGAGGAGGAGGCGGAGCATATAATTGGTTAACGGGGTGTTAAAGTGCGACTTACTTGGGTCGATGGCTAAATTGGTTAACGTGGTTGTGAAATGGGGTGTTAAATTGCGACTTACTTGGGTCGATGGCTAAATTGGTTAACGTGGTTGTAGGAGGGGGTGTTAAATGAGTGAACCCGTACACACGTATGCGAAAGGGCGGCGCTGGTCTAAGATACGTCATCATTGTGTTTGTGGATTCGTTGGAATTCATTTCACCGCGACCTTGGACGTCGACGCGCCGTACAAACCAACCGACGAGCGGCAACTGAGCGAGCGAGCGCCGGCCTTGAGTATATATACAGCGCGACGGCGCATGCACTGTCAGCTGTCGAATGTTCGAGAAGGGGGAGAAGCGCAACGGCACATGCGCGCGCGTCAGCTGCCGATGTTCTCGAAGCGTGACGGCACATGCGCGCTACATTATACAGCTAGCGAATGTTCGTGAAGAGGAGAAGCGCACGCGGTGTGTAGAGGAGGAAGGGTGCACAGATGGTGGAGGAGTGAAGCGCGCGCGGTGTGTAGAGGAGGAAGGGATGCACAGATGGTGGAAGAAGGAGGAGGAAGCTTGCGGACGGCGCCGCACTACAAGCCTCGAGTATTAGATGCTCCGCATCTAAAAGCTGCCACTTCTGCCTAAAGCTGCCAAGTCCGGCCTGGTCAGGAAACGAAACATTCACGCATTGTTAAAGTACCTAGAAGACCCACTTCTTTAGAAACTCCTAAATAAAGAGAAAACGTGCATACGCCTCGCCTTTGCACACTTCAACTAGATCCCACCGCAAAAAAAATTTACATTTCATGGACTACAGAGCAGTAATAATGAATGCAGGGATGCAGAACTTCGATCCGACATACGAATTACAACCAATAAAACACTGTCACTGTAGTCTAATTGTTACGGTGCTCGATTGCCGACACGAAGGTCGCGGGATCGAATCCCGGCCGTGGGGGCCGCATCTTCAGTGAAGGCGGAAACGCTTGAGACCCGTGTGCTTAGATTTGGGTGCACGTTAAAGGACACCAGATAGTCAAAACTTAGGGAGCCCTCCGCTACGGCGTCTCTCATAATCATATGCTAGTTTGGGGCACGTGAAACCCCGGACATTATTATTGACATTGTGTACACTGTACGCGCGCCTTGCCATTCATTTACATGCGCGAGTGGTTTAACTCCCCAGTGCTTCGCCCACTCGTATACACTTGACTTCGTGGAGATCCACTGTTTTTTTTTTTTGAAAAGCAGTATTACAAAAAATATGCTCAATGGATTACGAGACACCGTGATACTCATAAGCGTGTGCAGGGTTACCCTTCAGGAGGAGGGGGAGGCGGAAATTCATCAGCTCCCCCCCGCCCCCGTTTCCCTAAGTTAGTGTACCGGGCAGAATTCACGCTGAATATTCTTAGGTGAGTGGGGGGGGGGGGGGGGGGGGACGGCTGCTCGAATCCCCCTTCCTTCCCGAGCACTCACCTGTGACGATACTCTCTTTGAGGTTCTCGACACCGGTGTTCTTATCCGAAGCAACAGACCGAAAATAGTTACAGTTCGCTTGCGTACTTCATAAGCGCGACATTTTATGCATAGAAAGTTCGCAGAGTAACAATTGTCACCGATAAGAGCATTACAAGTAAGTTTACTGCCATTCTTACATAATGAACTTTTAGAGGTGTCGGATGCAGATGTGAACAGGAGCTAGGGCTCCGTCAAACTTGTTACTTAAGTAGGCAAGCTGGTGTTAAGTTTACCGAGGACCCGTCATGTGAAGGGAAGATAGAAAAGGCGAGACAGAGAAAAATAGGGTAACACTGCACCAGGTAAACTTTGTGAGAGTAAAAGCGTGATTGCGTGAGCCTGAGAATGCGGTAGAATGTTTTCAACAGGCGTAACTAAGAAAAAAGAAGAAGAGCAAAAATATGGGCGTTGGCCAAATTTACTATGTTGCATTCACAAAAAACTTTCCGGCTCTCCTTTGAGATACCAGTTATATCGAACGTTATGCGGACGCTGTGAGCTTGTATGATTGTCTCGAGGCATGGAGAGGCGAAATGTGACGAACTTCGATCGAACGCAGGAATGAATCCGTAAAGTGGAACTTTTTATTCAATTTACAATAAGAAGCCTGGAATGAATGCTTCAGATTATCATTCATTGAAGAAAACATTTAATAAAGTTCAGCCGTTAACCCGAAGGACTCTCCCCAAAAAAGTGATTTCCGAACGGAATTCGTCACCATTACACTTGGTCGGCTGCAAGACTGCGGATTCATCTTAATAATATTTCTCCCCCGCTCTCCCCCTGCGATAATGTCAGTATAGTCGCTGTGGGTAGCGTTTCAAATAAAAGAAAATCTACATGTGTACACCCTCCGTCAGTTTTCAGGTGTCTGACATATGAAACTTATTTCCGATGCATTTTTCTTTTTTTTTTCGAAAGACTTCTGTTACGGCGAGGTTGCTTAAGATAGCCCTCAGATAGAAGTCTAATCACGTTCCTAATTATAACACTATTAGAAGTGTTCCATGGTAGGCCACTGGGCAACACAGCCAATTAAAAGAGTACTTTTATCACGGGACCTCAAAGCCAGGCACCGACGGGGACTGTCCCCGTCTGTTGCGTTGCATCTTCCAACAAGATAAACTCCTGTTTGGAATCAACTCCAGACGCATTCTTTCACGCGGGCCGAAAGAAACCAAACCACGAGCTCGAACTCACTTTGCGTACGCCCACGAAAAGGGCTTAGACCGCTGTTGTTGCAAGGTGTCACGCAGAAGTCGCCAGTGCACTACATTTTCGCGCTGAACTCGTGACCCCTTCGCCCGCCAATCCCCGTAGTAGAAGAGCCACTTGGCTGTCCTGTTGTATCGGGCACGAAACGGTTGAGGCATTCCTAAGCTCCGCTAAGCCTATCGCTGACCGTTGCTCGGCTTAGTCGGAGTCGCGCCAATGCATAGTAGCCAAGGTCCGACTTTATAGCGCGGGGCCATGGCGGCTTTGTTTCTCTTGCGTGATGTCTGCTTGAATGAGTAACGAGCTGCATTGCTGATTTGGATACGCCTCTTGATTCTTGGTATACAGCTTACCAGGAATCCCGTAAGGGTCACCGTCTGTAGGTGGATGGACGCCGTGGATGAGACAGATAGGAGAGAAGAGAGGGGAGCAGGGCTTCACGAAAGACAGTTATATAAGGTGCGAGGTTTCTGGTCGGCCAGACAGTAGTTTGAGAAACGTGTGACGAACCTCGTCGACCAGCTGCACGAGTTGACGTCGAAGTGCGGCGAGGTCTGGTCTCCGCTTTCAGGGAGGTTCGTGGGAAACACTTCGGTGAGTTTGCACAGCCTTAGTTATATATAACGTTAGGCTTTAAGATCCTCGGGTGCACGATTTTGCTTCAAGCTACACAGAAGCAAGTGATAAGAGTGTAGGCATATTGAGATTTTGGCCTTTCTTAAGGTTTCAGGCGTTGTCGTTTTGTGGTGCGTGTTGATGGGCCGTATGTGGAAAAGGGAAGGCCTTGTTTAGAAATGCCGAACTATTAGCCGACCTGTAGTAAACGGTAAACTGTTGCAAGGGGTATTTGCGAGCATGAGAATTATGATAATGAAATGCTGCATACCATCACAGCCTGACATTAGCGTCTCGCCGTAATGTTCGTACGCGTAGGAGGGGGTGGTGCACAAGTCGTTAAAGGTTTATAGTTGACTTTGCGTGGTAGAGTACAAGGCTGGGCTATGCAAGATGTAGTGAATGGCTTTCATCTTTCTGAAGTACAGAGCCATAGTTTTGACAGATTACGTGGCGTGTCCATTTCGCACTGATTTAGGAGGTGCGCTGCTGCATAGCAATCATGTTTGGCGTAATGCTGTAACGTAATATTCAGGATTGAATAGACAGACTAGCTCTTGCTTCAATTACATGTTAACACCAGACTTTCAAATGAAAAATAGACAGTTTTAAAAGGATACTTGCACTTTATGCGTCATCATCGGCAGCGTGGTAAGGACCGTGCCCAAACGCCTTGCTGAAGCTGAGAGTTTCACCACTTCTTCACACTTATCGTTAATGCTGGTAAATGCTGCCAACCCATACAGTAAAGTAGGCAGGGCGTGTTCGATCAGTGATTATCAGGCAACGATAATATCAGGCATTTTTACCAGCAGGTGTCCCATAAAACATTCGAACTCTCGATTAATTCATGAAGCTTCGCCGTTAGAAAATGCCTATCACCCTCAGGCACTGTTTAACAAATTTATTCTTGCTCTCGGCTTGCTTTCTCCTCATAAGTTCCCGCCAACCTTATTCATAATTCGTGCGCTTTTTTCCGAGGCGCGATTCTGCGAGCCGTAAACTATCTCGGAGGCCGCGTTTGTAATAAATCGCATCCTTCAGACTCCGAGCGATAGCGCTGGTTTAGCGTTGGCGGCGTTATAAGAACGCTGCGCTAGTGTTCGGCGTATGGCTTGAATGTAACCGGGCATAAAGCTGCAAATTCCATTCAGATTTCAGACTTTAAAATTCAGACTTCGTTTTAGATTTCCAAGCTAGATTTATGGCAGGGCTTTCGATGACTCACACGGAAATTATGATACGCACAGAGATCAGTAATTGCGTTTTGTGTTACATAAATTTTTTCTACGGCCGACCACGCACCCAAATTGCAACACTTGCATACGTTTTTTATGCACTGATCCTCGTTTTAACTACGTGCAAGACTAAACTTGGTGGTTAATTGGCGAATGCAAAGCTAAAATAATTCAGATAACGACGAAGACTAATAAACCTCGACGAAAAAAGGAAGAATCTCTCTTGCAACTTATCGGTGGCGAAAATGACCCCCAGTTCCCGCGCATTAATACATTATGCTACAAAATGAGTTACACATAATGTCATTTTCCAATCAATCAATCAATCAATCAATCAATCAATCAATCAATCAATCAATCAATCAATCAATCAATCAATCAATCAATCAATCCATAAATAAAAAAATAAATAGAAGTACTGTGTGATGACCCGTAAGATTCAAACACAAAAAAAAGTTATCAACGATGAAAGGCAAGTTACAGAAGAGTCATTATCACACAGCACGGGCTTGCTATATGTGTTAAAGTAACACTACAATTTAGACTAAGCGTTATAAGTGTGAGTCTCCTCGCATAAATGTAGGATAGGCGGGAGCCAAATCCCTAAAAACAATAAAGTGAGAGCCGAGGAAATAACAGCCCACGCCAGGGCCGATCAGCGGGGAACAAAGGTTAGAAGACAAATAAGAAAATTTGTGGGTTCAACTGGAGCGTGATATGCTTCAGATAAATATTGTAAGAGGTGCGCGTAACGTGTTTGGTTAAGTCTAGTGATGCGAATATTTGTGGTCAATTGCACTCCTAAGTAATTTGCCAATTATCGTCTAACACAACAGAAAACGATTTGACAACTCGCTGCACAATTGTAGGCATCAATCTTGATATCTAATAATTTCCACTTTTAAAATTATCTCCAACCCTCCCAAGCTCGGCCTTTTCTGCGCAATCATTCGAATACAAGGGGAAGGGTAAAGCATGACGCACGCTTACACAGTACAGTATAACAAAGGGTACAAAGGGAAGCGGGTGTGAGGCGAGATAAGAGAGGAGGAGGGGAGAGTGCTCTACCAGGTCACAAATGAAGGTTCCCTTTCCTTCCATGGACGCCACGCAGATGCACGTTAAGAATTCCAGCGCTTGGTTGCTCGTGAACGCGAGCGTCGCCGAAGGGCAGGCGAAATGCTGCTCCATACTTCCTGCAGATTTAATATGGGACGCAACCGCATACATTTTTAAAGTGTGAAATACACTTTATAAGCGACCCCAAACCATCCACCGCCGTCGGCGGCGTCCGCAGTCTTCTCTCTATCTTTAAAAGAAAGAGGACTTGGCGGGCCCCAGCGCGACGCTCTACCGAATAAGCCACGGACGCGACGCTGATATCGGTGTCAGTAACGCGCATAATACCCCCTCCCCCTTCGCTCGCTCCTCCGCTCTCCTCGCTCGCTGCAGCTGCGCGCGCACCCCTCTCTCTCGCGCGCCCGCCTTCTCTCTCAGTCTCCCGTCGAGAGCGGGTCGTGAGGGGGAGTAAAGTTAAAATCCGTTGGCATTCGCCAGTGAGTTAACGTAAACTCCCCCGTGTGATCAAATTGCGATTCCGAGGAACCATTACACCATAGAGGCACCATAGTGTGATTAATAAATATAATAGTGCGAATTAACAAATACCCCTCATAGCATCACCCCGTGTATTCGCACTTAACCATGTTCCCCCTCGGGGAAATGGTTGGGAGTTTGCTTGTTTATGTGTACTCGTGCATTATTGAAGGTGCCACCACTACGATGGGAAACGTCCAGCTGCCTGCCAATGGCCGAAAAACTCTGCAGGCGATGACCGTGGTGCTGATGGCCCTGGAATTCATCCTAGCCAATGGTAATAGCCTGCCGCAATAATAATAATAATAATAATAATAATAATAATAATAATAATAATAATAATAATAATAATAATAATAATAATAATAATAATAATAATAATAATAATAAATTGGCCCCGTATCTGCATGTAATCTGAAAATGTCGTCGAAAGACGATAGCCTTGCGTGTCGAGAAAGTAAACAAGACATTTATTTGATGTTCTGCGCAAGAAAATAGGTGAATGGTATTCTGGAGGCGCTGCGTTAGAGTGCCTCGAGCGTGCAGCGGAGGCGAACGAGCGCATCGAGTCACGTCACACGTGAGACATAAGTGCGATCTGGCAGTTGTCTTAAAAAAAGAAAACGCGTGGCTCTGAAACGGGTGTGCGCGCCCATCTCAGAGGTGATAAGGTGTAGAACGCAAGGCGACGGGTAGGTGCCACCACCGTTTCGTTTTAGCAAAGCGTTGGAAACACTCGCCTTTCCGTGCAAGCGTTGCATGGTGAGCGCAGCGTGATAAGCGCTACGGTCCTTAAAATTACCCATGTATGCCTTTTCTAGTAAGATGCGCACATGCAAAATATATACGTGTTGTTATGGTGCCCCAGACATGCGCAATAATTGCTTTTTAATTGACAATTGCACAAGCATGAACGCTCAATCTTGAGCAACATAGGTGGGCGCTGCGGATGCCATTAAGAGTGGACGAGCAGACAAATGTACATACATACATACATACATACATACATTTATACATACATACATACGTACGTACGTACATACATACATACATACATACATACATACATACATACATACATACATACATACATACATACATACATACATACATACATACATACATACATACATACATACATACATACAGACAGACAGACAGACAGACAGACCAAAATTTTTGCGTCGAAGGTCCCCAAGAAAGACTATCGTCTTTAATAGAACGAAGCAGCACTACCCGCACATCTAAAGAGTATAGAGTTAGTAGTAATGATGGAAAACTTCAGAGGCTATAGGCTAAGAAGGCGCGTACAGGTCGAACTATTACAAGGCGGCCGCGTTGGTGCAGTGCTTACAGTGCTCGCCGGCAGAATCAAAAGGTCGCAGGTTCAATCCCACATACTGCGGTGACATTAGGTGGAGGTTAAATTCTAGAGGCCCCACGTACTTGAATTTTGGTGCATGTTACCCCAGGTAGTCCGAATTTCTGAAGCCTTCCTTAAAGGCTTGCCTCATAATCTTATCGTGGTTTGATTGATTGATATGTGCGGTTTCACGTCCCAAAACTACCATATGATTATGAGAGACGCCGTAGTAGAGGGCTCCGGAAAATTTGACCACCTGGTGTTTTTTTAACGTGCGCCCAAAGCTGAGCACACGGGCATACACCATTACCGCTACCATCGGAAATGCAGCCGCCGCAGCCGGGATTCGATCCCGCGACCTACGGGTCAGCAGCCGAGTACCTTAGCCACTAGACCACCGCGGCGGGGCTCTTATCGTGTTTTCGAGTTGTAAAACGTCAGCACTTAAGTCGTTGACCCAGTTCTATGAAGCTTCAGTGCTATGCGTTACGAACGAGTCTTGTATTGAATATATTGTGGCCACAGTCTTACTTAGGCACCAGACCTTATCGACGTTCTATTTGTATGTTTTAAACAAGCAAGGCTTGATTGGTGAGTTACTTGGTTCATTATGAGAAAAAAAAGAGATGCATGAAAGGAATTCCACATTCCCGTCTCATTTTAATGTGTTTCTATTTTTTGTCTAATATAATTGCTAGAAGAAAAAAAAAAGATGCAAGAAAGAAATTACGAAAGAGCAAACTAACACATAGGCGAGCAAAAACGCGATAAAAAGAACCTTCTAGGCGAAACAAAACACGATCAACCAAACAAATGCAACCGCCAATGAGCATCTGAAATAGAGAAAAAAAAAATCTTTCGCAGCTCTTCTGGAGGACGAAATGGCGGCCCTCTCTTCCTCCGGTTCCACGTGGAAGGAACCCGAGAAACGAAACAGTGAGTAATCGGCCATGTCTGTTAATTACTCGCCTTGAGTCTGCGAAACACTTGTATTGTAGAGCACAGATGTGCGTAGGGTTTCCCGTCAGGGGGAGGGGCGGGTGGGAAGGTTCGTCGAAGCTGATACCTAGAGTCACTGTATACGGTGCCTTTGGGTAGCAGAGTTGCGCCAAGGTACGCCATCTTGGGATCAAAAGCCTTGCGGGAAAGCCATTCACCACCCGCATATATGAGCAGCGCTCGCTCTTCAGAGTACTGGCGTTGCTTTATTTTTCGCTTTATTTCAATTTTTTTAAATGAAAATACGAGCAAAACCTAGTTGCTCCAGTTACGCTTAGAAGCCTCGATTTTATGCTTACGTTCTTGATATTTAATCATGAAGCAAAGTGCATCGACTCGTTGAACCAGTGAGATATATATTTAAAGTCGGTCACAAATTAGCATCGTCTTCTTTTCCACAGTTTTTCCGATTCACAGGCATGAAAATATTTTTGCGATTTTGATCCCTATTGAGCAAGTTAAGGATAACATTTTCCCGTCACGTTGAGCTCATTCATTAGGCATATAAGGTAGTCAACTAGAGTTTTGTAGTATTCAACTGAATCGAGCTGAATAGCGATCGCAAGTGGCCATGCGACGCCAATGTTACGCGCGGCTCTCGTATTACGCTCGTATTACAATCGCGGCACAAAACGTAATAAAAACAATAGAAACGGAAGAAAATATGGGATGAAAGAATTGCGTCCTGTATTTTCAAAGAAGACCCGTCCACGAAGTCCGACGTCTCCATGGGGCGACGAAAAGAATGCCTAGCGGGACGAAAGTTTCCTGGTGAAACACTTTTTTGGCAGACTGGTTAGTTCATACTTGAAAACTTGACTTGCTGCATAATCAGAAAAAATAAATAAAAAGAAGCGAGACCACAAAGCGCTATTTCCTGTCTCCCATCTTTTTTCTCTCCGCGACTGAAAGTTCTAGGAAATAGAGGTTGGCGAGAGCAATTATTCGATGAACGCAACGGGCAGGCAAGTGAAATTTGCGCAATCAAGAGGGTCTGGACACTGGCAGGTGAATGCCCAGATCTTTTCTCTTGCAATGTCTCACTTCGAGCACACGTGCTAAACTTAGTGGGGAGGTCGTCACCATGCAACAATGCTGCTGTCACAGCATACGAGCTTACTAGCGCCGACATTATCGCTGAAGTCTACTATCTTTGCGGCTTCCTAGATAACATCATAATTCATAAAGTGCTCAAAGTGTGAAATACGTGTAAGCAAGTGCGCTCAAAAAGTGAAAAAATAAAGAAAACTTTGGGGCTTGTTTATGTCACGCACGAAGCAGAAAATACGCTATTATGTTGCTTATTTTTAATAACATTTCCTGCTTTTTTTTCAGCGTGGTGGTCCAAGCGAGCCAATGCGAAGGACGCTGGTAAGAGGAACAATGGTAAATGGCTCTTTCGATTCCACGCAGTCTCATGGTTAACAAGAAAAGTCCTCGTCCTCTATGTTCCCATACAAATACTAGGAGCGTGACCTTGTTATTATGTTTGATCACACCAGAAAAAAAAAAAGGTGCGGTCTAGCGTACAACAGGCTTTGAGTAAGGGTGTTGGCTAAGGTTACTGATTTCGCTAACGTCAAATAATTCTGTTGGCTTGGTAATCTGTCGAATCGTTGCGTGAAAGTAAGTGCGTGTTTATAGGAGAGTTTAAAGTCATGCCTGGTGTCAGCTAGTGGTTCTTGCTTGGCAAAACGCATTTGTCACAGATTCAAGAAAAAAAAAGAACAATAGAAAACACCGTAAATACAAGACAGATCTCTCCCACGCATGCGCTGCTTGCTTGTGCAGTGGCGGCACAACGTAAATGGCACAGTGCTGGTACAGCGCGAGGTAAATGGTTCAATTCCAGCTCCGAATGACATTTCGATGACAAAGAACCGCGAGCATGCGCTGCCGGGCTTACATATAGGTGCACAATTTAGGTGTGGGCATGTTTAGTTTAGGGAGGATTACCGCGGGTTATTAGGGGTAACTGAATGGATTCCCAGAAAAAGAAAACACGTAAGTAGGAGACAGAAAATTAAATCGAGAAGTCTGCAACTATAATAACATAGATGCGGAAAGCACGGAACCAGGTTGATCGGCGGGACACGGGAGAGGCCTTTGCCCTGAAGTGGGGGGTAATGAGGCTGACGGTGATAATGATGACGTCTAGTTTAGGCGCACCTGGTCACTTCCAGTGTTCAAATTTTATTAAGGAACCCTCTCACTGAACCACGTGTTTATCATATCGCGGTTTAGACGCACAAATATTCACAATTTATTCATTTGAATTTACGGTTCATATAACGATCAAGTTTATTGTGTTGCCGCAAAAAAAAAAAACGCACTTGGCTTAGCAGGAAATCCCAAGAGATTTAAATAAAACACCCGTAGGTCACTAGAAACAGGTGACTAGCGACAGTGGACAAAAAGAAAAGAAAGAATTACACGGCGTAAAATAGCTTCGTTGAATGTGGAGGCGGAATTAGAAGGGGCGGTCGAAAATGCGTTTATCATCTGTCCAAGACATACAGGGAACCATACACCGATTCTCTCTCGCTACAATACGTTAATTAGTCTGGATAAAAATGAATTACAGAGCATGCTGAAAAAGACGCATAATATGCTGCGAAAAAGTCAAGTCGCAAGCAAGAATGACACATCTCATCCCACTTGTATCTGTGCTTTTGCAACAATTAGTCAATTAGGATCAAATAGCAGGACAGTAGCGAGGAGGGATCCCAGTTGAAGGCGCAGGGCGTAGTTTGTCGCATAGAAGAAGCCATTGTGCGGCTTTTAAAGACGAATACAGGTAACATGATTCCTCAAGGAGACGGGAATGGCGTCATAATTAACCGTACAAAGTGTCTGACGCAATGTTCACAGGGTTAATAGCAGCTACGAAATGTTAACACGACATCCAAGCGAAGTCATTTTCGCAAACTTTGAGGACTTCGTTATCCACTGTGGGATTTCTTACCGATTACTGGCAATGCGTTCCTGTGCAGTAGGTCATGGATTTCATACCGGCCGTGGCGGCCATGTTTAGTTTCACGGGGATGTTGTGGAAAGATGGTGAAAAACGGTGCCCCGGTACCACACGGAAAAATGCCAAGTCGGTCAGAAATCAGTGCGGGGCTTACTACCACGACACCCTCCATAACCAAATCAATATTTTGATATTAAAGAGCACGTGGGAGTTCTTTCTTAATAATCTAACAGAGACAAGGTCAGCAAGTAGTTTGCTACGTACTCGTACTAGTGAAAATGGCCAGGCTTTTTAGAAGCTATTCGTAAGCCAATCTCTTTCGTATGCATAACACTGTATGTGCGCCTAACTTCTCTTGTTATTTTTCCTTGCACTGTTTAGGCTGTAGCCCCGCTTCCCGCAACAGCAACGAATGACAAACCGTTTATTATTCGTTCTAGCTGACATTTTCATTCTCTGATTCGCCTTCTCTTTCTAAAGGTATCTCTGAATCATTCGACGCCCAACACTATTTTACATCAATTAAGGCCAACAAAACACTTTAGAGTACGATTTTTGCCCCCCCCCCTCCCGAAAGAAAATCGTACACACCAGAACAATGTACTGTTTTATGAGTTGAAGTTGATTTGTATTTTAACAATTTATTGAACAGGTTTTCTGCCTGTACGAAACGATCACGCCTCAACATCAAAAAGCGTTATTATAACTCGACCACACATTCGGTTATCTCCACTCGAATAATACGTATGAGGTGTCAAACACAACGTAGCATTCGTGATAAGATAACGCTTGATATGACTGAGCTGACCCGTGGTGATAAAATAACACATTATTAATTAATACAGAAGGGAACTCAATGAAGTTACGATAGTTCATCTGGGGTTTTCAGCATAATAAAAAGTTAGTAGAGCTGTTGTTAATAAATTGTCTGAGATGCATTTTGAGGTGATTTTAGAGATGATTCATGATGTGTGTCCCTTTTTCCCGCTGCCACCGTGACTGCATTTGATGGCGTCGGCAGAGCCCAGCTTCGAACTGGATCTACCTCTCTGCGCCCTTGTGGTTTCTGCGGCTGGTAAGTACGGCGTGTGCACAGTTGTCGACGATCAATACGGACAAGTGTGTCAAACAGCTGATTGGCCCCTTAAAAACAACGCAGGCTTCCCACGGATTCCAAAAAAAGCGTGAAGCCAGTCATCGCGTGCAGACCTCAGACTACAGCCGAAAAAAAAGCAGTAATACGTAGACATCCTGGCACTTCACTGATTTAGCGGATAGCACAATAAATATTTAGAAAAAGAAACATCTCGGCATATAACGTGATTTCTTTAACGATTAAGTTGTCTCTGGCTGCAATGATACGTTAATAGCAGCCTAGCCCCTCATTTCTGCAATTTTCGTTTTTTTATTGTGTTGCAATGTCTTGCTTGTTATGGAAATTGAGAAACTTCAGCTGAAATATTCGTTTATCTTGTGAAAATTATATTCCCACCTGGTGTTGTGAGCCGGAAAGCTGTGGCCAGCCAAAAAGAAGTGCAAGCCGACACTTTGTCATTGTACTCTTCGCCCTTTTTGGCTGGCCAAGGCTTGCCGGCTCACAACACCAGGCGGGAAGCATGTAAACGCCAACCCGCTATCACAAGAACCTCTGGGGGTCCGACCGTACAGCTGTCCAAGACGACAGTACCTTCCTGGGGACTCTCAGTGGGGCTGACCTAATCTGTAAACGGCGAACGGACCCCGAGTTAAGGCCCATCACCGATCATTTAGAAGCCAGCACCGCGTCGATTCCTTGTCTACTTTCGCGTACTTTGCCATCATTTTGCTTACGAGGCGGCATAACATGCAAGACAAACACCGGTGTCAGCTGCAGATCTCATCTTCTAGTCGTTCCTCAAAACCTTCGCGATGACATCCTATGAACCTGCCACGACGAGCCGACATCTGGCCACCTGGGCTATAGTCACGGAATCCCGACCGGGTGGGACAGCTATATTTGTTGACTAAATTGGGAGATTGTGTCGAGAGCTACGTGAAAGGAGGCCGCAAAAGTCAGCGTCGTAAGTCAGCACCACCATTAAAGCCTGCAGGCCTCCTACAACCCATCGATCCACCGCGCAAGCCATTTGACCAAGTTGGGGTGGACCTCCATGGGTCATTTCCTTTGTCTTACTCGGGAAGCAAGTGGATCATCGTCGCAATAACAGATTACTTGAGTAACGTTGAAAGTTGGGCAAGTTGGTGATAGTTCATGTTTACTGATGAAGCAACGCATGAAGACAAGCACAAAATGAACGAAAGGGACACCGCTGCGTTCGCAACTAGTTTATTTTGCGGAAAGAACATGGTTAATATGCAACATGGTAGTGTACCACGCGTTTTGATGACGATCAAGTTACAGCATATCTTCCCAAAAGTACACTTCACAATCGCCTAAACTAATAGATGATTTGCTATTGCAGGTATTTTTTTCTTTTAGCTATGTAGAATGCTTCGATGAATTCTCGGGTCACTTGATCCCTGTGACTAGAAAGTATTTCATTTTCAGGGAACAACGGGGAGCAGCGACAATCCAAGCAATGCCATCTGATGTGAGAGTAAACATTACTTGCTAGTACTCTCTTGTGCTTAGTAAGCTTTGTACTTACTGAGCTTGACCCTAATAGAGCACACGCAAAGGGCTTTGGGGGGCCCCTATTTGGAAACTGCCTATTATATTATTATTATTATTATTATTATTATTATTATTATTATTATTATTATTATTATTATTGTTATTATTATTCATACATCATTTGAGCACCTCCTTCGTTATCGTTCGCTGCAGGCTGCTACGTGGAAACCTGCGTGCCCCTGGTGTTCGAGTGCGGCCGCACTTCGGACAACAAGTCCAGCTACGCTAAATGCCGCAGCGTGCATAGCGCCTGCCTCGCCCAGTGCGTCCGGAACCTCAACAGAGTCGGCGCGAACCTCCAGAAGTGACTAACCGCCAAACGTTGAAAAAAACTTGAGAAAAAAAAGAAGGGGATTTTACGGCGAGACAATAAAGTTGTGACACCGAATTATGCAACCCTGACATGGTGTACAATTGGCATACTGTCTTGTTTTGTTTTAGATGCGAAGCTTCGTATGGTCGAAATCCGGTGTGCGGCGTGACCACCCTCACTTCGCATGCGTGCCCCCACGTGCCCCTCTCTCTCTTTTCCTGCGCTCGCTCCCCCTCTCTCACCTCGCGTCGCCGACGCTGGCAGCGTCTGCTAGCGAGTTTCTTTACTAAGAAAACCAACTACTCGCGCTGCGCAACAGTTCACTGGCCATACCGTATACATATAGGCAGTGGATCTTCCCCTCCAAAGTAGTGCTGGTGGGAAGTTTCTCCTGTGCGTTGCTGAACAATAAAAATTCGCAGCGTGCGCGTTAACTAAAAGCAGACCGTGAGTCTTTGTGTTCAATCGGAGTCTTCTGTCTCTCATTGCCCATTAGTAGCGATAGGCATGTTCCAGTAGGAAACGCCGATTCATCACTGCATGCTTTGCGGCTCCCCAGGTTTCTCTCCAGCGAAATGCCGCGATTAGCGCCAGCGTCAACGTCACCGCCGGTGTAAGCGTTAGCGCCCGCGGCTTCTCATCACATGGTTCTTTTTAGCGGGAGATGGTCTAATTTTTTAAGTAAAAATACATAATAAAGACGCCAAAAAGCTTACCCGCTATAAGAAGCTAGAAGGTCAGACTTCGGAACACTTGTGGCAACGCAACAAGCTCGCGCTACCCAAACAACCACGAAAAAGCAGCGACGACAACGCAGTCACCATTCTTGGAGGTGCAGTCCTTCCCAGCCCCATGACCAAGATCCTTCATAAAGTATAGTTTTGAACTTACGCTCAGCAGACAGCAGTTAATAGCCTTGGACAGATCTGCCGAGCAGAAGAAAGTGAGCGTGGGCGTGCCCCCAATGAGGCATGCAGTTGACGCTCTTTCTTTTCGTTTATTCTTCTCCTATATGGTTTGCGCCGTATAACTTTCTTACTGTATATACTCCTTCCTTTTATTTCTGCAATAAACTATGAATGTTCACTAAACCATGATTATAATTAACCTGGTTCCTAGCTGTGGTTTTGCTCACATGGCCAGCAGCTAACTAACTTACGCTAAATCGCAAGTATGAAATGTTCCCCCTGATTTAAAAAGGCGGAGAGTTCGCGTTTATGACAAAAAAAAGTAAAATGTTGAAGCAAAGTAACGAATTTTTTACTTAACGAAGCTTATACCACATGATTATTCAGTTTCGAAGTTCTCACTTGTGCCGACTGCAGAGATCACACTGAGGGTAAAAATTTCAGCCCCGTTTCAACGTTTAGCGCTATGATGCTCCGGCTTAAGAGATACCACGACGTCGTTTCCATACCATCTGTAAATACCGAATCTCGGGACGACTACTACAAATACAAAAAAAAACTCGCAGTGGGCACGACTCAATACCAAGGCACTTAACTGCTCGTTGAATCCACTTGGTTAATATCAGCGGGTCTACTAGCGATCACACGTGGTTTACAAGTGTAGTCCAGTACTGGAGTTTTGTCTCCCTGGGTGGTGCAGGGGTTATGGTATTTGGCTGCGCACCTGAAGGCCGCGGTTTCGTTACCAGCTACAATAGTCACATTTTGATAGATGCTAAACGCTAAAGGCTCGTTTAGAGTGCGCTATCAGTGCACGTTAAGAATTTACTAAATAGTGAAAGTTTCCGAAGACACCCTCTAAGGCATCCTTCATAATCCTACCGTGGTAATGTGTATATATAGGAAAATATCACTTAACCTCACCCCCCTCTGAAAAAGAGGCGTTGCCTATAGTTGAGAGACAAAGCAAGCACACAACCGATCATGCCACTCAAAACGCTCCTCTGTGTAAGTAGATCGGTTGCAACCTGCCGGTACTATGCAATGGAACAAATATTTTAAACTGCGTTTCACATAGGAAACATTACCATGTAATAAACGCAGTTGCCACGTTAGTTTTTGTACTATATTGCCCAGACTTGTTGGGTTGCCTGCATCTACACCCGCAAATGTCATCACACGCCAACACGAGACGCATTTGCGTCATTATACGTCCCCTCACAAACTTCGCGTCGCACGGCGCAACCACCGTGCAGATTAGGCGTTTGAACGCGATATTGGGAGTTAGACCACCCCTCGAGGCAGCCAGCTATCGCAATATTCCGGTATACGCCCAATTAGGTTTACAGTAGCTCATCATCGAGCGAACGAGGCTCTCGGACCACAGCGCGGGTTATAAACGCCAATCCATACAGCGTTTCCTTATATAGACTCCAGGGCCATAAGCTAACACCTACGCCAGTCAAGCGAGTGGCTTATATTACGCGCCGTATAGATCAAACTCCCCGTCTACAAACTTTCCCTCCCCCCACTTCATTCCTCTCGTGGCCCCTCTCCCCTTCACAGCATACGCAGCAACGCTATGGCTCTGGACGAGAAGCGAAATGGAGAGCCAGGATCGACTTGGCGCCAAGCTGTCAGCCTTTGCCAACCCTGCCAGATGAATAGGTCGTAAATGTTTACAACCTCGCGCACGCGAGGCGATTTTTCGCAGTCGCTTTCTCCCCTTCAATCATGCCACAACTTCTGCAATTGGCTTCGACACTGATGTCACCAGGAGTGCCTACGCTGGAGCGTTCCGGCGACGGGCGTATGTCGTATTGGTTCTGCGGGCGCTTTAATTTTGGGTCCCTTCCCACACCCCGTCCTGTATAGAGGTCGTCTCGCCGCCGTCCGCGCGTTGACCGCGGCGCGCTCGTAAAGAGAGAAAACGTGTTTTGTCGGACCTCTCTCGCCTCTTCTTTTTTACGGACCACGATATGACATGACCGCCGTCCAGCTTACACGCTGTCCTTGTCGGCTGTGCCGCTTATCTTCGAGACAAACGTACAGTCGAGTATGCATGGACTGCCGTGTGCTACTAATGAGTGCACGAACTATCTAAAACAAAGCAACAAGGCTGCTAATATAGCCGCCGATATTTACTAGATGGTATATAAGAAAAAAAAAAAACGTTACGTGATGGTTCATTTCTGGCTGGATAGCAATGGGGTAAAATGTAGCCTACACACAGTGTTGAACAGCAAATTATTGCTGAACAGGGTGACCTGTTGCTTCGACAGAGAGTGAAGGAGGAATAGGAAGAGAGCTTAGACGGAAATGAAGCTTTCGGTTTGCTACCGTAATCTAAGGGCAAAACAAAATATCGCGGAAAAATGGCGCGAAGATAAGCGTCTTCTATATAAAGAAGCAAATGGCCAATTTCACCGACAAAGCTGTATCGAGGTGAAACTATAGTTCTGTCTACGTGTTCAAAGAACAATCTTTAAAGAGAGCTCTACGTGTTCAATCAGCGAACTTTTGTGCAATAGATTTTCAAACTTTCAAACTTTCAAATTTTCAAAAAGGCCCTGTAATACTTTTCAAAGTAATCATCAAATAGCTTCATAACGAAGGGATATATTGCCCACAAACCCCGTTCTTGGAACCCACAAAAATTTTTAGAACCCGTCAACCACGAGCGGAGTTGTGGGAATTTACCGCACAATTTAAGTGCTTTCTCTCTCCTCTGGAGTGTGCGGCTTCCGGTGTGATCACAAGTGCACGTGCGGGTAAGTGGCGGCATCTCACGCTGGCCGGGATAAATATGCAGCTCGCACTGCTAAAATAAGCCGATGGCCGTGGAAATTGGGTTTATGGTACCGTCGCCTATAGGCTTATGGCATGATTTGTCGGGAGAAAAGTGAACAATTTCTAGCTCACTTTGGGAACTGGAAATTCCAGGACACGTGTTGCCCCACAATGTTTGGGGTTTGGCCGACGTCTTCTTGGGCGATTCGACTGCCGATTGGCAGCCTTTTCTGACCACGCTGAAAAAGCGTCGAAGGGCCGCTTCCAGAAATGACTTGTCGGTTCACATAAATGGAAGGCTCGATGTGAGCTTGTGGTTGCTGAAGTGAATATTTTCTATGATTCGTGAAACAATCACTGACACTGTGAAATAGCAACCTAGTATGGTTGGTTGGTTGGTTTGTATTCAGGCCATCTGGGTTCTCCTAACGCGCACTGAAATCGCACAGTGCACGAGCCTCTACCACGTCGACTACGTCCAAGTGCGACAATCGTGGTCGGCATTGAACCTGCCGCTTTCGGGTGAGCAGCCGCCACTAGACTACTGTGGCGGCTCTCTGACAACACTTTTCGAACGCGTGACAAGTGTCTACGCTGCAGCGGGTGCGCAGGTGGCTTGTGGCTCGTACGCCACCTAGAGTTTTAGAGGGTGTTCTTTAATCCAACGAGTGAGTGAGTGTAACCCACGTGGTAGTAGCCGTGACAACCGGCTACTCCAACAAGGGTGACAGGGTCGTTAAGGCCCGACTACATGTACGCGTCGCAGCGTGTCAGAGAGTGGCTTTCTGGCCCGGCGTGCTGTCCTGATGCACAGAGAGGGTGCGGCGGCTACGCGAAACTGTGCGAAGGAGAGGTGCCGTGTCAAGAAGACGCGCGCTGACGCGTTCGTGTGGTCAGGCCTTAAGCTATAGACGACGTGTTTTGAGAACTTCGTCCAAGAGCTTCGCCCTGCGCAGTGACGACGCGCTGTCTCAACAACAGCCGCAGCAGCGCGAATGAAAGCTTCATTTTAATGAATTGCGGCCTTAATTAAACAAAGTCTGCGCCGAAACAGACAATATTTCGCGCGGTAGCGCAAACGATATCAATGAAAAGCAAGAACAGTACGAAATGCTGGCGGTTCGCGATCAGTGACACCGTGGCTTTTATGGTGCGCAATGCTGTACCATTTTTCGCCTCGTGTGTGGTGGATTGGGTTGACCACAGATTTCGAGGAATAAACGAGGCGTCACGAAATGGAAAACACAATACCACCTTCACATGGTCGGTGTCGAGTAGCAGGGTCCCTTCAGTTCCCACGTGGACCTACATTTAACCTTTGTAATGAAAGGACTGGAAGGTCACACGAAGTCTTTGCTCTGTTCTCCGTCACCAACTGCGGCGCTCTTTCTAACGTTACTCGGGCGAGGATAAAAACGGGAGCGGGCGTGGGAGGGAGCTTTCTCTTCTGTCATGCTAGTGACGAGAAAACAGAAAAAAAAATGTCGTAACCCAATGTACGGAACGCTACCACAAAGCTCTTGTTACGTTAGCAACACAAATGCCACAATCGACAGAAGAGGGTGGCTTGTTCGCATCCACATACGGGCATCAGATGGAAAGGGCATCGACGTAGGTATAATGGTGCAGGCCGTGACGAATAGTTTGTAAGTAAGCAACTTTTAGTATCGACGGCCCTGCAACTAAACTGCTATGTAGGTTCAGATATGTTTGAAATGCAAGTTTCGAAGAGATAAATTCAGCAATTGCTACTAGAAAGAGAAGAATTATAAAAGGAAGACAGAAGGAGATTTTGCACGTTTCCCTTTGGCGCAACTCTTGGGGACGCTGCGTTATATGTTGCGTGGTTTGTATTTGGGAAAAGGGAAGACCAGATTAGATAGACATATAAATAGATAGATAGATAGATAGATAGATAGATAGATAGAAAGTGCCTTAGATTCGCTAAGAAATGCATTAAGACTTCAAGCAGGGCCGTTCCGACGTGTTTCACGGCAAATACTGTAATGCAGCTCTGGCGTTTTACGTTTCTTCACTTGCCCCTGTTTGTACACTCATACACGTTACGATTCCACTGCTTGTTTGCGGGGCAAAAATCATTTCTGGATCAAGTTCTAGCCAGATACCGCTCGTCGCACATAAACTTTGAGTGACATGGCCGAGGCGTCGTTTTCGATCCGCCCCACCATTTGCATTTCTAGCGGTGTACTTTTGTGCAGTGTAGATGGTAGACGAAGCGTCCGGGCTTCCCCACCACGCTCGCTTGTACGTAACGTAGCCACCCGTCGTGCGAGCAGCTGGAACTGATGGTGGACACGGGGAGGGTCATTCTCCCGGCCTCGCACTAAGCAAACAAACCCGCATTGGCGCGAAGCAGCCTCCCCGTTCAGGAAGTGCTGGAGCCGTATAGCGGGGCACTACTGGCGACCTCCGCCGGCAATCGTAGCAAACGCCGTCGACGCCGGGACCCGTCGCTGCGGCGCGAGTCCTGTACGGCTTCGCGGACGTACAACCCCCCGCCCGTGAGCTCCAGCCGGTTCCGAGAAACCCTTGCAACTGCATCCGGGACGACCTGCATCAGTTGGGCTTCTCCGCACGGTGCCGCCGCCCCTCTCGCTTTTCACAGCTATAGGTGGCCAGGCCTGACAACGAAATAAAACAGAACCCAGAAACTCAATAATTTTTTGGGGTTGTGTTGTGTACGTGTACGACAATGGTGTCGAAGGCCTTGGCATGAAGGCAGGTCACCCTTTTTTTTCACTTGGGGCACGTTCAACGGGCCATTCTTTTTTTTTAGAAGTTCGGACGGGCAGCGTTACATTGTTTTATTACCCCGTGGATTCACTTGCTTACTTCAATACTTTGAAATACCCACGCGATCGCTTATTTATTTGCGCTTGTAAGGCTACCAAGGGCTTCCGTTGGTATAGCCATTGCTTCGGAAGTGTAAAAAAATAAGGGCGAGCGTGATCATTAGTCATTTTTAAAAAAGAAAAAAAGCTTATTGAAGCCCAGCGAAAATGAAAATGTGTACACATGGAAAAAGAAGACAGGTGACTGTAACATTAAGAAAATCAGATTTATGAAGCATCTCGCGATGCACTTATACCGAGTTTTCTAGCACTCTTGTTGTTTTTCTGTGAACATTTATTTGCTCCTCAAATAAACACTAGTTTGAGCTTACCGAAAACACTATGTCAATCAGTTGTTCACGCGCACGCGCGCGCGCGCGTGTGTTTGTGCGTGCGTGCGTGGTGTGTGTAACCAAGGAATAAATAAATTAGTTGAGAGTGTTAGCGCTCGTTTGTCTCTTTCTTGTTCTGTAATTTGTGTGCTCTAAAAATGTTATATTATAGATATATGCCAACTCACCCAGCTATCTGTTTCCCTGCAAATGAGCAGTGCTTTTTAAACCACACTTCCCCGCTTCAGCGCTGAGGACTGAAATAGAACTGCATACCTAGTCAAAATTTCTGCTATCTATCTATCTATCTATCTATCTATCTATCTATCTATCTATCTATCTATCTATCTATCTATCTATCTATCTATCTATCTATCTATCTATCTATCTATCTATCTATCTATCTATCTATCTATCTATCTATCTATCTATCTATCTATCTATCTATCTATCTATCTATCTATCTATCTATCTATCTATCTATCTATCTATCTGTCTATCTATCTATCTATCTATCTATCTGTCTGTCTGTCTATCTATCTATCTATCTATCTATCTATCTATCTATCTATCTATCTATCTATCTATCTATCTATCTATCTATCTATCTATCTATCTATCTATCTATCTATCTGTCTGTCTGTCTGTCTGTCTGTCTGTCTGTCTGTCTGTCTGTCTATCTATCTATCTATCTATCTATCTATCTATCTATCTATCTATCTATCTATCTATCTATCTATCTATCTATCTATCTATCTATCTATCTATCTATCTATCTATCTATCTATCTATCTATCTATCTATCTATCTATCTATCTATCTATCTATCTATCTATCTATCTATCTATCTATCTATCTATCTATCTATCTATCTATCCATCCATCCATCTATCTATCTATCTATCTATCTATCTATCTATCTATCTATCTATCTATCTATCTATCTATCTATCTATCTATCTATCTATCTATCTATCTATCTATCTATCTATCTATCTATCTATCTATCTATCTATCTATCTACACTTACAGACAATAAGCGAGACTAAAAAGTTGCTCACTGACCTAGAAGACAGAGTCCACTCAATTCACTGCCTCGATCTCTGGTTAACCTCCCGACCGTTTCTTGACTTTTCTCTCTCGTTTTCTTGCCTCGATCTCATCAAACAAAATTAAGAAATATGAGAGAGAAGCTTTTATTATAAATCTTATGAAACAGCGAAGCTCGTCAATTTTAAGGGCTTGACGTGGCCCTTTTGGATGATTCTAGGTCCTTCCTTGGCGTAGACCAGTCAGAGTCGAGCAACAACCTGTCGCAGACCACGCAAAAATGTCCGAACTCGATTGCCAGAACTAACGTGCAAAGCTGATTGCGGCACCCACGATACAGAAGCGCGAGCCTTTCGTAACTTTTACATGGCTCGCGTCGGTTGGCGTGGCAGAGATTCGTAGATTTTTTTTCTTACTGCGAAAGAACCTTCACTCGGTCTTCGTTGAGACAATTGTTCAATAAAACATGCAATAAGTGGTCACAAAGGAAGCTAAGGCATGCAGGATGACTGCCAATTGGGCGTGTTGGTATGCAAGGCATGCAAACACAGACAAAAGAAAGAAGATTTCATTGAACGACTTCGTCGCTGTCTGCTTAGACCAAGGATGCGTTTAAATGACAGCCGAAGACGTATGTATAGGTAATGGAAGACTAAGCAGGGCTCACCATGAAAGCTTTGCTTGCATACTTCCTGAACAAAGCATTTGCCGCATCGGTCACGAACACAGACAATGATTTTCGTCACTTGTCTTCTCCACACCCATGTTTTCTGGTTTTCTTTTTATTTATTTATTTATTTATTTATTAATTTATTTATATACCTCAGCGGCCCTCCACAGATTGCTTTACATGAGGGTGCGTTCAAACAATATAGCGTTAATAACACAACGATTCTATGGTATTCCTAAACTTATCTGTGTTGGAATTATTGATGACACTTAAGGGAAGATAGTTCCTGTCCCTGGCTGCCTGAGCGAAAAAGAAATGATGGTGGTGAAATGATGGCGAAAGCAGGAGGAGGTAGGTAGACAGCCTTGTGGTGACTTGTGCGGGATGAAGTACGATGGTCTGGTTGAATGAAGGAAGTTATAATGAAACGCATGATATACTTTGTGATACTAGGACAGTGTAGGAATCTTATGACTTACGTCTAGGTTAGGTAAATCTGCCTTACATTTAAGGGCAGTAACACTCGTGTGATACGAGTAATCTAAATAGCTGAATATAACTGCGTGGTTCTGAACTTGTTCGATGGACTTAGGTTACTTTGTGGTGGGTACCAAATGGCAAATGCATATTCTAGTTTCGGGCGAATTAGGGTTTTGTAGGCTAGTAATTTGGCTGATGGAGAGGCAAGATGTATGTTACGACAAAAGTAACCGACAGCTCTGTTGGAATTGTTAGCTATTTTAGTACGTGTGAAGACCAGTATACATTCTGTGAGGTGTTACTGATATATTGATATCACTGATATATTTATTACAGCTGAGGAAAGAAACTGTGGAGCCATTGATATTATAGTTATCAGTGGAAAAGTCCTGGTGTCTGTTGAATGAAACAAGTGAAGTTTTATTAGCATTTAAAACCATGAGCCATTTGCGGCATCACTCGCCAAGTTTTAACAGATCACGCTGGAGAGTAACAATATTTGAAACAATAGTAATGGGTCGTTATATTACACAGTCATCAGCAAAAAGGAGAATGTTAGATGAAATAGTATTGGGTAAGTGATTGATGTAAATTAAGTAAAGGATGAAGAAAGAATGGCGGCTTGTTCTCTCTAGAGAAATGACTGAAGGAGAGAGAACGCACGACAAAGGACGCAACAAAATTCAGTGCGAAGCGCTCAATATTCGCAAAATAAAACATGACACGCAAGACACCAATCAACAAACATCCCCCCCCCCCCTTTTTTTTTTCTAAAAAAGGCAAGTTCTAATATAGCCTATCCGCATGGTCGGGGACGCATCTCGTTTAATCACGTGATCGCTGAGAAACCGTGTCGCGACATTTGGAACCGACGCTTTCGCATACGCCTTGAAAGGAGGGCCAGAACGCTCTGTGTTTCAACGCCATGCGCACCTCACCCCAGGGGGCTCTGATAGACACCATGCTTCGCACTCGGGCTCGACTACAACAGTTTTTTATTGTCGCGTCTGAGTGCGCGAAAATTTACAATTCATCTTCATCCTTTCCTTCAGTCCCGTTTTTTTCCTTTCCTCCCTCTCCTCCTTTATTCCTACGTATTTTCTTCCATGTGTTTCCCGAAAGAGCCAAGTGGGGAGAGAGATGGAGAGCGTACACTGTGGGACCGGAAGAGAAAGAGGAAGGCGCGACTCGCCTAGACCGGAACCGGAAATTGAAACGACGAAGGAAACGGTGTGAGCAACCGGCCGGGGGCCCGGCTGAGCTGGATTTTGGCAGCTCGGCCGGGCGACATTCAGACGCCAATCCTCCACCGACCTACGACGTGACGTGAACGAACTCTTCTATTTGGAGCTCCGGCTCGAGACGCCAAAGGCGTGCTCCGGCAAACGCCAACGACAATCTTCACACTTAGCCTCATTTCTTCACTTAAATCTTCTTCGCAGCCGCCATTTGTATTTGAAGTTACTCTTGTTCAGTGTAAAGCGAACGTTGTGCAATGACGTACAGACCTACGTGACGCCTGAAGCTACGAACAGGCAGGCAAAGAAACAAAGAAAATGTGCTCTATCACGGCTATGCCTATGTTGTTAAAGAGTGGTGGCTAACTGCTTGCCTTCTTTAAAAGAAAAGACCATGCTAGGGACTTGGTACTGGTTGTTGCCGTTGATGTTGATGTGGTCATTGTCATCGTTATTGTTTAATTTCCCACATACGAGAAGATAGTCTGCACCAAAGCTGGCTATCGTATTATAAGCGCCTATTTGGAAGCTTACTACTGGTTTACCAGTGAATACATACACACATTTCCGCGATAACTGCACACTACGTTTGGGAAAAATTAAGACAGACTAGAGAAAAACAAACAAACGTGAAGGCCTCGACGTGGAACTTCTTTTCGTCTTCTCAAGCTAAAAAAAAAAA
Organism: Rhipicephalus microplus; assembly: GCF_043290135.1. Taxonomy (NCBI): domain Eukaryota; kingdom Metazoa; phylum Arthropoda; class Arachnida; order Ixodida; family Ixodidae; genus Rhipicephalus; species Rhipicephalus microplus. Next base: position 45,710,272 of record NC_134709.1, read on the forward strand.
GGAGGAAGTTCCACGTTTGCTGAACTTGTATAATTCGGCTTGGTTATACGTTATACTTTGCTGTTCTCACACCTGGACGCATATACAGAATATACTTCGGAATCATGTAAGCCATGACTTAACAAATAATATTTGTAAAGCTCCCTCTCTCTTTTCCTCTCTCTCGCTCTTTACTCTTATTTCGATCTCTCCTGTTCTTTTCCCCTGTGCATGACAGCGTACGAGCTATGCCAAACTGCTTAACATAAATACCATTTCTCTGTCGTTTTTCTTTCTTAGTACTGCTACAGACTGTATAATATCTTCGTAGGCTTTCTCTTCGAATCAGTACCATTTCTCTGTCGTTTTTCTTTCTTAGTACTGCTACAGACTGTATAATATCTTCGTAGGCTTTCTCTTCGAATCAGTTCCTGAACGCTCTGTCAGAAGGTTTCCTAAGAAACAAAGCACTTTTTGTAATGACTCCGGTCAAATAATCTCAGTGACGCTGCTCTTTCCTTTATACACGCACAGACTTCCTAAAAGCTTAATTAACAAAGCGTTTCCCATGATATTCCTTCAGCCTGAGTAACTCTGTCAAAACTACACAAAATGGAATTTAAATGTTGGTTTACCACCTTCGCTTACAACAACCAAATTGTCAAGACCAACCGACATTTGTTTTTTTTAAACAAAGGTACAGTAAAAGCTTACTTTGAGTACTGCCTTTGCTTGGTATGAACATACGAAGACTCCTGGTCGTATATGATATTGTTTAATGGGCAAACACATCTTATTTTACTTATACATCTGTACTCAACTGCACCCAACTGACGTCACTGTAGGCTTCTGGTGTATGTGTACACATATAAGAATCTGATCACTGACTGTAAAAGCTAGGCTTGTTCTCCTGGGCACAGGCGTTGCACACAAGCAATATTGTAGTTATTGGCAACACTTCGCCGCCACCACCAATAGATCACATCATAAAAGTTAACAATATTCAAAATCGCATATTTTATGGTTATACAGTGAAATAGGTTGCCAACAGCCTTTTCAGATCATTGAGTGCGAAAAATTTAAGACATGTTCCTCAATATTCCGACACCATGGGAAAATGACAATGAAAGGGGAAAAGTGTAAGACGAACCACGAATATTTCTGAGTAGATGAACTTTTTGTGTGTCGAGGCCCTACTCTGAAAAAAAAAAGTGCTTGTCTTCTGTTTTGTACACCTTTTAATGTTAGAAAACAAAAAAAACAAACAAACAATTTGTGAAAATTTCCAATCATAAAACGGCTCAGCCCGCCGGTCATTTATTACTAACTCTAAATTTTTGGGGTGTCATAACATAACGATTACGTTTTTCTGCGTCGCTCCTTTTCTCGGGAAGTTTGTAATACAACCGGAAAAAGGGCGCACCCTATCCGGTATTCATGCCATGTTGTGAGAGAAAGAGAGAAACAAGTTACTCCCCTCACGCAAACTATTCGCTTCGGCTGACCTAAACTCAAGCGTAGTTTATATTCCCACAGCTTGCCCTTATTAAGTTAACTTTCGAAACATAAAACACGTTGAATGGGGAGTCTTTCATCTGGTCATCATGTAGTTTTACCTTTCGTACTGTGGTTGAAAACTTTTCCCACACTTCGTTTGACCCTACTGTTAGAAATGACCCTTTCAAACAGAATCCTCTTTTTGTTTTTACTTGGCCGATGGACCAATTTTCCACGCTAGACTTTAGAACTACCACATGGGCACCAACAACTCTTACACGTCTCCTTACTATTGCTTATAGTTAGCAATACTTAACTAACCTTCACGTAGAGGCCAAATGACCCACAGAGATAAAGCACTGTTCTTGTGGGAGACTTGCTTCGAGTCGGTCTAAAGTTTGAACGCAGATACCAAAGGAGGTCACTCGAATGCAGGAACTCAAAAAGGAATGGTCATCGTATTCTAAACAAAATTTTCGGAGCCCTAGACAACCGCGCTCGCTATCCCACGTTCCCAAACATTACTATCCCCAACTTCCTTCGCCCATCGCTGTTTTGGACCACCCGCCGTCTCCCAGTTCCCCCACGCTTACTCTCAACTAGCCCACCAGCCATCTCTGAGCCTTTATATTTATTGAACCAATCCAATACC